>NC_056687.1:38152500-38462500 GCF_018350215.1 Panthera leo
CCAACAGAAATATAATCATCATTTACAGCACAGTATTTTTGAGTCTAGACCTGGCTTCAGAGTACTACCCTGTACTCTGTACCTCAAAGAGATGAGGTATTCTAAATCATATATTTGGAGTAAAGATGTATTCATTTTGATTTTAATCCCCATTATGATTTTAATGTGCAATTATCAAATATTTGTCAAATAACAATCTTATAGAAAGCATTTATTGTGGTGTATACCGTATTAGTCTGTTAGGGCCACCATAACAAAATACCACAGACTGGGTGTCTTAAACAACAGAAATTTATGTTCTCAGAGTTCTGGAGTCTAAAAGTCTAAGATCAAGGTGTCAGCAGGTTCAGGATCTCCTGAGGCCTCTCCCCTGGGCTTGAAGATGGCTCACATGGTCTCTTCTCTGTGTGCACACTCCTGGTATCTTCCCCTTCTTAATTTTTTTAATGTTTATTTATTTTTGAGAGAGAGACAGAGCGTGAGCAGGGGAAGGGCAGAGAGAAACAGAGACACAGAATCTGAAGCAGGCTCCAGGCTCTGAGCTGTCAGCACAGAGACCAACTGGGCTCAAATTCACAAACTGTGAGAATCAGGACCTGAGCTGAAGTCAGATGTTTAACTGACTGAGCCACCCAGGTGACCCTGGTGTCTTCCTCATCTTATGAAGACACCAATTCAAATGGATTATAGCCCACTATCTAACCTTAATCATCTCCTTAGAGGCGTTCTGTCACAATACAATTACATAAGAGTTAGGGCTTCAATATATGAATTTAGGGGAATACAATTCAGTCAATAATAGTTATTAAAACTGATGAAATGATTATTAAAATATAATCTTGCCTTCAAATCCTCTGCAGACAATTTGGCACAAATATATGTATTTATCTTCATTATATACATCATGTATGCACACCTGTATGTGTGTTTATACACATATATACATATTATATTTATAAACCCTATGGAAGGTATTATATGATAACGTCTTTGTAAGTATAAAGTATTAGCAGAGTTTAGACATGTATCATTAATAGGTGGAGAAATGAGAGTAGGCACCAAAGGAATATTTACAAAGGAAAGATGACTATATATTAAAAAATGACTAGGCACACAGTCCTGCAGGATGAGAGGTGCTAGGTTCTAGATGTAGATTGTATCACTTCAAATCCTGTCTCCACTTGCTGTATAACCTGAACAATTAATTCTTTAAACAACAACAACAACTTGAATTATTGAAGGAATTAAATTCATAATGTTAAGTGTTTATATCAAAGACAGGTACACAGTAAGAGACCTCTAAATATCTTTTATTATTATCTGTACATTTAAGGGAAATAAAAAGTGGGTAGACAAATAGAAAGACAATGAAGAGTGTGCAGTGTTAATATTGTTCTTAATAATTTCAACCTTTCCAAATCTTCTCCAGTGAAAGTATAGTAGTAGCTCTCACTCAATTGCTCTCCACTAAGGCATAATCTATCATCTCCCAGAGTGATTGATTGCCTGCCTCTTTTCATGAGTTGATTGCATTATGGCAGCCCATAAATTTCACGACTCTTTAAAAACCTTAAGATGCTCTGTAACATCCCTCCCAGGTTTTAGAGCTGTCTCTCACCCATTGAGCCACAAAAAGTTAAACTTGCTCTGGAATGTGCACACAGTAGGAAATCATTAAAGGCCAGCTCTCAGATTCAAAGAAGCACTAGGAGGAAAGAGATACCTTATTCCCAGAATTCTCTAATCCCTGCCCTGAGAGGTTGGCCTCAATCCCCATCAAGCAATTTACCTCAACATTAATGCAATTTATTTTTTAGAAAACCCAAAATTTTACTGACTATATTTCAGGCATTGTGGTACATACCATAATAGCTCCTTCAGGGTGAAATCAAAGATTCTTTAAAGTATTATTGTTTTCATTAGTCTTTCAACTCTTACACCTCATAGGATAACTTGTATATTACATTTACCAAACTTTTTGTGTATCCTCAAAACCTATATATAACCATACCACTGTTAAAACCAGAGTCAAAGAATGTTCCTATGTCAAAATAAAAATCTCATTCTAAATGATATTTTAAACTGTGCCATCACTTTCCTGTTAAGCTTATATTTAAATCATTGACATAACCATTAGGATTGGCTGCATGTCCTCTAGCTCCTGTAGAAAGAAAACCATCCCTTCATTGTTGCCATGACTGTATTATTTTTAATAAGGGGTGAATGTGGAGCGTTTGAAATGAGCAGATAATTATTATAAGAAAAAATGTTTAGCATCAAATATATGAAATGTAACATCAGTAGTGGCAGAATTTCTATATTGAGTAGGAGTAGTTTGTGAGTTCATCTAGTTATTCAAATCATTCTACTGTTTAAGAGTGCCCTGGGGGCGCCTGGGTGGCTCAGATGGTTAAGCGTCCGACTTCAGCTCAGGTCATGATCTCGAGGTCCGTGAGTTTGAGCCCCGCATCGGGCTCTTTGCTGGCTGCTCAGAGCCTGGAGCCTGTTTCGCATTCTGTGTCTCCCGCTCTCTCTGACCCTCCCCCATTCATGCTCTGTCTCTCTCTGTCTCAAAAATAAACGTTAAAAAAAAATTAAAAAAAAAAAAAAAGAGTGCCCTGCACAGCTCTGTCATGATGGAGAACTTTGGACAGAGCTCTCAAAATCGTATGGTCGATAGTGGTAGAATTGTACCACTGACAATTTTTACTGTAAAATGTTTTTGTTATGTTTCATGTCAGAAAAGCTGGAGAACTCAAGAAGTTGCACATTTTTTTCTGCATAAATTCTTACTTTCTCAAGAAATTCATTCTTCCGAATGGCACCAGATGTCCTGGTTCTCTACATGGACAAAAATAAGCATGTTCCAAAATGTACATAAGAAGTATGCTGCCTTCTAAACACATATACAAAGTTATAGAACTCTTTGCACCAAAAGCATGGAATATCAAAACATCCTGTGTTCACTAAAAATTCCTTGTGCCCCAGTGTCTTGATAGCATTTATATTCTACTTTAAAGTAATCCTCTTCCTTTTTTAAATTACACTTAATTTTTCTTTTTTCAAATTAGAAACAATTTTTAACATTTGTTGAATATAGAAAGAGAAGAGTTAAAATTGAAAACAAAAAAAATTGAAAACAAAGTTATAGCACAATTTATAAGAAAAAAAATGTTGATTAAGATATAGGCAAGTAATCACATACGTGTTTTGAGACTGAGTGTGTTCTGGTTAAGTGTAGAGGAGAGACATATTCTGAGTGGTGTCAATGTGTAAATGCAAAGTGCAAGAAGTTCTTGATGAACAGCCCATTGAGCTGGCTAAACACAATTATGAGAGCAAGAAAAAAGGAGAGACAAAAACAAAACAAAACAAAACAAAAAAACATTGTTGGCTTAGAGGATTGTGTGAGGACAAGTATAGAAGCCTAAGGAAAATATCAAGGAAAGATGCAAGAGAATGCCCAGTTGATGTAAAACTTTATTACCAGAGGGAATTCCTAGATGGGACATAATAGGGAATGGGCCACTTTTATGAATTTTCATTTCTTACGTCCAAAGTTAAATTTGTTGATGTTATCCTATATGTGTCAAAAAGGAGAGAAAGAAAGAATAGAAAGGAAGGAGATGAAGTAAGAAAGGAGAGTAGGAAGGGAGGATATGTTACATTCAACCATTCAGTCCCATATCACCTACATGCCTTACAGCTTGTAAAGGTCTTTTTGTCACATTTCGGTTAGATTCATCTAATATTGGCAGAACAGCCTTGGGCAGACCCATCATCTCTGCTATACATCCCAAACACAGGCCAGAATTGTGCCTTAGGATCAGAGCTATGACATCTGGTGCTTTTCAAGGCATGCTTTTTGCCTGTTTGTTTTGTTTTGTTTTAAAAAATTTCCGCCTGTCCTCCTAAAAGAAAAAGAAAGGAAAGGAAAGGAAAGGAAAGGAAAGGAAAGGGCTGAAATTTCACTTTTTATCAGCTAGTTTGGGTAAACAAGAACCAGAACCTCTGTCTTATACTCTTTCTCCATACCAGACCTCTCAATCTTGGGATGAGAATGTATAGATAACAATGACTACTATTTTGGTCCGATTTCTTTTCCATCCAATTTTTCAGTGCAAGAAAAGATGACCATATATGGAGAAGTTTACACTTTTTAATGGGAAGTTTTTACTTTCCTTAAATTAAATGGCACATACTCTAGACAGTAGTAACATAATTACCTAAAATATACCTGACCATAGCAGATCATAATGCATGAATAGTTCCTAGGAGTGTCCTAAATCATGCTGTTCTGTTGCCTTTATGCTCAAGTCACAGGGATATAGATTTTTGCATACCTAAGAAGGTGATCTGATAAGGATGTTCTTCAAAATTCTAGCATCATGCTGAGCAAATCTTGGGTAGGCCTGTTGTTTGTCAATCTTGACATCTCTTTCATTTTTTAAGGCAATTAATCACCTGCAGAGATACCAAGGTTTGCCTTGAATTTTTACATTTTGAGTTGCTTCTTTGATAGCATCTTCCAGATTTTATTTAAATAGGAATTCAGATAATCAATTAAAACAGCTAACCATACCACTTCCTTCTCTTCCCCCTTGATCAAAGATGCAGGAGGCATTCCTACCTTCTCTCCTATTCATCCTTCCCATCATGTTCTTCTTTTGTTTTAAAAGCTGACCAGAAGTAAGATATAGAGCAGAACATTTGTTAATACTAGAATGAGTTCAGAGAACTAAGATAACTATCATTAAATTATACACAGAGAAGATTAATTGGATAAAAAAGTCCAAAAAAGAGTATAAGGACCTCTGTCTTATACTCTTTCACCACACCAGACATCTAGAGGGGAAAGATGGTAAACTAAGTCCCAGATTATCAACTTCAGTTTACTCGCAGACATGCAGAATATGTTATTTCCCCACTAAATGTCTCCTCTTTCTGGTGAAGCACGCATCAAACAATCAAATAGAAAGCAGTGAGTCAAATGAAGTAAACGGTACAGAAGATAAATGGAATATTATATAATTCATGGAGTAGTCAATGAAAAAAAATGAGACATAAAATCCAATACTCTGTGCATATTTAGCAGAGAGAAATATGTCAAACACCATGGTTTCTATCACATTTTAAAAATATTTTATGTTGTCTAAATAAAGTGTTTTCATTCTGTAAGTTTTATTAACAGGAAAGCGAAGGGATTTCATGTTTCTTATTTTTTAATAAGTCTGGAAACAGGGATGCAAACACCTAAACAAAATATATTGTGTAAAATATATATTATTTTAATGAATATAAATGTATATATGCACATACATCAAAATTATGCAGGTAAGGTGAATTAAGTATTTGTTATTTTGATGCAAAATTTCATTTGAAAACTGCACTTTTCAAGCTAGCGATAGCAGATCTGTAATATAATATCCCACAAATGGGTAGTTCTTTGCAAATATTTGTTCAGGGCTAAGCACTTGGAAATTTTGGCATGGTGATTTCATAAAATTCAAGCTGCTATTTATGATTGTTTGAATTATACAGTGCAATGGATGGCAGCAATTAACCAAGAAAATATGAAGTGAATTATCCAAATAATTAAATCAGAGACTAAGCTGTAATTACATATTGAAAATCCACTTGCAACATTTAATAATTCAGCAAGACTTGCTTGATTTTTTTGTCATAGGAAGCGGTCTGATATTGGGGAAAGAAGGCTTGACCTAGCAATTAGGAACCCTCACTTCTGTCAGCTCCAAAACAAACTGACTCAGTGTCTGATATCATCACCGGTTGGGAACTGGTGATTGCTTGTGTCCTTTCTGGCTCAAAAAATGCTGTGAGTCTTTAAAAAGTCCTACAAAACTAACCAACCACGAAGTGGAAGCTCCACTTTGTTTACAAGTTAAGAATTATTTGGACTTATGTATGATCAAGACTGTCAGTCTTTGGATCCTCATTGAAAATTCCAGCAAAGTTCTTATCATGGAGATCACAAGTAATCACCACAGTCATAGAACAAGTTTGCTTTTAGATCAAGTTGGCATTTAGAATAAGTTGGCCGAGGTAGATAAGCCAACAGCTGCTCAATACCATTTAGTGTCAGGGCCAAGGACAGCTGAACCTATGTGGAAAATCACTACTCAATATGGGTATAACGGAGATTGTAGTATCATGCTTTGGTTATGAGCCTAATCTCAGTTAACAGTCACTACTCAATATGGATATAACAGAGGACGTAGTATCATGCTTTGTTTATGAACCTGATCTCAGTTATCAGTCCTGAGTTGTAAACCAGCCTCTCCCACTTACTTCTGTTAACTAGGGTAAGTTGTTTTATTTTCCACAAGTCAGTTTCTCTATCCATAAAATGGTTCCTATTTCATAGCTAGAATGGTTAAGGACATAAAGTATTTTATAGTGGGCTTACACAGTGCTTGCCAGACAATACGGGCTCAAGAATCGAGTTCAGTACCACTGTGATAGAGTGTAGTCTTTGTGAAGGGACGGAGGGATCAGAGATGAGGAGTGGACGACATGGATAAATTAATTCACATCCTCTCCCAACACACTCCCTATATGATTGTTTTGCTGAGGAGAGCGAAGCCCTCAGTGAAGCTGAGGAGAGTTTCTATATTTTTTTGCAGGAAATTGGCTCATTTCCAATGGTGTGTGTTTTGTGCTTTCACAAATATTCAAGAGTAAACTCTTGGAGTCTGGTAGGTGTGTGCTTACTTGAGCTTTAAGTATTCTTTTTAAAGTTAGACCAAACAGCTTATCTTTGTTCCACAGAACCGCATACAGTACATACAGTGTTGACTATTACAGAGAAAGCCTCTAATTCTGCTCGGGAAGATTAAGACCCTGCTGAAAAATGAACCCTTTGTCTAACCACAGACCAGGGAGAACACAAGCCCCCAAAACTACCCTCTTCCTGCTGCCTTTGCTGTCGCTCGGTGGCCTGCCCGAAGGGCACTGCCACTCATTTGCCATCAAACACCACTTCATGTCTGGGGAATAGTGCTGTAGCATGAGTGATAATTCTCTACTATTGAGAAAGAAAGTGGACTGTCCCATAGCACCTTTGTGTCTGGCTTATGGGAAAACCTACCAAGAAAGACCCCTATTATATACCTACAGCCACAACAGAGTGAGTATAAAGAGTTGGAGGATAATTTCAGACCCTTTCTATAGTATTTCTTTTTAGTATTAAAAAGGGTCACAATGAACATTAAAATTTTGGAAGGGACTTAAATAAGCCACCATCTATCTCTGTTCCCTTGGAACAGTTTAGACAGTATGTTTTGTATGACTGTGGGCCTCAGACCTTGTCTGCAGCACTATTAAAATAAACATGCACCGCCTTGTTAAATCACAGGTGATCTGGATTTCAAGTTACTGACAGCTTGCTTGGAACTCCCATTTAATCCTCACATTTATCCGAAAGCTCTACTGATTTCAACCTTCTTTCATTGGGCTGAAGCCATTTCATTTTATGACCTCAGATAACATGCCATAGTCTAAGATGTTTAGCTAATATGAAATTGCTTTAGCCTGTGGCTTTGCCTAAGGATAAATGTATGCCACCCTGGCCAACATGAAGGGGAAATTTGCAGCAGTGAGAGCTCGACAGTGTAATTAATTATTTAGAGGTTTCAAGGGGGAAAAAGAAGTCTAGAGTCCCAGAGTTCCCATTTACAATGCATTAAACAATCAGAATAATAAGAAAAAGCAGAGAGAGACTGTCCCAGCTGTCTGGAATGTGTAGTATGTAATTTAAGGGCCAAAATTGGAAATAACCTAGGCTCTTAAAAACAATTTTAAGGCTGAAGGTTACAGGAAGGCAAATCCTTCTAGAATTGCGGTACTATTTTTTCCTCCTTTTGTCTTTATTTTTGTATCTTGAAATGTCTGCAGAACTTTACTTCCTTGCTTCCTAAATTGCCTTCATGTATTAGAAGTCTTTGGCTGAGCATATAATTAAAGAGTCCAAATGTGAACACCGGGGAGAAAGGTGTCTAATAAAGTAAGTGGCAAATGTGAATATATTAAAAGTAGGTCAGGTCATACATTGTAATAGCCTTCTTTGGCATATCTCCTAACTTAAGAGATAAAAGTAATGAAAGGATACTGCGTACTTAGGTTTGAGAAAGGCATTTGTTATAGTGCTACATAATAGATGCCTATAAATTAATTGGATAAATACTGGAAAGAAAGCCTGGCCATATAAAATAGAGTAAGCATAATCAATAAATGCAGGCCCTCTAAGTGAAGAGCTGCAGGGAGCATCTCAAGGGGTCAGTATTAGCGCATGTTAAGTATTTTGTTAATGACATGCTCACATCTGTGGAATATATTTTCTGATACCAGAATCAAATTAGCCAGGAAACACACAGAAGGGCAAAGCAACCTGCAGAGTTAACAGTAGTGAAATGAAAGTCATAATGAATATAAACTAATATTACGATAGAGAATACACAAGATGAATGTAGCAGGAGAATCCAGTCTGGGAAACACTGAGTTGGAGACATATGTGTGATACACACGGGTGTTGGCAGTTAATTTTGAACTGTTCTTATACTTAAAAACAGTTGCGCGCGTAAGAGGAAAAATAGGAACTATAGATATCTACCCATATTTACATAATGCAGTTTTCCATATACTTTATGGCAAGGTGAATGATTAGTAGTTGAACATTAAAGAACAAGAACAGATACTTTTTTGAAAGAGAGAACAAATGACTACATTGTTACTGTTCACACTTTTTAGTTACTGAAGAGATTTAAATTAAACCATCTTTTTTTAAACTACATTAACAGGAAAAAAAGAAGGCAATAGTAAATGTAAACACATATATCACTTACTGGGTACCAGGCATTGTCCTGAGTTAATAGGTTAACTTATTTATAATAACAATAGTCTTAAGGAACAACTATTACAAAAGCTTTTTATGGATGAGGTTGGGGAGGGGGCAGTGAATGACTAGCCTAAGGTCACACACCTTGCTGAACCCAAGGAGTCCTGCCCCAACATTTGTGATTTGTTACTTTGTACTACTACTACCCAATATCTCTAAGGTTGAAATGATGTAGGTATCATTGTACACTTCAAGTTTTTTGTTTTAATGTTTAGTTTTGAGAGAGAGAGAGAGAGAGAGAGAGAGAGAGAGAGAGAGAGAGAAAGTGCGAGTGGGGGAGAGACAGAGAGGGAAACAGAGGGTCTGAATCAGGTTGGCAGCAGAGAGCCTGATGTGGGGCTCAAACTTATGAATCATGAGATCATGACCTGAGTTGAAGTCAGACCTTAAAGAACCAAGCCACCCAGTGCCCCTTACGATGCACTTTAGAATCGAGACTATACACTGTGAATTGGTTCTGATCTAGTTAAGGAAAGATCTCACATATGTATCTATCATGGGAAAGAGATTCAAAACTTTAGGTCCATGGTCCATTCACTGAGGTCAGTGGTTCTTCTTGTGTAATCCCACAACATTTGCTGGGAATTTAGTACAAATGCAGATTCTCAGACCCTAACAGATATTTTTGAATCAAAAATTTGAGGTCGGGGGGTCCCATGATCTGTGTTTTAACAATTTCTCCATGCGATTCTGATACACTTTCAGGTTTGGGAATCACTGACCTAGATAACACAAACTCTTACTGGTGAGTTTGATCATCACAGATCAAAGACATTTACTCTTTAAATTTCCTTAAATTTATGTGCAGGATTTTAAAGGCAGCCAATCGTGTTGCAGTTGCCATAGACCCTCTTCCCATTAATAAAGTTTCGGGTTTTCTGAGACAAAAGAGAAAGCCTCTTAACTTGAACTAAAATGTCTTTCTTTCTCATTCCTGCGCCTTCCTTTCTAGATTCCTCTTGAGCTAAGCTTGCTGCTGTGTCCTATTCCAGCCACGGGCCAGTCCGGCCATTGTGATCATCTCATTTTACTCCACAGGTCTTTGTACCTGCCTTTCCTAAAGGTGATAATAATAATTTCTACCTTCTTCTGTAACTCCAAATTAGTCTTAGGTTTGAATTATCAGTTCCTTAGAAATTCTTCACTGATGTCTGTGATTAGCAAGTTTTTATTATTTGATCTTTTAGCTGAAAGGAACTCCCTTTTGAAGCCTACATTGTGATTGCACTTTATAATTACTTATATAACTAATATCTGTCCTGTCTATTGGACTACAAACATCATTTGGATAGGTACATATGGTGATTCATTGAACAAATGAATACATGCATTCCTTCCATTTTCTTTCTTTAAATTTCAAGCATGGCATGATTTATCATGAATTAAAAAATTGATATCTTCATCTTTTCAAGAATAAGTTAAAGGATCATTTATGTAAAGAATATATAAAAATATTTTTAATAGTTTGTAAAAAAAGAGATCATTAAAAGTATTACAGTATTCCTCAGCTTTCCTAATATCCATACTCACATGATTGCAATCTTTTTTGGATTAGCTTCTTGGACATCCAATGAAAATTCTGTAGTGCCTCTTCAAAAAAAGTTCCTACCTTGCATGTAATTTCAAAAAAAAAAAAAAATCACAGACACCCTGAAGTGCAGGTAAAAACACTTATTTTATTTTAAAGTTTATTCATTTTTGAGATAGAGGTGGGGGGGCGGGCATCAGCAGGGGAAGGGGAGAGAGAGATGGAGAGAATCCCAAGTTGACAGTGCAGAGCCTGACACAGGACTTGATCCCATGAACTGCAAGATCACAACCTGAACTGAGATCAAGAGCAGGACACTCAACCAACTAAGACACCCAGGTGCTGATTAGTTTATTTTATTTTTTTAGGAAACACTATTTTAGATACATTTGTCCTATGAAAATCCCATTCTGTCCTATTTTACATTTTACTTATAGTAATTAATTTGGAAAAAGACTAAAAATCCTAAATTAATTTATAGTGTTTTTGTCATTATATATACATGCACACTTTTTTTTCTATAGGAATGAAATATTTCAAATTTGTAGTAACCATTTTGTGAGGGACACATTGTAATTTATATTTGAAAATTTTATCAGTTTTTCACTTAATGGAATCAATTAGTGGGGCAAATAATACAAAAAGGGCATTGCTAACTAAGTATCATTTATAGAATGCTAAAACTTTAAAAGTATAAAAGACTTTAGATGTTATTCAAACATTTTATTTATAGGTAATGGAATTGAGGTCTAAATGTTATAAATGACTCATTAAAGATGAAACAATTAGGAAGCAAAACTAAAATTAGAGTTCAGTTCTATGACATTTGACTACGACATTTAAAAAATAAATTGGAGACAGGTGTACTTTATCAAGTATCAGAATCCAAAAAACTTACAACAATAATTAAACCACTCTGAAAACCTTTTAAAGAAGGCTTAAGTTATGCAGGACAATCTTACTGAACAGGGACTTTACAAATATATATTCCTTTAAGAATGAATCTTGTTTGTTTTTAAATGTTCTTGACTGCATGTGTCTTGGTATATATGATTAATGTTATATTCTTAGAAATCTAACTATTTATTTTCCACAATTTAGGTAAGATTATTCACCAGAATACTTACATAAGTAATACCAAGGGTAGCTAAGTCCGTAAATAACCATGAAAAAAGAAAATGTGTATGTACTTCTTTATAACACAGTTGAAATGAGGACCAAGAAACCGATGATACTGATGGTGATAACTATTTTCCAAGCATTTACTATGTATCAAATACTTCAGCTAATTCATTGTGTTTATCCTTAAAAAAAAAAAAAAAAAAGGAAAGTGTCAGATATAAATCTTCTTACCTATATACAGGGGAAAGCATGAGTTTCAGAAGCATCTTTCCCATGGACATATATGATTGTTAGGTGCTACAGGACTGGCTGATTATTTTTTTTAAGTTTATTTATTTATTTTTGAGAGAGAGAGAGAGAGAGCACACACCCAAGTGGGGGAAGGGCACAGAGAGAGAGGAAGAGAGAGAGAATCCCAAGCAGGCTCCTCACTGTCAGCACAGAGGTGATCACGGGGCTCAAACCCACAAACTATTAGATCATGACCTGAACCAAATTCAAGAGTCAGATGCCTAACCCCTGAGCCACCCAGGCACCCCTTGGCTGATTTTGAGAAAATCTGATTTGAGCCATTTTGCTACATGGACTACTTATTGTCATTCTAGAAAAGTAACTAATTTGGCCTCAATTTCTTTATAAAACATTAGAATTCTATGATGTTACTTAACTGATATGTTTGGAATATGGAAGCCACTTTAAACTGTGATGTTCTCCATGGGGCACCTGGGTGGCTCAGTTGGTTAAGCGTCCGACTTCAGCTCAGGTCACGATCTCACGGTCCATGAGTTCGAGCCCCATGTCGGGCTCTGGGCTGATGGCTCAGAGCCTGGAGCCTGCTTCCAATTCTGTGTCTCCCTCTCTCTCTGCCCCTTCCCCGTTCATGCTCTGTCTCTCTCTGTCTCAAAAATAAATAAACGTTAAAAAAAATTAAAAAAAAATAAAAAAAATAAACTGTGATGTTCTCTAATAAGGCAGTGGTTCTCAAACTTTGGTGTACATAAGAAACCTGGGGAAAGCATTCTGAAAATGCCTTCTGAGCACTTAACTTTCTATAGAGATTCTGATTCAGGACTAGTGAGGAACCCAGTAATATGCATTTTTATATGCACATTCAGGAG
This sequence comes from Panthera leo, assembly GCF_018350215.1. Lineage (NCBI taxonomy): Eukaryota > Metazoa > Chordata > Mammalia > Carnivora > Felidae > Panthera > Panthera leo. Next base: position 38,165,183 of record NC_056687.1, read on the forward strand.
TGAAGATGGTTCCAGTGCCCTAGTAATTAGCAAAACTATTAGAAATTAACTAAAGTATTAAAACTATTAGAACATTAAAAAATATTATAAAAAGATTCACTTTCTCCCTCTAGGAATGAGCATCCAATAACTTTATCCTTGACAGGTATGAAACAGATTATTCATCTTGCTGTTTTAATCAGAAAAAAATCCAGAGCAATTGTTCTGAGTAAAAATGAAAGTTATGATTTATGTTGGAATAAAATCTCAATGTGGTAAATAGTAAATTGATCCACTAATTGATTCAAAATTAATATTGTCTGTGTTCTGTGATGTTACTGTATTTGAGACCTCGGTAAATGAGGTTTTATTTTATTTATTTTTTAAAATTCCTTAATATTTATTTATTTATTTTGAGAGAGAGAAAGAGAGAGAGAGGGAGAGAGAACAAGCAGAGGAGGGGGAGAGAGAAAGGGAGAGAATCCCAAGCAGACTCCACGCTGGCAGCTCAGAGCCCAAGACAAGGCTTGAACTCACAAACGATGAGATCATGATCTGAACCGAAACCAAGATTTGGTCACTTAACTGACTGAGCCACCCAGGTGCCCAGGGACCTCAAGTGAGATTTTTAAAAAATGAATGATTAAGTTAAACGTTGTTTGAAAGTGCTTTATTTATTTATTTATTTATTTATTTATTTATTTATTTATTAGATCAGCATTACATACCCATGTACAGGGTGAGAAATTGTCCTATTTTTGCTAAAATATGAATCTAAGGGGGCATAAAGGAATTTTAAACTTTATTTGCTTTAAAATTGACATGAGTTTATTCTACCTGTACTTGTCTTTAAAAAACATAGTTCAAGTCATTTACTCAAATTAAAATCTAATAACCTTGTTTAAAAAAAATCTAAGCATGCTAGTGTTTCACTGTGTTTTTACATGTAAAGTAAAATATAGAGTTAAGGTAAATCATTTAGTAAAATAATTATACCAAGTTTCTGATTATTTTATATACAAAAAGTGTTTTATCACCAGCTTATACTTACATATGTGAACATGGCCTTTGATAATTGCCAGGGTATTTGATGATTTTCATCAATTTATAGTAATCTATGTTCTTTCCGTTACACTCCCCATTTCTTGCTTGGCATTTATGATGCAAGGTAACACTTTTTCCACAAGATTTTAGATGCTGTTACTCTTGATTTAAAATAACTACCTTGGTCTGGATACTGATAAAATTAGTGGCAAAGAAAAGATGGAGTGTATAGTAAATTTGCTGTCTTTCAGTATGATTCAAATTGATCTAAAAATACTTTGTATAACCAAATGTAATTATGTCCTAAGATAATATGCATGAAAGCAGGAAGGAAATGAATCAACCTTGATTTGGTGTTATTTTGATTTATACCCTAAGTCTATGTTATACCTTTGAATTGTTCGGTATATTTGCTAGAAAAAAAAAAAGAATAAAATATATGGGACATAGAAATACCTTATAATTTCTTATAGAGTACACCCTTGGGATTGTCCTTTGTTTCACAAGGTATTTTAAATAAATTCTCCAAAGTTACATATAGGACAGGTTTCATACACTGTCATTTCAATTATTCTTTATTAACAATAATAACAACACACACACACACACAACTAGGTTATAGATTGGATTGTGACTTTTATCTTGTAAATTGGAAACATATTTGAAATATTTTTGCATTTAAAATATGTATTTTCAACATTTAAGTATTTTAAGGTTTAGTAATATTTTTAAAATATTTATAGATTTTCATATTTAACTAAAATTCAGGGTAAGCCCCCAAAGGTAATTATATGTATTATCTGTATATATTATATATGTATATATTCATATAGACATATGGTTTATTTTATATACTTTAAAACATATAACCACAAAAACTGTACTGTAACTTTTTTAATGTCTACACACTTACCTTAAACAATGTTATCATTCACAACGTTTTAAGGTAAATTAAAAGAATTATATAATAAAAATAAATTGTAAAGTCCATGCAATTTATAATGGTAGCAGTAATTATTTACATTTTGAAACTTAACCTCCAAACATTATTTGAATGTTCATCAGATTGGTTGAGAGAAAGTATAGATTGCTCTAGGTCAGCAGAGAGATGATTTATTTCACAAGTGTAGCTCTCTGAAAAGCTTTGTATTCTCTCATTAAGAACAACAGTACAGGAAATCATTTACTGATCATTTTATAACGTACATAATATCCTGTGCATGCTTAGGCAACTATATGGTGATTTACAAATCTGGACAGGCATCAAAATTACTGAACTTAGAAAATAATTCACAATGTCAATGTGAATAAATTTCTAGATTTTGACAATATATTTAGTCCAATAAAATAAGGTTCTTTATTCATGAATGAATTTGAAAGGTATTCAAGCAGGACTCCTAAACCATTTATCCTGAATTATTGGCTTTATTATTTTAATACCATTTCATGTCACTTTGTGGTAACCTTGTGACTACATAACAGAAACCAGAAAAAGAGATCAGTGCAGGGTGGGATGAAGAGTTATAAATCAACAATACATCCTTTTTTTCCTTTTAGAGAAAGGAGGGGAAAATTATGTTATAATCAGATTTACCTTACTGCCTCAAGGTTCCCTATAAGAATGAGCCAAGGTGATAAATAAAAAGTAAATAAAAATAAAAATTTAGGTTAAAGGCAATGTACAACTATATACGCGTATGTGTATATATACATGTGTATTTAATTGCAACTAAGATGAAAATTATCTCTGCTACTTGTGAATTTAGAGAAGACAGAGATCAGAGAGTTGACGTAGGAATGAAAATAATAACCAACAATTATTAAAATAGTAGACTTTCAATTTTTCAAAGTAATAGAAGAAATAAAGTTGGTACTTACTCTGTTCAATTTGTTCCTTCAAATCTTTTTTTTTTCTTCCATTTGCAGGCAAGAGTTTCTTAGCAAAATCAAACATAATTAAATATAATTATCACCAGTGTAAAGCCCAATTTGTGGTTCTTTTTTTATTATTAAGAAAACTGTTTTTAATGTTTACTTATTTTTGAGAGAGAGTGAGAGCATGAGCAGGGAGGGGCAAAGAGAGACGAAGACACGGAATTCAAAGCAGGCTCCAGGCTCTGAGCTGTCAGTACACAGCCTGACGCAGGGCTAGAACTCAGGAGCTGTGAGATCATGACCTCAGCCGAAGTTGGAGGCTTAACCAACTGAGCCACCCAGGCTCCCCAGTGGTTCTTTTTAAGAATTAAATATAAAATGGATCCTTCCCTATGTTTTTTATAAAGGAGGGATCATGCATACAACTAAAATATTTTATTGTAACAACAGTAGTTTTGTACTTTTGTGATGAGTATATTGACAACACAAAGTGATTCACTTGGTTGTAGGAGAAGTGATCCAGAAATATAGTCATTCTGCCTCTTGAAGGCATTTTGAGAACACTTAATCTATCACTGAGTCCATTTCTCATCTTGCATCCCATGTTTTCTAGCCACAAGACTTGATCCTTCATAAGAAATTATTTCAGTATTGTTATGCTGATAATAGTGTTATTCAAAATTCAGTTTCATGCCTAATCCCATAGGCATAAATATATTTATAAATGCAAAGCCAGTTTTGAGACAAAACATTTGAAGACTAAGAAAAAGGATCAGATGACATGCCTTTTAGGGACTTCTCATATTTACTTATATGCCCATGAAAACAGTTCTAATTTTACCTTAAGAATGCAGACCACAAACACTTCCTTGTTGTGTGAATGTGTGTGTGTATGAGAGAGAGAGAGACAGAGAGACAGGTAGTGCTGTCTTAGTTTCCCAATCCCACAGCAAATTTTAATTTTTTTTTAATATTTTATTTATTTTTGAGAGAGACAGAGAAAAGTGAGAGCAGGGGAGGGGCAGAGAGAGAGGGAGACACAGAATCTGAAGAAGGCTCCAGGCTCTGAGCTGTCAGCACAGAGCCCAATGTGGGGTTCAACACAAACCATGAGATCATGACCTGAGCCGAAGTCAGACGCTTAAACAGCTAAGCCACCCAGGTGCCCCTCAATCCCACAACAGTATCTATCAGTAATTTATATGCTCATGTGGTGCTTATTAGATAGACTCAAATTACTATAAGAAATATAAATGTATCTGGAGGAAGAAGCCTGACTCTATTACTCTGCATCTAAATTTTGTACCTTGAACTAAAAATGGACTAATTTCATGGTTTGTAGCAAACACTAGCTAAGATTAGAGCCTCTATTTGGGGAATAGAAAATAAACAGTAATAATGATGCTGAGTCTGTCAAATAAAACACAGAATAAATTTTCTTTTCAAAATGGCTTTCAAAATATTATATAGTATATTTAGCATGATGATGCTTTTATTGTATTAATTAAACATACAATGAATTAATTTAGAATTCAGAGGACCTAAATTTATGGGTCTGATAATCCCCTCAGTTTTTCACAGTAACATTTTCTAGAATATCTGCTATGTACACGTGTATTTGTACATTATATCCTTGCAGCTTCAAGCTATTGGTATCAATAACGTAAGTTCTTATAACTAAAGCTTGAGTACCTGTTTCTTCTACTTTTCAGTTTGGAGGAATGTTGATTGAAAGCCATCCCAATATTTAGTATGTATGAGGTCCCATGCAGTGTACAGATGGCATCTTAACCCCATCCATATGTTTAAAGCATCTCCTTCATTTGGAAGTCTTACAGGAACCAAAACAATCATGGAGAGAAGTGGTCTTTAAATTTTAATTTTATCAAAATAAACTAGATCTCTTGTGTATAAAACCTTTGCCAGAAATGGATTTTCTTCAACAGACAGCGAGCCAAACCCATTTGTAAAGGCCAAGGAAAAGACTGATAAGTATGCATTTGATTATATGAGAGTTAGATTGAATTATCTTTGTTTTGGCCATGATATTTTTGTTTATGCATACACTTTCTTGGGTATTTTTAAATACCTTTCAAATAGCTTGAGTCTCTTTTCTGAGACCTTTTGAATTTTACTCTGTCTTTATTTAATTATCTGTTAGGTTGTTTATGTTACATCTTATACATTTATCAACATACTTGGTATAAATACTTGGTATAAATAAAGACTAAATTTAAGAACATATATGTTTTATCTAAATCATACTTGGTAATAGTCTTACTCTTAATATATACCAGTAATTTATTTTTTTCATAGTTTTCCTTCATGTATAAAAAAGGCATCTACTTTGATAAACATAAGATCCTGTATATATTTTATTCAAGTTATTAGTGGCAACAATTTGGTCTATATTTTATGGTGACATGGACTATTAATGTTTTATTAAGCTCCTAAATTAGTATATATTGACCAATTCATAAGCCACAGCTTGTTTCCATCAGACAGGTCTAGTGAGGAATTACATATAAATATGTTTTTAGCCTTGTCTTTTCTTTTAATGGAAGCTTAAATTAAGCATTCAGAACAAACATACAATTTTTTACAAAAGTTTTTATTTTATTTTATTTTTATTACCTAAGCCATGATTCTGCAGCAAAAGTTCAGACTTCACTTCTTTTGTGCTTGAAAACAAGCCAAAAGTTGTTGGAATGTAGGTAGAGAGAAACTCCATTCAGTGATGGCAATTATTTGAATATTATCAATTTGAAAGTTTAAGGAATCAAGAAATTATCAGATTAGAGTTTCCCACCTGAGAGAAGGTTTGCCCCTAACACCTCATCATAAGCCTCCCTAAAGAAATTAATATCAACATGTCTATGTTGACAGCTATAGTGTCTTGGATATAGGAAGAAGTTCTTTGAGTCATAATTCCAGTTTAGAGAATTAACTCACCCCTCCACCAGTTCTGAAATGCATAAACATGATTGTTTATGGACTAAAGAAATGTAGAAGAAAGCTTATAGAAAAAAAAAAATCCTGGGAATGTCTTCACTCTTTCCATGAAACATTCCTACATGCCTGTAGTTGCTTTCAAAGCTAAGCTGGTGAACCATGAGGGGATTACAGTTTTATCAACAGCCTGATTCTGCACCAGCAGCAGGTGCACTGGCTTGAAGACCAGCAAGGCCACTGATGCCACAGAACCTGAGTTTCTGGCAGTAGTCTCTGTGTTAATACCATTATTGATGGTGGTTCAAGCAAGATAAAAGTTGCCAAGGAATGAGCTGAAGTACTAAATATTGCTTTAAAAACATAGAGGAAAGAAAGAATGAATTAAAAAAAAATAAGACCCAGATTCAAGCACTTGGCTAATTTCTTATACTATGACTGCCAAATACAGCCAAAGCACAGCTATGGGAGCCGTCGCCACTCGAGAGGCAGACACGCCTGGTGGAGGAAATTGGAAGGACTGAAAAGTCAGTGCTGAAACTGAAAGCAGAGTGCCAATTCAAATGCTGCATTGTGAAAGTACAGGATGTTTTCCTTTCCCTTTTTCACAATGAGGCATTTCTTTTACTCCCTCCTGTTTTGATCAGAGACCAATGTTCTCAGCTCTCAGTCACCAAACTGCTGTGGTTTGTTACTTATTTATATTAGTTATGAGTGGATAGTTATTCAAATAGCTATAAGAATTAAACTTCAAAATGTACAGAAAATAGTATGGCAGTCCCTCATGAGCCCAGCCTCAACATCAATGTAAACATTTTGCCATATTTTCTTATTTGCATATTCTACATATTCCCTGATTTCATCCTCCATAATAATGGGACCTTGACTTAAATAAAGTTGTTTAAAAGTTCAGAGCAGGAGGAAGTCAAATGTTTCTGAGTGCCTTCTATTTACCACCTCCTGTTTTAGGCATTGGGGATACAGCCATGAACAAAACCATCTGGTCATCTGTTCCTTCACTCAATGGAAATATATTAAACCTGTCCTTTTTTTATGGACAGGTATTGTGTCAAGTGTTAGATTTTTAAAGGTAAACACTTTGCAGATATTTAGAGTTTAATTTAAGGCTCCACTCAAATTTACTAAATATCTTGCTTCTACTTACTTATGTCAGCTTTACAATTTTAGAGAAGTGGTACTTTTCATTGACTAAAAGCAGGCAACAAGCAAGAAAGAGTAAAAGCATTTGGTAGGGAGATAATAATCAAGAAAACTCTGAAGAAAACTTTGAAAACACATCTCAGATTATAAGTGAAAGAGCAAAGGTCCAGTAAAGCTAAAGATGTTCCCATAAACTTATGTCAGCCTTTGTACTTGAAGCTGGTTAGTGTTCACTAAGCATAGGATAACTTCTTGGCTTAAACCCTACAGATGGTTTGGTGGGAACATGGAATAAAAAAACATCTGGACTTAAGTGTGATTAGTAGTCTAATGAACCTTTTCATAACTGTTAACTATAAAATTAGAATAATAATAACTACTTTGAGTCAGAATACATCCATGAAGTGTTTAGCATAATTCCTAACACATGGTAGAATTTTAACAATTGCTACTTCCATTTTTATTAATTTCCCAGGAAAATACACTTACTCCGCATTTTTAAATTTTTTTTAATGTTTATTTATTCTTGAGAGAGAGAGAAAGAGAATGAGTGGGAGAGGGGCATAGAGAGAGAGGGACACAGAATACAAAGCAGGCTCTGGGCTCTAAGCTATCAGCACAGAGCCCAATGCAGGGCTTGAACTCACAATTTGTGAGATCATGACCTGAGCTGAAGTCAGACACCCAACCAGCTGAGCCACCCAGGCACCCCAACACTTACTCCACATTTTATAGCCTGATCTAAACTATATACACACCCATCTTTTCCTTTATTTACTTATTTTTTTTCCATGATTAAAGGGGGAACAGGTGTCTGAGGCAACGAATCTTAAGCAGGCTCCACCCCTAGCATGGAGTCCAACCTGGGGTTCAATCTCATGCTGAAATCAAGAGTCAAACGCTTAACCAACTGAGCCACCCAGACATCTCTGTCTACCCCATTTCAGAGACTTGTCCATATGTGATATGCCAGTCTCCATGATATTATTCATTACAAAGCTATCCAGTGATCAGAAATATCTAACTGGTGACTTAATAACATTTATTCCAGAAAGTTATTGTACAGGAAGGGCAATCATGTCCTTACACTTTCTAATCGGTTTTCTGGACATATAAACACAGCACCATACTGCAACATTTGGTTTCTACTGTCTTGCTCAATTTCTAAATTGAAGCTGATGCTCCAATATCACATGGGAAAATAAGATTCTATTTATTAGAAAATTATTAGGCAACACAACTGTGACAGAATGTAAAAGTCACCTAGAAAATGAACTTGATAAATTATTGAAATGTGAAATTCTGTTGGGGTTAAGAGGACAATGTCACATAAAATTCATTCAAACAGTAGCAAATCTGGCAGAGTACCTGCTGTAAAATCTGCTTATAGTAGTATTAATTTTCAGGAGTTGGGTAATTAAAATGGAAATTTGATAGTAAGTCAAATACCCACCTACCCACACCACCACTTTAGAACTTTTATGACAGAAAACGATTCCACATAATGCAAGAAGAGGGAGTTTTTGTGGGGGAAAAGGGTAATTTAGTTAAAACATGAGACCAAAACTGAACTAATCAATTAATATCGTTAAATTATAAAGAGAAAAAAACTATACAAGGAGAAAAGACACTAGAGTATCCTAAGAATATAAAATTAGGAATTCCATATATACTTACTTTCATATAATATTTTTAGAATGGATCCATGCCTTTAAAATCTATATCTGGTTGCAATTAAATAAAAAAAATTGTAAATACTTTTTCTTAATGTTTTATTTATTTTTGAGAGAGAGAGAGACAGACAGAGTGTGAGTGGGGGAGGTGCAGACAGAGAGGGAGATACAGAACTCAAAGCAGCCTCCAGGCTCTGAATTGTCAGCACAGACTCGAGGCTCCAACTCACTGACTCACTGACTGTGAGATCATGACCTGGGCTGAAGTCCGCCGCCCAACTGACTGAGCCACCCAGGTGCCCCAATACTTTTTTTTTTAATGTTTATTTTATTTGAGAGAGAGAGAGAGAGAGAGAGAGAGAGAGAGAGAAGGAGGCCGGGGGAGAGTGGAGACAGGGAGACACATAATATGAAGCAGGCTCCAGGCTCTGAGAAGAGCTGTCAGCACACAGCCCACGTGGGCCTTGACCCCACGATCCTGCATGATCATGACCTGAGCCGAAGTCAGACGCTTAACCAACTGAGTCACCCAGGTGCCCCCCCATATTGTAAATACTTCAAAACAAGGCATGGCAAATATTAATCATTCAGGTAAAACTGTTTTAAGACTGCATTAGGACTGTAATAAGACTAAATTTTGCAATGCTAAAAATACATACTCTATTATAATTGAATAGCAGTGTATTCATAGTTTTAAGGTGCGAAGGAAACCATTAGTTTTGTTTCTCCTTAAAAGTGCCAGTGGGGCACCTGGGTGGCTCAGTCAGTTGAGCGTCCGACTTAGGCTCAGGTCATGATCTTGCAGTTCATCGGGCTCCGTGCTGACAGCTCAGAGCCTGGAGCCTGCTTTGGATTCTGTGTCTCCCTCTCTCTCTGCCCATAGCCTGATCACACTCTGTCTCTCTCTCTCTCAAAAATAAAAAAAGAAACATTAAAAAGTTTTTTTAAATAAAAATACCAGCAAATTAGTTTGAAAGGTGGGGGTAGGGGATATTTATAGATGAGTGCTATTTTAAATTTTCTTGATATTTATGTACAAGCCACCATGAGCCTTGAACAAAATCCCAGATCTATACAGGGCCACTAGAATTCACAAGTAGGTTCTAATGGCAATTTTAATTTTCCTGTGAATTTTTAAAAAGAGAGAATTCCAAGACTTTGAGTCAAGATCTTTGTTTACATATGGAGCCACAGAAGCAGAGTTAACTGAACATAAAGCAAGTGACTAAAATCTTCCACATAAATGATTGACCCCAAAGGACTGTTATGTGTGACGCTTGCAGGGGCACCACATATGCTGGGAAACAAAGAGAAGGGGACCTCCCTGATTACTATAAATATGCTTTCTGTACCAACAGAACTCAGATCTTAAATAAATCACAGCTGCTTTGTATTTGTTCAGGTCTTTAATAAGACCCAAGAATGTTTTAACAATATCCTTCCCTGAATTTCTTTAGCAACATTTAATTTTTTAATTGATTGTTCTGTCTTTACAATAGATTGTAAATAATTTCAGGACTTGGTATGTCTTTTGTCACTATTAACATTAATCAGTGTGGTTCTAAAAACTTAGCTGTTCAAATCTAAGTACATTTTGCATGTAAATAATTTAGAAAGCATTATGTATTCTCTCTCTCTTACACTATTTTATTGTGGTAAATAACACAGGGTAAAGCATTTTAAGTGTATAATTTTGTGACATTAAGTGTGTTCACATTCTTACACATTTTCTCTTAAAAGAGGTGGACTTTTTTAAAAATATAATTTATTGTCAAGTTGGCTAACATACAGTGTATACACTGTGCTTTTAGTTTTGGGGGTAGATTCCCATGATTCATCACTTACATACAACACCCAGTGCTCATCCCAACAAGTGCCCTTCTCAATGCCCATCACCCATTTTCCCCTCTCCTCCACAGCCCCATCAACCCTCAGTTTGTTCTGTATTTAAGAGTCAAAAGAGATGGACTTTGATGTTAATAATTATAGAACAAAAATCTTGGAGATGAGAAATGCCTCAAGTTGATGAGAAGTCCTGTGGGAGAGAACATCCTATGACCCATCTCATCAAAAGGGTGGAATTAACTCAGATAATGAACAACTCTGAAATTCTACAGTCTGGTTCTTTTATCGATACTCCTAGAGTCTATTGCCTGATTTTAAAATTTTATAGAATCTTTATTCTACACTCTAACTATACAATGGTAGTAACATATGTAATCAATTTATCTTCAGGACATCAAATCGTGTATTTACATGTATGTGCTCACTAGAAATAATTTTAACATACATACTTGTTTATTCTTCTACAAGCCAGGGAAATACATTGATAAATTCTTTAAAAAGATCTAGATATAGGGGCGCCTGGGTGGCTCAGTCGGTTAAGCGGCCGACTTCGGCTCAGGTCATGATGTCGCGGTCCGTGAGTTCGAGCCCCGCGTCGGGCTCTGTGCTGACAGCTCAGAGCCTGGAGCCTGTTTCGGATTCTGTGTCTCCCTCTCTCTGACCCTCCCCCGTTCATGCTCTGTCTCTCTCTGTCTCAAAAATAAATAAACGTTAAAAAAATTAAAAAAAATAAAAATAAAAAGATCTAGATATAAATACTTAGATATTATAAATGTTAGGATGGGAGGAGCAAAATATATAAGAAATATACTGATCTACCAATTCATGACTGAAAAATGAAAACTACCTTAGGATGCTGAGAAGTAACTCACCTGAAAAATAACTGTCTTCTAAATGCGGACTCTGGAATTTGTGAACTATAAGTTGAATAGCTATTACTCCATGGAAAAGTGCTGAGATGTAAGATAAACACTTAAACATTCTACAGAGACGTGAAATGTATAGCTCGAAGTTTCACACATGTGTAGATCTACATATGCCAATCAGGATACATCTGGCAATTTCAGGAGCTGGACGAAGATTCACTAGCCATCATGAACAAAAACAATTAGCTAGGTTATGGTGTTCTTAATTGCAGATGGTACCATGCCAATTTATTCATACCTCGTGGAGTTCTTCTGTTTATGCTCATTGAATAGCACTGTTTATAACTGCTCATAGAGTTGTTTGGCTTTGTAACTTCTGCCAACCTGTTTGTCTAGAAGAAAAAAAATACTTTCAAATGTAATTTGAAGCACATTTTAGGCTATTTGCATTAACTATCTTTAAGAAGGGTTTAGAGTATTTTAAGAGACTGACATTTAGAGTGTATAATCTTTCATGTAAGAAGTTTCATCTTTGTCTCCTGAGGCTTCTGTTTATATATGAAGAAAACCGCAATGTGACATTTGCTAATAGTGTCTGCTGAAGGAATGCTACATCTTCAGGATACCTTGTAGACATGTAAATTGTGGCAATTATTAGTGAGATAAATGAAACCATTTTAGAACACAAAACTGCTTATTTTTAAATGTATTTATCATATTTGATGTATGCCACTTTTCTACCCCTTCCACCAAAATAATCTTCATTTGAGAAATCCTCATCTTTTTGTGATTGTATCCCTATTTTCCCTAAACAACAACAACAACAACAAAATCAGGTTTTAAATGACCACTTTTTAGGTATGTAAACTTGGAGAAGACAATGTCTCCTCCCCTCTAAGATAGGGGTAATAAAACATTCCTATCTTTTGAAAATACAATGAGATTATATACTGGAAAAATTTCAGTGGAGTATTACATAAAATTAAATATTATGTACATTATTTAGAATTATTTTACATTTAAAGAATTCTAAAACCCTTCCCTATTTAATTCTTTTTTGCTTACACATTCTCTTTTGATTTAGAGATTCCAAGTTGTTTATAATTAAGTACTTGAATGTCCACTAAAATGTAGAGTAGGAATATGGCTCAAAAGGAAATACTAGCAGGCTGTAGTAAGCCATCTCTCTCCAAATCTCATTTGAGTTGTGTAATAACATTTTAATGCTAGTAAGGCATCAGTGCTTTTAGAAAAAAAAAAACATTGCTTAATACTTCATTTTTTAACTAATCAAAGTTATTGCCTGATAAAATGTTTCAAAATTTAATTTTGTGAATGCCTAATAAATCCATAAATGTACATAGCAAAAATATTTGCATGTATCTTCAGGATTTTTTTATTAAGTTTATTTATTTATTTTGAGAGAGAGAGAGAGCTCAAGAAAGAGAGGAGAAGAGAGAGGGAGAGAGAGAGAATCCCAATATGGGGCTCAAACTCACAAATCATGATACCATGACCTGAGCCAAAACCAAGAGCTGGCATTTACCTGACTGAGCCACCCAGGTGCCCCTCAAGAATTTTTTTATACAGATTCGTGTACATAAGATCCCATCAAGAAAGTTTCAATAAAAAGAGTACAAAATAAGAAATTATACATTTTATTTAGGTGTCTCAAAGGTGATTGATGAATTTTTGGACTTAAAACCTGAGAACCAATTTGTGAACCTATCAAATTTTCTTGAGGTATATTTTAAGTTAGGAAAAATTTCTCTACTCTTTTCCTCACTCTAAAAATAATCTGTCCACTAAATGTGTATAAGAAGTTTCACTGTGACAGCATCTTCTAGTTTAAATCTCACTTAAAGTAAGTCTCAGGCAATCAAAAGACAAGTGAAAAATGAATCATTTAGTGAAGTAAAATGTAAATAACTAGATATACACTTTTTAAAACAACTACATAAATGGAAAGTTATAGAAGAATTTAATCTCTGAATCATTGCTTTACACTGTAAAATCTGACTTGAGTTTGAACATTTGTTTCCTATATTTCGAATTGAGTACATATAAACTTGCTTCCCCTATTTGGATCAATGTGAAAATATTTATACCTAAACAATACATTCCTTTCTAGAAAACACTGGGAATTTGCTGATAGGCAAGTCTCTATCTTAGATAGCAGGTAATATCTCATAGAGACAGGCTACTTTATTTTATTATTATTATTTGTGTGTGTGTGTGTGTGTGTGTGTGTGTGTGTGTGTGTGTGTGTGTGTCTAGTAACTGGGAAGTGGATGGACTTGTTTTATAAAACTATTTCTAACAATATTCTAATACTTTCAAAGGAGAAGCAATCTACAGAATGTAACAATCAGTCCCAGACTTCAAACAAATATTGTCCTTTCCATTAGGAAGAAGAAGCAAACTTAACCTCTGTCCTCAGTTTCAGGAGCATGTATGGTTTTCATAAAAAAAACTTTATTCTACGTAGTGAACACTGTGACTTTTTAATTGACTGTTTTCTTCTTTGAATTGACTCCTAGAAAGCCAAGTATGTTTTCTGTTTTTAGGAGATTAAATGTATACCCTTGGTAATCAAGTAGACAGGGGTTTAAATCTAAAATATGTCACATTCCTCCTCAATTTCTTTCATGTATAAAGGAGTTAATGATTATTTCACAGGGTAGTATTGGTGATCAAATTGGCTGACACATAAAGTACATAAAATAGTGCTTGATACTTAGAAATATGAAACTTATGTTGTGTGTAAACTTCATCAGTCTGCTGCATGATTGTGCACATTATGAATTATGTCCCCTATAGGTGAGCATTATGTAACATATCAGCAATATACTTTACCTATTTTTCCTTATAGCTCATTTTTTAAAAAACGTGATTCAAAGTGCTATATTGCATGTATTTTGATGCCAACTTTAAATTATTTTTAGTAGAACACAGATAATAAAATAAAGAGATTAATACTTAGATTTTCCCCCCACAACTAGATTATATACTATACAACCTCCATAGCAAAAAAAAAAAAAAAAACAAAACACCCACTGTTTTGTTTCATTTCTCTTCTCTCATTCCTGGTGGCTATCGTGCAAATGTGTGTTAGTATGTATTATTTTAGAGAAGAGTAGAAAGGCTGTAGGCACAACTCGAATCCTTACAACTCACTGGTAATTATAGAGACCACAATTCACTCTGTTCAGTGGTACAAGAGTGATGTAAAAAGTTTCACACAGATTAACACGTATGGAGTATAGATTACAGAGTAGAGGTAAGGAGAGAAAGCATAACATGCAAAGAGTGATGAGGATAAAAAAAGTCCGAAGGCCATATTCTGTATGTATTGAAGAGTTTGCACTTTTCTTTTAATTTTAGAGAAATAGAGAGCATGCAAGCAGGGAAGAGGGGCAGAGGGGGAGGGAGGGAGGCAGAGAGAGAGAGAGAGAGAGAGAGAGAGAGAAAGAGAGAGAGAATCTTAAGCAGACCCCACACTCAGTTCAGAGCCCAATCATGGGATCATGGGATCATGATCATGAGCTGAAATCTAGAGTCAGATGTTCAACCAACTGAGCCACCCAGGTGCACCTGCACTTTTTCTTTTGCAAGATTGAAATCATCATAGTTTTTTGTTTTGTTTATTTATTTATTTTTTTTTTTTTGAGAGAGGGCACAACTGAGCAAGGGGCAGAGAGGGAAAGAGAGAGAGATAGAGAGAGGAGAGAGAATCCCATGAGGGGCAGAGAGAGAGAAAGGGGAGAGAGAAAGGAAGAGAGAGAGCAGAGGGAGAAAGAGAGAGAGAAAGAAGCGGGACTAACCCAAAGTGGGGCTCATGCTCACCTGAAGTAGGGCTTGAACTCACCTGAAGCAGAGCTTATGTTCACCAACCATGAGCCAAAATCAGATGCTTAACAACTGAGCCATCCAGAAGCCCCGTAGTTTTGTTTGTTTGTTTGTTTTAATCAAACCTTTCATTCTGAGATATTTATACATTCATGTGAAATATTAACAAGTAACAAATAATATTTAACAAATAATACAGAGATTCCAGTACTAGAACACAATAATAAAATTGTAATATCTTGCAAAACTAGGTTACAATATCGCAACCGTTGATATGGTTCTATCACAAGGATCCCTAGTATTACCTCACTTCTACCCGCATTCCTGATCCTGAACTATCACTAACAAATGTTATCTAAAAGGAATCATAAATCATTATATGTACTTTTTACAACTGTTTGGATTCTTTTCATTCAGCTTAAATCCCTTGGATCTATAAAAGTTGTTGTATGTGTCAATAGCTTGTTCCTTTTGAACACTGAACTAGTATTCAATGGTAAGAATATAATATAGTGTGTTTAATCATTCAGCCATTGAATGATATCTGGGTTGTTTCCAATGTTTTGCTATTATGGATAAAATTGCTTTAAACATTTATGTATAGGTTTTTGTGGGAATATGTTTTTATTTCTCTGGAATAAATGCCCAACAGTGCAATTGCTGGTTCATATTACAGCTACATATTTGGTGTTATAAAAAACTAAGAAGCTGTTTCACAAAGTAGCTGTACCATTTACATTTTTACTTATATGAGTTATCCAATCTCTCTGAATCCTTTTCAGCATTTGGTATTGTTGTTAGTTTTTATTTTAGTCATGCCACCTTAGGTTTTTGGCTCTATTAATGTTTTAGAACAAACTTTATGATGGCAACAAATGGAAGATAGAATGAAATGGGAGAAACTTGAGTCATTGACATCATTTAGAAACGTATTACAATGATTTAGGTTGGAGAGAAAGACCTGACCCACAATATTGCAGTGAGGGTTGGGAGGGATTTCTGGGAGAATCTTACAGTCTTATAAAGACATTATTCAATGTTTTTAGACAATTTTAGATTGACAAATTAAAACTGGTTGACTAAATCAAATTTAAAGGACATTTTCTTTAATCTCCGGTGTCAAAATGACCCTACTAAATGGAAACACAGCTTATTATACATGACTGTTATTCAGAAAACAACTACATAATATAAATAGTGATTATCATTTAAGTTAGATTGCTTTTACAAGTGTATTTAAAGATTTGACAGATTAATTTGAACACTCAGAATAGTCATTTAAAAAAGATAACTTCTGATATATTTTTCAGTCTACATGTTTATTTGACCATCTACCCGTGTACCGTCTCTCTCTCAAATATCTGCAAGATCATTTTTATTGACTTTGTGGAAATTTCCTTAGTCCCAACAGGACCCTAAATAAACATGGGTTAATAGTTAATGCACATGGAAATGGAGGCTACCAGAGACAGTGCCCACTATTATAATAGAAATAGTTTATGAAACCAAAGAAATAAGTTTGAAATTCTAATTAATAGAAATTAATATGAAGAATCAACAAGGAATAAATGATTATTAAGGAGATGAACAATGGATTTCAACAATGTAAACTGTGTAATATATTTAGCTTCAGTCTTGTAGACACACAGGGCAATATTAATGTCTATATTATATTATTAAAACTGTACTTTAAATGAATTTTCTCAGCCATATGGTATTTTTGTGAGGGCGAAAATAGGTAGCATTTTTAAAAACTGATTTTGAGACTTAAATTAGAGTATCAAAAATTATATAACCTAACGGAGTGATTGGATATAATGTACATTATTAGAGATGGTTGTCATTATCTCAGGGAAAAATATAGAATTCTGGGTTCTTCCATTACAGATAGAATCTATTGTGACAAATCTGGAAATCAATAAAACTTGTTTTGGGAGAGTAAATGATTACTTGATAATTTATCTTCTACATCATCTTCTAGTGAAAGTGTTAACCAAGATTGTGTGCAAATCTAATCAGGTGTGGAGTGCTGTTGAAAAGTGAGAGTTGCAGCTCAGGAAAGGGAAACCTGAGCCAAGATTTTTAAAAAAGTACCTGAGAATTTTTTATTTTACTATAATAATAACTAAGTATTAGCAGCATGATCATTCTTATTGTTATACTTGTTACTTACACAGAGCTGATGGTGGTGTGGGCTTTTGCCTCAAGCTGCTGCCAGCCTACTCTAGAAAAGAGAGTCCGCATCAGAGTTTTTTTTTTTTTTTTTTTTC
This sequence comes from Panthera leo, assembly GCF_018350215.1. Classification (NCBI taxonomy): domain Eukaryota; kingdom Metazoa; phylum Chordata; class Mammalia; order Carnivora; family Felidae; genus Panthera; species Panthera leo. The sequence goes on from NC_056687.1 coordinate 38,182,694, forward strand.
CCTGTGCTTCTGTTTGCACCATTCTGAAGCAGGGATTTCCTACAGACTTTCCTTTGACATAAAACTCGAATAATTTTACTGATGAATCCGCAAAGTAAGAACATTAAACTAATAAATTATCCATATGAATGTACTTTCAAGACGTTAATAATTTATGCCAAGTATTCTCATTTTATATAATTCCTTTCTCAAAATGGCTTTCTTCAGTTGAGTTTTAAAACTTACTGAAATAGAATTATGGCTTTGGATTCTTATACTTAAAAAACAAAAACAAAAAAACTTGCAGTATAGTTCTCCAGACAGTTTTCTGCTGAAATTTCCCAGGCTATTCATTTAGGGAACTGTCAGTTTGGGGTGTATGTATATGTGTTTAAACATTAAAGAAAAAATAGACATTTAAAATTAACAAATTGATGGCTTAGAAATTAGTTAAATTTTATTAATGATGATAATAAGTACATGTGTCTGTGTTCTGTATTTATGGATAAATGTCTATATAGCATATTGAATTCTTACATCACACTGTAGAGTAAGTTATGTTTTCTCATGCTTTGTTGAGAATTAAAGTTAATATGTTATTTCTCCCAAAGATATTTGGATTGTAATTCTGATCTCTAGTTATTGATAGATTATATCATCTGTTAAATGAGTCTCTGGCACTAAAGGGTAACTCAGAGACTATTTTGTGAGGGAGGTCTGTTTTCCAGGTGATGTTGAACACATAGCTTATAGTCATCAGCCATCAGACCTAATAATGAAAGGCATGACCTTAAGACAAAGAGGTTGCAATAGTATTCAATGAGGTCTGACATTGCCTATGTCAAAGACAAGGCCAACTTCACAATGTCTGTTCAACTAATAACAAGCTAGCTTACTAGACTCCTATTTCAAAACATTTGCATGATATTTCATGCTACAAAACTTTATAAAAAAATATATGAATTAAAATAGCTTTTTAAATCTATGCATGCAGATATACATACATTTAAATGTACATACTTAGTCCTCTAATAGAGTATACGGAAAATGCAGTGATTTTAGTAAATAATATATTTTAATACAAAAATATCATTTCCAGATGAGTAAGTTATTATTGTCTTTAGAGAAAAAAATAATAGCTTCATTCGAGACCCAAATGTCACCAACTTTAATAATGTAGAAAAATGTGTGCTTTTAGGGGCGGCTGGGTGGCTCAGTCAGTTAAGCAGCTGACTTCGGCTCAGGTCATGATGTCATGATTCATGAGTTGGAGCCCCATGTCCGGTCCTGTGCTGACAGCTCACAGGCTGGAGCCTGCTTCAGATTCTCTCTCTCTGCCCCCTACCCCTTCTTTTTGCACTCTCTCTCTCTCTCAAAAATAAATAAACATTAAAAAAAAGGAAAAATGTGTGCTTCTAGTGATGGTTTTTCTATTGTCTGCAACCAGTACAATACAGCAAAAGACACTGGATTAGGAATTCTTGAATTCTAATCCAGGTTATGATCTTGTATAATATGTGATCTTGCACACATTTTTCTTGCACATATTTTGTGTATAAAATGAAGCAATTGGATTAGGGTCCAGATCTAAGATATCTATAATAAAGCTATGGCACAGTGGCTCACTGACACCCTACATGTTGATCTGATCTTACTTCCTGCATTACCCTTCTCAGAATATCTGTTACTATTAATGTTACCATACTAGTCTTTATGAAATTTCTACCCGTAAGAACCAGTTCCTCCCATCTTCCATCACATCCCTGATACCACTTAAGATTTTATTACAGCAATTTATATTTGAAGTAGGCACTAGTTATAAAATCCACTTTCTGCTGTTCTAAATTGTTCACAGTGCTGAAGGGTTATTCCAGATTATGCCCTCATATATTCATGAAATATTTCACTTAATCACCCTATGCATCCCTCCACTTCACTTTTCCTAGTTTCTTTGCCTATGTGAGGTCAAACTTTGTTCTTAAATTTAAAGTTCAAGCAAAGGCCATATTTCTGGTCCTCAGTCCTGGCAATCGTTTTAGTCTTTGACATTCCCTTGCTCTTTATACGTGACTGCTGGAACTTGGATCTTTATGCTCACTGCTGTCACTCAATGCCTAATCATAAACAAAGGATGGGTTTGCTTTAGCAACACAGTTTATCTCCTTGTCTAATTAGTGTCTCTCTGGCTGGGGTGCTGCTAAGGTAGCAAACATTTGGCTTCTAGCTTCGTGCTGCTAATGAGGATTTTAGTCTGCAAGTATGCTTTGCCTTTAGCAACTTGGTTTATTTACTTCATTTTAGGTCCATTTATCGTCAGTCCATTACACTGTTCCAAATTGTAAAATGATATATAGTCACAAGAATATTTTCCTGTTATATCTCTAGGGCAGGATCATCTGCAAAACGTTCCTTGGCTGAATCATGTACAGACTCACAATCTGTTCAGCTTCTCGTGGCTTTACTAACCTTCAAGGACTTAGTTGTTTCATCTCTTTTAGCAGCATAGAAATATTCAAATGGGCTCATATTAAACAAAAATTCCAACTTGGTAAAATGTGCAGTAGAAAATAAGTGCTCAGGATAAAATCTTGTGTTGCATGGTATATTTCCTTAGCTAAACATTTAAAGTAGATGTATCTTATTTTTGATATTAGATGCCCTCTCTATGCATTGGGAAATTTCTCCTCTCACTCATTCTAGACGGTTTTGATGGAGCCATCCATTAGTGTACTTTGTACAATTTCTGGTTACAGGAGTCACCTGGCCCTGACTTAGCCAATCATGAAACCTCATCCTTTTCTTCAGATGGAGGACCCATTACCCAAGGAGAATCAGAGTTCCTCACTGATTTTAGATGGATACTAGGGGAATGAGAGTCACTTTTTTTTTTCTTTTTAAAATTGCCTTCTGTAAAGATATTTAAGTCTTTACTAGTACAGCCTTTCTTTTCTAGCCAGTACCAGCCTGAGTATCAAATACAAATGGTGATGAAGAAAGAGGCATGGATATCTGGATCTAGCCAGGTCTTAAAGGAGATTATGCCTATAATTCCCAATTCCATGTATGAATATATATTTTTTGGCTTAACCTACTGGCAATTAGACTCCTTCAATCAAAAAATTTTAGGTTTTCAAAAACATACTTTTTTTAAAAATGATTGTTAGTAGCTTGATAATCAAATGGTTTGCTAAATTTCATGCAAGATAAAAGGAGATACAGGACATATCTTTTATAAATAGATTATGTTGATTGTATATGACATATATTTTATAAGTAGATTATGTTGATTGTCTGGAATTACATACTTGATAATATTACTGCAGAAAATAATGACTTAAGAGTAAGTCCGTGGAACATAACTTAATAATTATGTATGCAGAATAGGTCTTCTACAGAAACTCTGATTTGAGATGACAGTTGTAGGATAGTAAGATGTTAAAATGTTGAGTGAAGAAAAGGAAGGAGGACTGTGAATGAAGATATATTACAGATGTATTTTTTAAGCAGCATGCACATATATGTCAGAAGAGCATTTTTAAGCAACTGCCAAGAACTCGGTATATCTTGGGTTGAGAACTAAAGATGACAATCAAAATGTAGACAGAAGTCAAAATATGAAGAACTCTGAACATTTTTAACTTCTATGAACCTTAGTTTATTCATTTATAACATGGAAATAAGAGTATCTTTTCTGTGGGATTTGGTGAGTTGTAACACAATTTGTGGAAAGTGCTTAGCCAAAAAAGCATTTAGCACATGGTTTTCCATTATTATAGTGATAATGAATTATGTGAACCTCCTAGTATATCTACAAGATTGTCAACTTTTTAAAAATAACATATATTATAAAAACTAGTTATATAAGCAGTGAATTTATATGTTTTCAATAAAAAGAAATTTTCTTTGAGAACAATCTTCTTCATTACTTTATCATTTGCCTGGGAAAGGCTGGCCTCTAGTGGTAATATCCTCAAATTGCAGACATATAGTCCTCATAGCTGAAAAATGATTCAAAGTACTTGCCAGATTCAAGCCATGAACTAGGGTCTCATTTGAAAACGAATATCTGACAATTTTGGAAACATTAACTCTGAATTCCTACCATATAGCTTCTTTTAAAGTCCTGAATCTGATAGTTTTTTTAAAAGATGAATTTAAAACAGTGTTTCCCAAAAGTTTATATGTGTATAGTATAGTATAGCAGTTTATATATTTTATATATACGGTTTACAAATACTATATATAGTATGTATATATTATTGTTTGTATATACTTCAAATATAAAATTTTACATACTCTGTATACAATATATATGTACTATATATATAAACTTTATGTACATACATACATCATATCCTTATTTTTTTTAAATTTTTTTAACATTTGTTTATTTTTGAGAGACAGAACACAAGTGGGGGTGAGGGGGGAGAGTGAGACACACACACACACACACACACACACACACACACACACACACACAGGATCCAAAGCAGGCGCCAGGCTCTGAGCTGTCAGCACAGAGCCTGATGCGGGGCTTTAACCCGAGAACTGTGAGATCATGACCTGAGCCGACGTCGGATGCTTAACTTACTGAGCCAACCAGGGACCCCCATCATATTCTTGTATACGTATTGGTATAACATATATCTTCTCTCTTAGAAGCACTGTCTTTTTTTTATAAAATAATAATGATAGTACATTGTTGTTCTTTTACGTACTTTATTTGGATTTAATATTCTAATTTTCAAATTGAGGAGTTGCAGTTCTATTTCTATTCTCACATTTTATTTCAAAATTGTACTTTTATCCAGAGCCAAAACTTTGAAAATATTTTGTCTCTGTTCATGTAAAAAGAAATATCCTCCATTATATTTTATAATGTTCATTTAGTGTTCACCAAGAGCCACCAAGAAGAAATAGCAACAGATGGAACATAATTGTGGACAACATCCTATTTTTAGTGAACCAAAATAAAGACAAAATTCTCCTAGATGTCGAGTTCAGGACAAGTTTTGTCTCTGTCAATGAAATGAAACTTCTCTCATATAGATAGTGAAGTCTGTATAACCCATCTGAATGTTTTTTTTATTTGTGTCACCATTTTTGTTTGCTGACTTACAATGGGTTTTCAAATTTACATTGTGGATTCACCATTCATAAACTACTTACAAGTTTGAGTTCCATTTAGCTGCATTTTAATGACAACAGGTTTTTTAAATATAATATATAATATTAATATATATAACACATATTTAAATGTTGAATTTTAGCATTGCAATCTGTGAAGTCTATTTCATGATTTTTTTAAAAATAAAGTTTCTTAAATATGCTGCTAGAATTCTTTTATAAATAGTTCTGTGTAACATCAGACAGGAGAGGACATTTCTCAATAAACAATACTATTATATTAAACACATACTCCATTCATTCTCTCATATCAGGTCCCCTATTCCACTGAAAAATCCTCCTCTTAATGTTATAGGATTTATGTAAATTTTCACTATTAATCACTCCTCATTATCCCCAATATAGCTTTCATGTACTGACAAGTAGGAAGTAAGCATTGTCAGATGTGCTAATTATTATGCAGTAGTTTCAAAACAAAACTGAAACACAAAAGAGTATATTCTAAAAGGTGAGTCAAAAGATCCACCATTCATCCCCAACCCTCTCCCACAGCAGCAAAGAGATTGTTTGTAGTATTATTTTGAGATTAGGTCATTGAATTTTCCCTTAAAATAGGTTTTCTTACTAGTATGGTAGAAAGGTTTTGTAATGAGAGGTCGATGAGGTTAAAAATAGGGCAAAGGCCATTCCTTTTTTTATAACCCTCTAAATACATTAATATCCTAGAATTCTTTTGTTTAACAGACCTTCCAGAAGGTAAATTTATATGCAGCACTTGAAACCATAATTTATTCGTCAGCTTCGCTTTCTCTAGCTATTCTTTATGAAATGGCATCATGATACTTTGCAATGGAATGTGATTGTGCAACCTGATATTACTTGTGTGTGCTGATAAAGGAGGAAGCAATGATTGTATTCCCGTTCTTTTGCGTACTATGAATTTAAATTTCAATTAAATCAGATTAGATATTCTCTTCTATGCCATCTTTATTTAACATTAGTGGTGATTAGTTTCTAATTTCTGTTGCTACTGATATCCGCTTTATACCCTCCCATCTGTGAATATAAAGTGAAGGCTTTCACACATTTCCATTTTATTTATTTGTATTTTGAATTTACAGGGTTTTAAACCTCTTAAAATTTAACTAAGTGTGAAATGTTTCAAATTAAGAACCACAGTCTTAGAAGCATTAAAGCACACCGTGGGATGTTGAAGACTATAAGTGGTAAAAGTTCCAAGCTTATTTCGAGTTGTGTCTTATTTTCTCCTTAAAATGAGTGAGTAAAGAAAGAACGTAACCCTAGATCCAGTGCTAATACCTAAAACAACAAATTTGCAAGATATTTACAGAAAGAAAAACAGATGTGGCAAATAGTTTTGATTTATGAACTTAATGTATAAGGTTTAAAACTTAATCCTTTCACATATAAACCCCCCCTACAAGCCTTCATTCCCCCCCCCCCCCATTTTGTTCTTTTCCTTTGTTTTCTTTGCATCCAGTTGAATTACAGGCAGCCATGGACTGTAGGACTTTCCTGGTTTCTCTTCCTTACTTCTCTCACATCAATGGCCCACACTGTCACTGCCTTAGTTTAGGGCTTGATTATCTCTTGCTTTTGTGCCTGCAACAGCCTCCAGGGTGGTATTTCTGACTAGTGAGAAGTGGGCCACAAGGCCACTAGACCAACTTGTCTAAAATGTAAATTTAGTCAATGCATTCCATGGTTCCCCATTGTTTGATGATAGAGTCAAGTTTGTTAAAATGGAATGAGGTAGCTCTTGATTTATTCCAGGTAATTGTACGTACTTGGATTTTGAAAACATTAAGTCTCGAAGTTACTGAAGCAATGGTCACAGGCCAAAGGACATAGGAGGTAAATATGGAAGTAGACATTGATATTAATTAGGTTTTGAAAACTTCCAAGAAACCAGCACAGACCAAATCTCACTATAATTGACACCATTAGACTAGATATCTGTGTATTAACAACATCGTTCAAAAGGCCCTTATTGGCCTCCTTTTCATGTAAGGCAACAGACAGATTGCAAGTGGTCAAGAGACTGGATGATAAACTGACTTTCCCTGAGTTCTCCCCCTAAGAAGCTGACAAGTCCATTCCCTGCTTGCTGCCGCAATTTCTGGATCTGTAAAATGGGGATAGTAATGCTTGACTTGCCTTCTAGAGATGTCATAGTGCTACAAATCTAAGTGAAAAATAGAATTCGTAGTCACTTAATGACGGCAAAGTGTTTTCGAATATTTTAGACCATTTGAACCTCACGATAAGGCAGTGGTTAAAAACCGGTCAGATGCTAGACACCTTTTATATAATAAATATTTTATAATACCCTCTCTACAAAATAAAACTAATAGATGATACGACTTCAATGCATATGAGACTTCTTAAAAAGACAATCATCTATAAGAGGAATATTATTTAAAAAATGTTTGTTACTGAAATTATTAAAATAATAAAATAAGAACTAGTTTCTTAATAAAAAACACTGAAAATAATGGATAGCCTTATACAAAATCAAAAACAAAAAAAAAGCAAAAAAGGGGGTTTTAAAATGTGTATGACATATAAATATAAATATATATATGTGTGTGTGTGTGTGTATGTGCATATTTGTGTGTGTACACATGCATCCTGTAGTATATGCGTACATTTACGTGAATGTATGGGAGTAAGTCATCAATTAGATTTCTTGATAATGTAGTAATCAAGTAGGTAAATATTTCTACTCAGCTAAATCACTGTCGATGGCTTCAACATCAAAATTGTGAGGACTGTCATGAATCCATTCCACAATCTTTTTCAGTTTGGATCAGTTATTTGACATTAGAATCATTAATATCATTTAAAACTGGAAAGCTTTGAAATTTTGGTTATTTATTCACCCACTTCATCATTTTAATTGTTTATTACCTTGCCTAAAACTTAGATGGAATTGTCCATTTTATCTGCGGGAGAACAATACCTTTAGTAGAAAGTATCAAATTGTCATTGTCACTTATGTTTTAGTATTTCCCTTGTTCTATTTAGAAGAGGAAAAAAGAAAGAAAAAAGAACTTTTGTGATGCATCTTAGTTTGTGGAAAACTGTGGGTGGTAGTGTAAAAAGTGGTTAGAAAATTATCCCCTAAAGACATTTTAGGTTAAACAACTCTCAGAATATGATTGGAACTAACCCAAAGGTATTGGAATGAAGGGGTGATATGGGTAGTAAAGGTGGCTTGTGGCTAGAAACTAATTAGCATTGAAAAAATTACTAATCAAATTTCCTTTTTCAAATATAGATATGATTTATTCCAGGGAGGGTCTTGGTATAATTGACCTAAATATTGACCTATTTTTGCTATCTTTCCCAGTATCAAATAAAAAAAAAACTTTTGATAGATGAGAATTTGTCAAGTGACTTTCCTAATATTATTTCATTAATGAATTCTTGTTTTTGTTGAACTATGATGCATAGCAAATCCAGTTACAAAAACCTTCTAAAATTCTGTCTAAATTTTTGTTTATAAATTCTTGCATTAGTACCATCTTTCATTGGTGAGAATTCAGTGTGTTAGTACATGTAAAGTTGTTTAGAACAAGATGTGGCAATTGGTAAGTGCTCAGAATATGTTAGCTATTGTTTTACTACTTTTTATACATTCATCCCAGTATGTAAAGGTGTACATATCTACATGTGTGCATTTTAAAAGAGTAGTTTATTATATATCCAACATGTCTTTTATTTTTGTTGTGTTTTTACTTGGTGAGACTATTGAACATAAATTATCATTATGTGGAGTGTTTACATTGTATACAAATCTGTTTTAGTAGTAATTAATGTCTATGTTTGAGTGTTCTTTCTAAACATTTTCAGTGCATTTTTCCTTCATTAAAATAACCAACAAACAACAAAGATATTACATATTGAACACTAGGCCTGTGTGTAAATATTTGTAACATCAATATCAAGAAGCTAATATCAAAAAAATGAGATTTGTATGAATAAGAATAAATGTTATCTCTTGTCATAAGTTCTAGGCAGAAATGTATAAGAATTAGAGCAGATCCATCCTGAAGAAGTCAAGGATGTCTTTAAGAAAAAGAGACAGTCTGAGGATAAGTAAGAGTTTCTGAAACAGGAGAACGAAGGCATCTGTAAAAAAGTCAAATGTTTCAAGAAAGTAGTCATTTCAAAAGCATGATTTTTTTTCCTTGTATTTGCAACACAATTACAAACAATCCTTTGCTAAATTACCCTTCATTTTAGAAGTTTTTGGAATTGAACACTGTATCACTTGAGAACTTGCCCAATAATCCCTGGAGCACAATAAACTTGCTTATACATGGAAAGCTAGGTTATCACATCTTTATTTCCTAGTGACTGGATAATTACCTGGACAATTTCAAGATAAAAGTAGAGCCAAATAAAGACACAATTAGCCATTGCAAGTGCTTAGTGAGCTTCATGATTATTTAGTTTTCAAAGAAAGGTGAACTGAAGATTTTAGGTATAGAGTCTGGTTAAGATGAATTTTAAACCATGGTAGTTTTTTGTAGTTGTTATTTCAGAGTCACTTTAGCAATATATTGAGGACAAAACTTTAAAAACTCAATAAAAGAAAGCATGAAAAGTAACAATGAACCAGAAATCATAATTAGATAAATCAAATAAATAAATCCCAAAGTTACTCAAGCAGATGGTAATTAATTTGTTATGCTTGGTAAACAAAGGGATTCTGAGACCATTTATTGCAAAAGTGGTGTAAGAGCACTGTGATAGCTGGGGCTATCATAACAACATACCATAGACAAGGTAGACTCAACAGTAGAATTTATTTTCTCACAATTCTGGAGGCCAGAAGTCCAAAACCAGGGTGTTAGCCTGGTCAGGTTCTGGAGAGCTCTCTTCCTGACTTGTGGGTACCTGTCTTCTTGCCATGTCCTCAGCTGGTGGACAGAAAGTGCTAGCTTTCTGGAGTCTCTCTTTATAAGGGCAAACATCCATCATGACTGCTCCCCCCTTCTGAAATTTTTATCTCAATCTAATTACGACCCAAAGGCTTCATTTTTAAATACCAACACATTACGGGTAGGGCTTCAACATATGAGTTTGGGGGTGATATAATTCAGTCCATGGCAAGCACTTGAAGTAGGGTTATCAGCCTGAGTCAGCTAGTTATCTTGAAAAGTCATTGGACAACTGCTGGGAGCTAGTCGCGTGCGTTAGACAGACTAGTGGAATTTCTTCTTTATCATATCCATGCTGGTGACCACTGGCAAGTCATTTTCTTACCTTCTCTAAATGTTAGTTTCCTCACTTGTAAAATAAAGGCAGTGATATACCTACCATACAAGTGCACAGGACTGAAAGGGATGAAGTGCACAAGTATGTGGACAGTGCCAGACCTATAGGAAGTGCTGAATAGTGTAGTTCTTTTTCTTTTTTCTTTTTAAATTTACTACATATTGAAAGGGGTAATACATTTATGAATCGTATAATTTCTAAGCATTTTAACACATGAGGAACCCTTGAAATCAGTGTGTTCAAATGAGAAACATTAGCATTATTTGTTTTAAAGGCCTATTCAGAGACGCATAGAAGGTTGGAATCAACATAATATGAAGTATTGGGACTTTGAAATATAATTAAATTTGACAATTTAGGATATGGAAAAATTTTAGTCTGATGGCTACCAGTTACATTTTTAAATGTATGTATTTATTTAGATGATCTAGCCTATTTATGTGGAGATCTATAGCATCACACAAATACTTTCTACCATCTATTTCTAATATAATATGGCATGTTACTGAAATCAAGCAAGAATATTTCAAGTCTGTTATAACTGAGCTTTTTTGTTTAGGGTAAATTTAGATTAGTGATGATCTAACATTGGTTTACATATATATACACATAATATGTACACACTTAAAAGTCATAAAATTTAATAATCTAGTTACAAGGGACTTACGTTTTAAAGAAAAAAAAATAAAAACTGAGGAGTCAGGAAAACAGTCTGTAGAATACTGATAATATTCCATTGGGATCATTCAGTATATTTCAGTCTGTAGGAAATTAATCCCTTCACCTTAATCATTCTATTTGGGTTAATTTTTATACTAAGATTTAAATACAAATAGTATGCAAATAATAGTTTGCCATCCATTTATCTATAATAATGCAAAGGAATTCCAAGACCTAACTACCTAGTTTTATGTTTATAAATATATGTATAATATTTATCATCAAAAAGGGATAAAGTTGGTGTAAATGTATGGGGGTCGGGGAAGGGATAATTGGATTTCCCTGTTTGTTTTGTTTTGTTTTGTTTTGTTTTAAAATACAGCATTTAAGTTGCCTCCACCAACTGGTGAAATCTGGAGATATTTGTGTGAAAAGTAATACCTCTTTTTGTCCCAGATGTTTATATGGCCAAAGTTTGATTTAAAAAAAAGGCAAGAGAAACACGATACTTTTGGAACATGCATTGTTCTTGGTGAAGGAAGCACAATATTTTAAAATTTTTATGGGTTCTGAGAGAGACTGGCTCTGCTTGTGGCATCTGAAAGTTACAACCCAGACAGTTCCCATGTAATTACCCCAGGAACCTGTGGTTTTATAACGTTATTCCTGAAATTCAAAGCTTGTGCTTCTAAGCTAACCCCTTGTAGGGACTCTAAAGATTTTATCAATTAAATTTAATCATTATCAGAGAATGAACTTGAAGGAAGATTTGTCAAATCAAATATAGCAGCTTTAGAAATATATCAAGATTTTTAGTATAGAATAACTGTGCTCAGAACGCAACTGATTTTAAAGATGGTACCGGAGCCAGAATGATAAGTGATGTGCAATTTGAAGATGTGGGCTTGAACCCTACCATTTTAATTGCCATGTTTGGTAAGTGGCTTAAGCAGCTGAGCCTTATGAGCTTATAATATGAAGAGAAAAATACATGCCTTATTTATCACACAGGGTTATTGTAAAGATCAAATGAGATAGTACATGTGTTAAAGCCTTTAGTGAAACTTCAGCCATAGAAGCATAACTGTTACCATCCATTTAATAGATATGATACTGCTTAATGAATCACAACTAAAATAAAGTTAAATCTAGCTATCCTTTTTCTAGGGATTTTGTTCTACAATCTAATGTGTGATTCTGTTTACTGGGGAACCACCACTAATTAAAGTGTGGTTGATGTTCATGCTGTTCACATTTGTCCAGCTTTTTACCCATCATCTACTGATAGTAATTCATGAACATTTAAAATGTACAGCAACAGTCTGCTACAGCATGGCCTATCTCATATCCCTCTAGCTCATGCTGGGCTTTCACAATGGAGCCTGCTGAGACAAAACAGTTTCACAGTCTTCTTAGGGTGAATTACTTTCCATTTATCCAGGATATACCAAATTCTAAGCAATTCATAGCAAAAGCCTAGTTAAAAAAGAGAAACAGAATAAAGCATACAGGGTTTCTATGCAAAATCAAATGTGTCTGTTTCTTCTAATGAAAATGTGAATGAAACAAAGTAAGAAAAATATTAACAACAAACACAATATTTCATAATAAAATTGCTATTTCTCATTTAGATTTCATTATTTTTCCTGAGAAAACTCTTTAATATATTTTTGAATTCCAAATCATGCTAATGTTTTATATATTCAAAAAATCATACAGAATCAATGAGAATGTGTGTGGTTGGGGGAGAAATGAACCCAATCGATATTCATTGATAACACAACATTCAGAAGGAAAAAATACCCAAATACAGTCTTAAAAAGTCAACTTTACTAAGATCTAATTTACATATATTAAAATACCCCTATTTTTAGTGTAAAATCTGATGAGTGTTGACAAAGTATACACTCCTGCACTAACCACCACAATCAAGATCTATGGGAAATTTCCATAACCTCAAGCTCCTAGATTTCATTAGAAGAGATAATATGAAAGTAAGTCCTATTACAAATATCTCCATTTTTGTAGTAGCTGAAAATAAAATTAATTTTTACAGTAATATGTCATTTAACATAAGACAGACATAATTGTTTAAAACTCACATATGTTAATAAACCTCAATGGAATTCAGATATGTCTCTCAATTTGGCCACATAACTTCAGTAAATAGCATCTTAAAAATTCAAACCGCAGGTCATTTTGAAAATCCAAAGCGAAGCATCGTCTCTGAGTGACTGTATTTCATTGCAAAGAGAAGTTATCCAAGACACTGGAGCAACTGAGTGCCCCCCAAAATAGTCTCCACATTCTGGTGCATAGGCCCGATGTCTAGTTAGTAGGTCAAGAATTACCTTTTAGCCTATAGACAATCATGAGTATGGCCTCTGAAAAGTAGGAAGCTTGCCACATGAAGATTCCAGTATATGGGGAGGCAAAATAAAGAATGGATAGCACATATATCATATACTTGATAAAGTGATTTTGATACCATACAAACGAAGATTTTAATTTTGTGTACAAGAATCTTTCTGAGATTTAGTTTTCTGATTTGTAAAATGGACATAGTAATACCTATGCTATTGGGAATCTGTAAAGATTAAAAATATTTTATATACAAAGTGACTGAGATAGTGCCTGTCAGAAAATATGTTGTCAGTAGAAGCTACTAGGTAGTTATTTCTGAGAAAAGATGGGGAGTTAGATATAAACCAAAGCCAGGTGTCCAAAATGCAGGTACCCATGGCAGACAGTATTAACCCATCACAAAAAAAAAAAAAAAATTGAAAAAAAAAAAAAAACATTTGCACAGTAAAATTAGAATGTATTCCAAAGTAACATATTCTTCTATGGATTAAAGAACCCAATCAGGTATCAGCTCATCCATATACTAAATAAAGTGTCTTAGGTAAATAATTCAGATCTCATATTCTTAGGAAAATTACCATGATATAACCTTCCCATGAGTGTATACTAAAGTAAGGTAAAAGTATTAGATTTCCACACGCTCCCATGCTTTAACCTGGTTCCAAGTGGTTGTCCCTACACAACAAGCTTGTTTGTCACTCATGAAGTGCCTCTTCTGGGACATACTCATAATGACAATAAGAAATAGCATGCCCATAACATTATGTGAATTGATCTCAATTCAATGGCCAAATCTTAAGGAAGGGTCATTTGCAAAACCCAAACCTGAGTCAGTTCAAAAGTAAGATGTGTTAGAGTAAATAATGCATCCTTCGCCTATTATAATTGCCACAAGATAGTACTAAAAAACACAAATTTGGGTAGCAGGAACAGTACAAACGTTTGTTGAAAACCTGACCACTGTTGATGGTGCATAGAAAATTTTCATTCAAAAAATGATGTTTTCATTTCAGTAGAGCCAGAAGGTGACCTATGTGTGGTTAAGGCTGCAGAGAGGGTGTCTGGAAGCATACATGCCATTTGATTAGAGAGAGAATGCTCACCCCACACTGACAGTTAAGTTTATGACACCAGTGGTGCAGGAGAGAAGCCTGCAAGCTAGCCGCAATAAGAGCCAGCAGATCTGCATTAACATTTTATACATTGAATTTAATAATGTATTCTTCATGCTAAATAACTTTCTGAAACTTATTTCATCTGATTTGAGATGTGATTTGAGAACTGCCAATATGTTAGGCAATCTGCTGCAAAATTGTCTGTTTTCATCTAAGTACCTCTGCATCATCTTTAGCTCTGCTGTGTACCAATTCTTCTTCTTCTTCTTCTTTTTTTTTAAGGCAGCCCTACTCAGCAAATCAGAGAGCTTAAATTTATGTTTCCAGTAGCAACAGTATGCTGGAGGGATTATTTTAGCTACATTTTGAGGCCAATAAGCAAAGGTAAATGTCAGCATTAGGGCAAACACTAGGGTATGTGCAAATAGTGAACCTGCCCAGAGAACCAATTAGATTAAACTGTAAAATAAGGACACCAAGTGGGGAGTAAATGCCCACCTGGTGGGATTTCCAGAGTCTTGGGAATGCATGTCCATTCCACCTACTGCTGACTGATGCATTAACTACTTTACTGGCGGAAGTCCATTCTTTTAAGTCTTATGTTTCCAAAAATACTATACCTATTAAATTATGAACACCACAGGGAGGGTTAAAAGGCTATAAATTACATCACACACATACAATTTAGTATGAATGGGCTCATAAGACCCAGTCCTTAGAGAAGATTTTGGTTAGGGAAGTGATGAGAAAATACTCCAAAAGAAAGAAATGTGTTTGTATTTTAGTGAGTGTGTGTGAGTGTGTGTGTGTGTGTGTCTGTGTGAAGGGTTATGTGAGGAACATTTCATTTTACTACTTTACTGTTTTGTCCAGCCAACTGCCCAAAAGTCAGAGGTGCAACCTCATTTGGAAACTCCTATGTGTTCCTACTTCTCCTACCATAACATTTGAGTTCCTAACTCTAAAAACTGAAATATTTAGATACAGTGGTTTTGAGTTGAATCATTTCACTCTAGAAAGTAGTTGTGATCCAGTGGAAAGCACAACAAAGTAAAAATCAGTTCTACTTATTGCCTTGCTGCAGGACCGCTTAACTGTAACCAGCCCACCAGCATGCCTCTGGCACCTGATTCCCAAATCTCATGATTGTTCCACCTTGTGTACTAGAACTAAGAACTTCACCAGCAGGCTATATTGTTGTTCCTCTGATCTTGAACCTTTACTGAATTTGGTGAATAAATATGGCAGCAGTATCTGAACATATACGTTGAAAATATAAAGGCAAAAAATAATAATTTTAACAATAATATTATTAACAATATTTAACAATAATAACATCCATGTAATTTTCTCTTTGCTTTGTTAAAATCATTCATTATTTTGAAATGCATTGATGCTATTTTAAAAATAAACATAGAAACAATTATAATTATCAGGAAAATCTTGAGCAATTTGCATAGAACTTGGGGTTAAGGTTGAGAATTTATAAAATGAAAATGACTATAAAGAAAGAGTAAGAACATATTACTGAAAATATGTTAATGGAAGAAGTGAGTAAAATGTAGAAGTAAACCTATTAGGTTTACGGGAAAATGCTACTGGGTTAGCTTGGACCCAAGTAGAGATTTAGGAAACATGAGTATTGCTCTAAGACTAGGGGTAAGAAAAAAGAAACCTAATACAAAGTATATCTTAAGAGACAGTTCATGAAAGGTACATTTAGGAACAGGCCCAGAGAGTATTTATATTTTATTTTTATTTTATTGATATTTATTTACTTTTTTAATGTTTAATTATTTTAGAGAGACAGAGCAGGAGCAGGGGAGGGGCAGAGAGAGAGGCAGACACAGAATCTGAAACAGGCTCCAGGCTCTGAGCTGTCAGCACAGAGCCGATGCAGGACTCGAACCCACAAACCATGAGATCATGACCTGAGCCGAGGTCGGATGCTTAACCAACTGAGCCACTCAGACACCCCTATATGAAAATAAATTAGATGTGAATCTATTAGCTTCGTGGCAATTGATAGTTCGTTCACACAGAAAGGAGCCTTTCTGTAAAGTCTATCAGAATCGAGTTTAAACCACTCAGACCAGGCAGAGTCTACTAGAACACTGGAATTTATATAGGGAAATATATCTTGCTGGTTACATCTATACCAAAGTAGCTTTTGACATATCCCTAAAGACTATGCTAAGGTCCAGAAAACAGTTTATCATAAATATCAAGGGGTGAAGTCTTGATGCAGCAAGTGTGGAAGATGTTTGGAGGCAGATGCTTCATTGTGCTTGACCACAGTGAACTCATTACGTAAATAATTCAGGCTTTCCAACTGAAAGCAAGAAAATCACTGAGACAGGTAAATGGACTAGAAAAATAAACACATGGTATGTTAGAGTAAATTGAAAGGATATTTAAAAGAAAAAAATTTACAAAGAAAGCATAATTTTATGTAGTGGGTACTGTGACAAAACAGCTAATTATATGAATTCCATTTTAAGTAAGAATGAATGTTTTCAGAACTGCTATGGAATTTAAAAGAAGCTTGAGAGGGCAAGAATTAAAGGAAAGGCATTGAAAAGGGTCTGGAACCCAGGTGATAAGGGGTTGTTTGCTAAACACAAAAGAAAGAAACTTTATGTAATAGACATCGGTCTGCTGACAGTGTCTTAGAAGAAAACTAAAGCAATTGATCTTCAACAAAAGTGAATTTATTGTTAATTGAAATATCTTCATACTATAACCGAAAGAGAACTAAGAGGAACTTTTAGGTTATATTATACTTAATATTTTAGAAAAGGAACATCAAATTAAAATATTTGGGAACTTAAATTTTCTTTTACTTGTAATGTTGCTTTTGGTTAGTCAGTGAATTAATATTGTAGAGCTCTTAAGCTAGGATAACTTCAGTTTACAGTACCTTTTGTGGGGAAAACAAGAGTCTGTTTTGAAGTAGTATCACTGTTTTTACCCAGTAGGGCTTCGATGTGAGTTACTTTCTGAAAATCGACAATTTGGTGTGGGATGCTTGTACTGGGTTTCATAGTTTAGAGCTTTTGTGTCTGTTACTCATCTGAGCAGTCAGATGTTTTGCTTTGCCTTTAATTCCAACAAAGCTGAACCTTTACTGGTGCTAAAATTCTATGCACTCTACAAATCTGTGAAAATTAAAAACGAATTGAAGATGATCCATTTTCTTAGCGTATGTACTTTTGGAAGTCTGGACAAGTAGGAGGATATTTAAAATGCAAATATTATACTGAGATGCTAAAACAATTTACATTCTGAGACTGCAGTTTAAATATAATTGCATTACATTAAAACACAGTTGGGTTTATCGTGTGATATAAATTTGGTTTATTTCTTACAGATTTATGGTGACTAGGATTTTGTTTTGATCTTGTAGTATATACGGAAATTTCACAACCATCTCTTATAATTTGTGAAGCTTTAGCAGCAACATTTGTAAACACAAGGGGATGTTTTCACTTTTTAGTAGGGGAAGAGCAGATGGTTGGGATTAAGGGAATCACTCCTTCGTGTTTAATAATGCAGCAGGGAAGGCAGTGGCAAGCTAACTTTTCACCAAGAGAGAATAATTTTTCAGAGCATCAGCTGGATCTTTCCTAGCTAGAATAGAGCCCCTTCAGATGTGTACCATCTGCATGGGAGTGAGTCATAGCAAAAGATCTAATAATACTTGTAAAATACACTTTGTTCCCAATGAGTTCTATATAGAGAAAATAATCTGATGGAAATTTGATGGAAAGGACTGGTGAGGAGAAAATTTGCATGTAAGTAGAGGACTGGTGGATAGAAATTCAATACGGCAATAGGAAAGACATTGACCAACCAGTAAAATATATAAGAAACCAAATAAAAAACATTTAGGTAAGTCTGGGAATCTACCAAAACATAAAAAAAAAAAAGACTCAAAAGAAAAAAAAAAAGAATGATTCTAAGGGGTACTATTTAACTCTAATTTAAAGGTGAATTTAAGAGTCACCCAGAAAATTTTTGGAAAAGAGTAAATGCGTAATGTTAAATTTACAAATTCATTAAGTATGGAAAACCAAATATTAGTAAAATACATTATGTAACGCAAAGACCAAGACAAGGAGAACGTAGAGGGTTTTAATGAACGTTTATTTTCATTGTAGTTGATGATTATTAGAAAGAATTTGATATAATAAACATCTACTGATTCTCCTAATACCTACCGTTTCACATCCACTACTAAAAAAACTGCAAGTGGCCCATTTCATGAATACAACAGTAAAATTGTTCAACATTAAGTTCTAAAGTAGCTACTTCCAAACCACCCATGATTTTTAGAGAAGGAAAACCTGTGACCGCAACATCAGTACCCGGACAGAAATGTGGCCTTGAAGGAATCATAAGTTTGAGGATGAAATTTAACTATTTTTCATAGCTTTGAGTTGGCCATTCTTTTATACCTAAGCCTTCATATAAAAAAAGAAAGAGCCTGTATTGTGGTATGATAGTCTCATAGCCATGGATATAGGCAAGACTGTAACTAGAGGAATTTCTTTAACAAGTATTTTATGAGTCCTAGATGTAAAGTGGACTTCTTCATCGAGCTTGCGTTCTATTCACCTCCAAGTGCTTTACCAGTGGCTAGCATCATATGGCTCTTTGGTTTCCAAGTGCATTTTTCCCTATGTCCTTTGAACAAGGTTCTTAGTTTAGTTTAGTTTTGTTTGCCCCCACAGTATACCACCTAAGCTTAGCTTTTTAAAAATGAGATTCTATTTGTTTGAAAGTCTAGGCAATAGGGTGAAAAGAAAAATAAAATAAGCATCCTTTTTTTTCTTTCTGAGTACAAATTCTGCCAATTAAAATTCCAGAGTCTTAGTTATTTTTCTAAATAAATAGAGAACAGAGTATATCAGATGATTATTAATGCACCAACCATTGCAAAAGTTACATAGCCATATTTTTGGCCTTTGTAAGGGATTCTTATAGAATCTTTAAGTATTGTTTTGGTATGGACAAATTGTTCCAAGTGATCTGCAAATACAAATGTGTTAGAGACCTTTTCCATAGATAGAATAAACAGATGCACATATATAAAACCATAGTTAGAGAAATTATTAATTTCTAAAATATTGGATATAAAAATAAACAAAATTGGGTGTCTATCAAATTTCTGATGTTCAAAAAGAAATTTCATACTATAAGAGGCTTTGAATCTTTATATTATGGAGTGTTAAGAAGGAAGGAATCAAATGAGAGAATTTGCATTATCTGTTAACTGGGTCAAGGACTCTTTCCAAATACTTGAAATAATTCTCATTGTCACCCCTTTCCTAATATGAACAGAGGGAGGCACACTCTAAGAACACAATAGAGATTTATTTCTGTTAATCATTAGACAAATTAATATAGGTTAATTGAAGATTAACATTGGAGTTGTATCAGCCGAATAGAGTGGAGGGAAAAAAGGTAAAGCAGATTATAGTTAAATATCCCAAGGATGTATTTTATATCCTGTCTGTTACTGGTTGCCCATTTGCTCAAGTAAATTCTCAAAAGCAGTAATTATAATATCAGACTTCTTAGCCCTATTTTTTAAAATATATAATCTTTGAAATACTTTTTTTTTTTTATTTTTAACCTGAGAACAGTTGAAAGGTAATTACAAACATTCAACATAAAAAGTGCGCAGATCCTTAAAGGTCTTTTAAAGATGCGACATTTGCCTAGCTCCAAGTCCAGAGTCTCATAATGTGAGCATACAACAGTTTTGTCTTGAGCAAAATTAGCAAGAATATAATATAAAAAACCCAAGGGTTGATTAACCAAACTGGTTTATTTATTTAAATGAAAGTGTAGAATTATAAGTTATAGGGAATTTAATTGCTTTTTCAAATATGATAATTACATTTTTTTTCATATTTTGTAGTAGAGACAGTAGTGAATTGATTTGTTGCTCAAAAGTGGCTGGCAGGAACGTGAATTATTAAAATTAGGAATGTTTTCAAAAGGCAGAAAGAAAGCAAGAGAACCAATTGTGTGTGTGTAGTAAAAAAAAAAATGAGAACATATTTCTATTTAAGCTTTCATTTAAAAATGATAGGGATATAAGAAATATGTGACTAGAAATGCAAAAATACAAACAATGTATAATAATACAAGTTATCATTCTGTTATGAGGGAGATATTTTGGAGTTTTCATAAACAAGGTATATTTTTAAAAATGGTTTGTTTATAAAATGTAATGACAAAGAGCCTAGCCTCTAAATTCTGTTGTATTTGAAATATTATAACCTGGGGCTGTGGGTTCATACATTAGCTATGCGTAAAGTATGCTTGTTACTACTTGGCACCGTCAATTTTAATGCAGCTTTTGTTGGCTTTAAACACTGAAACAAATAGAAAACAATCAGGCTCTAGTGGCTTGGAACCTGGATAGCAGCCCAGCTTTCATTTATTAGGACCCTGGGAAAATAAATTTAAAAGGGAAAAATTTTCAAATCTGCTTTTGGGTTACATTTAACAAGTACTTCTTCTAAGGATCTCCAAGCTCTTTGACTTGTATTTATTCTTCTGGTTGATAACATAAATATGGAGGTGCGCAACCTAATACTCACCTTTAGAAGTCTTCATGTTATTTAGTAGTATATTCATTGTTCTACTTTGCCCACTTTTATTCTGAAAACCCAAACATTGTCTGATTGAAGCACATGACAAAATATGCGAACAACTTACAGAACCATATCTAATTGCTCTATTATTTTCATAGTGCTAGAAATATTGGAGTATCTTAGTCTTACCATTTTATGAATAGTCTGTGGTAGTCACAATTGGTAATAATCATTGTAAACGATTTGCTACCATGAATAGTATTATATAGTATTCCTATAAGATGGGTGAAAAGTATAAGAATTGTCTTTTCTAAACCCTTCAGATCCTGGATTAAAATTTCCTAATGTTACATAAAACCAGTGATGAAAATAGGACCTCATACACTTCTCAACTTTTCTCTGTGAGGAGGGGACATATAGTGTGTTGAACACTTCCTTGGATAGATCACTTTATTTTATCTACTGACTTACTTCTCTCGTATAGTCTAGTAACTTCCCCGCTCCAGAACCAAAATATGTTTATCTTGCTCATAATTTTAAAAGTGTTATTTAAACACCATGTGTTATAATTCCCCCCCTTTTTTTTAACATTTTTAAATTTAATTTATTTTTTTAATTTACTTCCAAATTAGTTAGCATATAGTGCAACAATGATTTCAGGAGTAAATTTCTTAATGCTCCTTACCCATTTAGCCCATCCCCCCCTCCCACAACCCCTTCAGTAACCCTCTGTTTCCATATTTAAGAGTCTCTTATGTTTTGTCCCCTTCCCTGTTTTTATATTGTTTTTGCTTCCCTTCCCTTATGTTCATCTGTTTTGTCTCTTAAAGTCCTCACATGAGTGGAGTCATATGATACTTGTCTTTCTCTGACTAATTTCGCTTAGCATAATATCCTCTAGTTCCAACCACATAGTTGCAAATGGCAAGATTTCATTCTTTTTGATTGCCAGGTAATACTCCATTGTATGTATATGTACCACATCTTCTTTATCCATTCATCCATCGATAGACATTTGGGCTCTTTCCATACTTTGGCTATTGCTGATAGTGCTGCTATAAACATTGGGGTGCATGTGCCCCTTCGAAATAGCACACCTGTATCCCTTGGATAAATACCTAGTAGTGCAATTGCTGGGTCATAGGGTAGTTCTATTTTTAATTTTTTGAGGAACCTCCATACTGTTTTCCAGAGTGACTGCACCTGTTTGCATTCCCACCAGAAGTGCAAAAGAGATCTTCTTTCTCTGCATCCTCGCCAACATCTGTAGTTGTCTGAATTGTTAATGCTAAACATTCTGACAGGTGTGAGGTGCTATCTCATTGTGGGTTTGATTTGTATTTCCCTGATGATGAGTGATGTTGAGCATTTTTTCATGTGTCTGTTCGCTATCTGGATGTTTTCTTTGGAGAAGTGTCTATTCATGTCTTTTGCTCATTTCTTTACTGGGTTATTTGTTTTCTTGGGTTTTGAGTTTGATAAGTTCTTTATATATTTTGGATATTAACCCTTTATCTGATATGTCGTTTGCAAATATCTTCTCCGATTATGCCAGTTGCCTTTTAGTTTTGCTGATTGTTTCCTTTGTGCAGAAGCTTTTTATTTTGATGAGGTCCCAAGGGTTCATTTTTGCTTTTGTTTCCCTTTGCCTCCAGAGACGTGTTAAGTAACAAGTTGCTACAGCCACAGTCAAAGAGGATTTTGCCTGCTTTCTCCTCTAGGATTTTGATGGCTTCCTATCTTACAGTTAGCTCTTTCATCCATTTTGAGTTTATTTTTGTGTATTGTGTAAGAAAGTGGTCAAGGTTCATTTTTCTGCATGTTGCTGTCCAGTTTTCTCAGCACCACTTGCTGAAGAGACTGTCTTTATAATTCGCTCTTCTAATAAAATTGTTAAACAAATGTATATTTTCATTGATGAGGTCTTCAACTATTACATTTTTTTCTTTTGGCCAAGGTGCTCTTGGTAAATGAAAAAGAAATCCTGTCTCTGTGAGAAAATTTTGTGAATTATTAAAGGAATATTGAAAATTAAAGCTAACTTTATAATGTGTATTTGTATTTCCAATATTGGACTTGGTTCCTGAAATCACCATACCAAGTTATCTTTTTCGTTTTTCTTCAACCAAAAGTAGATTACACTCTATTTAAATTAATTGCTATTTGCTGGGGCACCTGAGTGGCTCAGTCAATTAAGCGTCTTCATCTTCATCTCAGGTCATGATCTCACAGTCCGTGAGTTCGAGCCCTGCATTGGGCTCTGTGCTGATAGCTCAGAGACTGAAGCCTGCTTCAGATTCTGTGTCTCCCTCCCTCTCTTTCTGCCCCTTCCCCACTTGCTCTCTGTCTCTCTCTCTCAAAAATAATTAAACCTTAAAACAATTTTAAAAATTGCTGTAATTTTTTTTAATTTTTTTAAATTTTAATTTAAGAAAATAAATTAATTGCTATTTGATTTCTCATGGGATAATTATATATTTTGGCTTATGTATTTAATTATCTGTAAAGTATATATCATTCATTCTTGACCCATACATATCTCGGTGACTCTGTCTTCTTGTTGATTTATATATATAATTTTATTACCGTATTTTATTTTTTGACCATTAAGGTCCAAAAGAGTAAAACATTTCAGTTCTTTTATGAACCATAGTTTCCACCTTGACTTGAATTTATCACTAAGGGACCAAATTACTAATATACAGATTGAATATGAAATATATTCAGTTAAATTCAGATCATGGGTTTTGCATGTAAGAAACTTAGAATTTGCCACTTTATTCAAGCATCAAGTAAAAAGCTAAGTAGACTGAAAACTCAGCTCTTTTTGATTCCATCAGAGAGGAGAAGATACAGGGCAAAATGCTGCCCCCAAGATTGAACAGGCAGACATATTCAGGGGGTTGAGGCTTACTCAGAGATTCACAAGCGGAAAACAAATGTCAGGGTAGGAAAACCTGAAGTGTTGAAATGCTGGATCTCAGAGTAGACTGTCTAAGAATTAAAAACTTCATGTGACTCAACCATAGGAAAACCCTCACAATATTGTGAGATTTACTTCCAGGAGCTTGACCAGAGTCCAACAGTAAATATCAGAGAAAAATCCTTCCCATAGGATCAGAGAAAAATACTCCCTCTCCTCCTCCTTTCCGCCCTCCCCTAGGGGAGGTAAAAGAAGCCTTTTAGAAATATCACCAGAACACTCTGTCTTTTTAATAAGACCTGACCCCAGAGGAACTAGTTAACTAGAGCTTAACCTGCTGAGGTATTATTATAGCCTAACTGACCTGAGCAACCAATTCTAGCCATCCTGTCCCACCTAAGGTGGGGGAGAAAAAAAAGTGATAAATGAAACACTTGTGAAGTTTATAGTCCAGAGGTACAGGCTCACTACTGACTGAGTTACTGAGAACTAATTATAGGGCTATAGAATACTTCCCTTCCCTGAACATACCACCTCATTGCTAATTTGCTTTGGTTCCTTTTATATAGTATATCATGTCCAGTCATCAGGAAAATTACCAAGGCATACCAAAGAGCAACAAACATTATTTCAAGACACAGAGCAAGCATCAGAACTAGACATGGCAAGGTATTTGGAATTATCAGACTAGGACTTTAACACAACTGTGATTGGGACCCTTGGGTGGCTCAGTCAGTTAAGCATCTTGATTGACTCTTGATTTCGGCTCAGGTCATGATCTCATGGTTGGTAAGATGGAGTCCTGCATTGGACTCCATGTTGACAGCAGAGACTGCTTGGGATTCTCTCTATGCCTCTCTCTCTCTCAAAATAAATAAATAAGTTAAAAAAAAACTATGATTAATATGCTAAGTGCTCCAATGGATAAAGTACATAGCATGCAAGATCAGGTGAGCAGTGTAAGCAGAGAGTGAAAATATTAAGAAATAATTACAAAGAATTTACAGATATAAAAATAAAAAGCAAAACACTTTAACAAAAATGAAGAATGCCTTTAATGGGCTTATTAGTAGACTGGACATAATTGAGGTAAGAATCTCTGAGCTTGAAGATCTCCTCAGAGAAACTTCCAAAAGTGAAGAACAAACAGAACAAAGGTTGAAAAAAAAACAAAATGCAGAATAGGAAATCCAAGGACTTTGGGACAATGACAAAAAGTGTAACATGCAGATGTTCCACAACTTGCAATGAGGTTATGTCCAGACAAACCCTATAACTTGAAAATATCATAAGCTGAAAGTGCATTTAATACATCTAAACTACTAAAGATAGCTACCTTAAATAACCTACACTACATCCTACATTAGCCTATAATTGGGTAAAAATATCTAACACAAAGCATATTTTATAATAAAGTGTTGAATATCTCATGTAATTTATTGAATAATCTACTTAAAGTGAACAACAGACTGGTTGTATGGGTATAGAATGGTTGTAAGTGTATCAATTGCTTAGTCTTGTGATTATGTGACTGACTGGGAGCGTGGTTCACTCCCACTGCCCAGCATTACTGGAGAGTATTGTACTGGGTATTACTAGTCCAGGAAAAGACCAAAATTAAAAACTGGAATTATGGTTTCTGCTGAATATATATTAATTTCATACCATTATAAAGTGGAAAAATCGTAAGTCAAGAGGATCACCTGCACCTTTAATGGGAATTCTAGAAGGAGAAGAAAAAAAGAAAGAAAGAGAAAGAAAGAAAAAGAAAAGGAAGAAAGAAAGAAAGAAAGAAAGAAAGAAAGAAAGAAAGAAAACATTTGAAATAATGACTGAGAATTTCTTCAAATTAATATCACACACACCAAACCACACATACAAGAACCTCAGAGGATACCAAGCAAGGTAAATGCCAGAAGGAGAAGGAGAAGAAGAAGAAAAGAAGAAGAAGAAGAAGAAGAAGAAGAAGAAGAAGAAGAAGAAGAAGGGGGAGGAGGGGAGGAGGGGAGGAGGAGGAGGAGGAGGAGAAGGAGGAGATTAAAGAAAAGAAAAGAAACAACAATCTAGAAATATCAACTTTAAACTACAGTAAAGCAAAGATAAAGAAAAAATTCTGAAAGAAGCCAGAGGAGAAAAAACCTTACCAATAAGGAGTAAAAAAATCAGAATTGTGTATGACTTCTCACAAAACATGGAAGCAAGAAGAGAGTGATATATTTAAAGTGTTGAGTGAAGAAAACACACAAATCTAAAATTCTGTACCCTGTGAAAATATCCCTTAAAAGTAAAAGAGAACTAAGCATTTTTGGACAAACAAAAATTGAGGGGATTTGTTGCCATTAGAATTGTCTTGAAAGAATGTTAAAAGAAAGTCTTTAGAGAGAAGGAAAATAGTTCAAAAACTAAGATTTACATAAAGAAGGAATAATTGTAATTAAAACAAAATCTATTTCTCTTCTTCTTAATTGATCTGCTAAGAAAGGAGAGAAAATTTGTTTATGTGTTTGAGCTCAGTTAAAATGCTCAAAGACATGAAAAGAGTAGAAGACAAAAATAGGAACACAGAATAAGGGCGAAAAAATAGAAAACAAATATGGTAGGTATTAATCCCATTATATCAATAATAACTTTGTCAATGGTTTTAATGCACTAATTAAAAGAGATTATTAGACTAGCTCAAAAACATGACTCAACTACATGTTGTCCAAAAGAAACCTACTTTAAATATAAAGGTACATATAGATGAAAAGTAAGTGGATGAAGAAAAATAAACTGTTCTAACAATAATCAAAAGAAAATAGGAATAGTATTATTAATTTCAGACAGAATAGACTTCAAAGCAAGGAAAGTTATAGGGCCAAAGATCTTAACAGACTGTTGGCTTGAAATCTTGGGAGTTTCCTAGGTGGAATCCAAAATTTGCCCCCATACACGCAGAGGGCAAGGAGAGACTAAAGAAGAAGCCAGACCGCTCCAGACTGGTACACGGCACTTTTAATAAGCCAGGGAACTTACATACAAGACTTGTCTTGTGTGGCCACAAAATAAGCAGGTCTCGACACCTGCCTGCCAGAGTCTCAAGAGTTTCTGTAGAGGCCTCAATGGGATTCAGTCACATATACAATCCAGTTGGTTTCAACAACACATTATTTTCTCAGCGCTGCATCCTTGAAGCAACTCCTAGTACAGGAACAGTGGGTAGAACATACATTCCAAGGACTGGCACTTGGGATGAGCACTGGGTATGGTATGTAGTGATGAATCATGGGAATCTGCTCCCAAAGCGAAGAGCACACTGTATACACTGCATGTTAGCTAACTTGACAATAAATTATATTTAAAATAATAAATAAATAAATAAATAAATAAATAAAATATAATTAATGTTGTATTTAAGTGATGAATCACTGAATTGTACTCCTGAGACCAATATTGCACTGTATATTAACTAAGTAAAATTTAAATAAAATTTTTTAAAAAGTAAAACAAATATTACAGTTTAAAGAAAAAAAAAAAACCTTCAGTTGCCTGGAAATGGCACACAGGTCAACCAGTGGTCACCTTCTCCAGTATAGACTCTTCACCAAAGAATATATACAGATTCTGTACATCATATGTCATCAGGAAAATACAAATGAAAACAACAATAGGATACCATTTTACACCTATTAGAATGGACAAAATTGACAGCACTGACGGCTTGAAATGCTCTTGCAGACATGGGACAACAGAAACTCTCATTCATCCCTGCTGGGGATGCAAACGCTGCAACCACTTTGGGAAATTGTTTGGTAGTTTCTTACAAAACTAAACATACTCTTACTGTATCATCCAGTAATTGAGCTCCTTGGTGTTTACCCAAAAAAGTTGAAAACAACTCCACACAAAAACTTATGCAAGGATTTATAGCAGCTTTATTCATACATTGCAAAACTTGGAAGGAGCCAAGATGTTTTTCAGCTGGTGAATGGATAAATAAACTGTGGTACCACCAGACAATGGAATATTATTCAGTACTGAAAAGAAATGAGTTATCTTTATCTAGCCATTACAAAGACATGGGGGAAACTTGAGTACATATTATCAAGTGAAAGGAGCCAATCTGAATAGTCTACATACTGAATGATTCCAACTATATGACATTTGTGAAAAGGCAAAACTATTGAGACAATAGAAAGATCAGTAGTTGCTGAGAGGGAATGCCAGAAGTTATTTTAGGGCAGCAAAAATACCCCATGCAATATTATAATGGTGGATATATGTCATCATACATTTGTCAAACCCAGATGTACAACACTCAAAAGTGAACCCTAAGGTAAACTATGGACTTTGAGTGATTATAATGTGTGAATGCAAGTTCATACTTGGTAACCAATTCTGGTGCATGATATTGATAATGAGGGAGGCTATTCAAATGTAGGAGCAGGTAGTATATGAGCTGTCTCTGTATTGGCCTCTCAATATTGTTATAAGCCTAAAACTGGTATAAAAATAATTTTATGGAAAAATTCAGATCATAACATAGAAATTTTCATTTCTACATTTCATTTCATTTGTTAATAACACTTTTAAAGAAAAATATTGATAGAAAGTAAGTAATCATCCCAAAAATACAACTGAAGAATTGTTTAAACAATTAACACCTTTATTAAGGTATAGGTGATATACAATAAAAACTATACAAATCTATTATATATAAATCTATTATATACAAATATATATACAAACTATACAAATATATTATATACAAATTGACTTGCTTGGACATATGTATACACTAGCACACCATCACCACAATCAAGGTGATAAGTATATTCATCACCTGCAAAAGTTTCCTCATACCCTGTTTTTTATTTTTCTATTTCCTATGCTATACTTTTCATTTCCACAAATTACTCAGTTTATAACTGGAAGTCTGTACCTCTCCCACCCACCTCCTCTCTGGCAACTACATTTGTTCTCTGTATTTATGTCTCTGTTTCTGTTTTGTTTCCTTTCGTTTTTTTTAAGATTCTACAAATAAGTGAAATCATATGGTATTTGTCTTTGTCTGACTTATGTCACTTGACATAATACCTTCCAGGCACATCCATATTTTCACAAGTGTAAGATTTCATTCTTTTTATAGCTAATAAATATTTCATTTTATATATGTGTATATATTATATATATTCATTAATCGATGGGCACTTGTGTTCTTCCACAGTTTGACTATTGTAAATATGCTGCAGTAAACATAGGGGTGTGTATATCATTTCAAATTAGTGCTTTTGTTTTTCTTTGGGCAAATACTCAGTAGTAGAATTACTGGATCATATGATATTTCTGTTTTTAATTTTTTGAGGAACCTCCACACTCTTTCACAGTGCTTACACCAATGTGCATTTCCACTAACATTGCAGGAGGGTTCTCTTTTCTTCACAACCTGTCTGACACTTGTTATTTCTTGTTTGTTTGGTTTTTTTTTCTTTTTGGTACTAGCTATTCTGAGAGGTGTGAGGTGGTATCTCAGTGTGGTTTTGATTTGCATTTCCCTGATGATGAGTGATGTTGAGCATCTTTTCATGTGTCTCTTGGCCATCTGTATGTCTTCTTTGGAAAAAAATGTCTATTCAGGTCCTCTGCCATTTTTAATCAGATTATTTGTGGGGGGTTTGGTGTTGACTTATATAATTTCTTTCTATATTTTGGATATTAACCCCTTATCAGATGTATCACATTTTTTGTGGTAAGAATACTTAACATGAGATCTACCCTCTTTACAAACTCTGGGCATAATACAGTATTGTTAACTAAAATCACTACGTTTTACAGCAGATCTTTAGAACTTACTCATCTTCTATAAATAAAATTTTATACCATTGACTAGCAAATCCCCATTGAAAAAGTATGTGCCTTTGAACACTGTGGCCTCAAGCAACATTCTAGAAAATACAATCCCTCATTTGTTAAAATTTCATGAGGAAAATGTCCTATCATTCTGAAAGCCCTATACCTAGCTTTGAATATACACTCAACTGATATTTGTAGACTCAGTAACATATGACTGAATATTTGAATGCAGTAAGGATTCCATGTAATTGTTTTTTTAATGTAAGGCACTAGTGGTGTTTAAAAGCTTTAAGACTCTTTTCTCAGCATAGATTCCTCTTCTGCTTCTATAACAACTGTTTCTTGATTACAGAGTTAGGGGCCACACAATAATGCCTTACCAACCTCCCTATACTTAGCTAATTGGTCTAGGTTTAATTTTGTATCCAAATTGGCCCATGCAATTCTCATCTTGGGAATTAGATATTAGTACTTAGGTATATCCTACACATGTGGCTAAAATGGTTGATTGTAAAGTCAGAAACAATGGTAAAGCCATATTCTATTGTGTTTTGAGAAGAACATCCACCCACTGAGGAAAGAGAAAGGAGTCCTGTGGACTTCCAGGTCCTGACTCCAGAGTCCATTCTTCTTATGTGAAGTTCAACTATGTTCATGAAGTATTTATAGCTGTACAACACATTCTTGCTTTACCTTAAGATAGGGCATTTTGGCTGGTCTTAATTGAAACCAAGCATGTTTTGACTAATGCAATGAGACAGGAATATGTTTTTTCCATCTGCATTTAATAATTAATTTTAAATTAATTTATAAAATTTATAAAATTTCTCTTGTGCATGCAAGGAAAAGGGCAATAATAATAATAAAGCTATGTCTTTTAATTTATGGTACTCTACTTTTTTGGACAAAAAAACTATACAAGTTATTGAAGACAAACAATTGAAATTATGTTAAGAAACATTTTGTCCAGTTTCCATTAAAAGGAAAAATAATAGGAATAATTCTATGTGGGTGTAATAGCAGGCCAGATAATTACTTGTTTTAAAGGACAGTTTTGAAAATCATGCTCTAAGGAAATAGCCACTCTTGTGTCCATCTTTGAAGATAAAGTGAATGTTGATGTTGTAACAAAATCATTTAAAATGTTTGAAATATTACAAGATATCTAGAACCATACCATCCAATACAGTAGCTACATGTATATGTTTAAATTTAAATTAGTTAAAATTAAATAAAATTATACATTTAGTTCTTCACTTCTAAAAAGCACACTTAAGTGCACAATAATTTCATGTGGTTAGTGGTTACCATATGGGACAAGGCAAATTATAGAATATTTCTATCATTTCAGTTAGTTCTATTAGATAGTGCTGACCTAGAACAATGTGATTACTTCAGGTAGAATTCATCCCCAAACCATGATTTCACATGATGATGCCAAAAAAAGTCAGTATAGTAAAAACATATGCTAAATTTAGTTAAATATGCTTCACTGTTGTATGCTTCATTTTCTGTGTAATACAGTTAGATATGGGAGAGATTTATGTAATAAGTATATTTTGTTTCCTTTATCCCACTCTGATGTATTCATCAATTGAATATACTTTTACTGAGCAAACTGGAATAGGCCAGAAGACCCAAATGTCTTCTTTCATGTTAATTATAGCCTTGTATTGCCCAGGATTCTAGTGGTATATTAGATATTGTGGTGTTTTGAAGAAGAAAAAAAAAACTGATATGGCATTTCTAGAAAGGTGCACAAGACTGTCAGGAGATTTAAAATTACACAAGAAGCAACTTAATACAGAAGCTTGTAAAACTCTCAAATCCATATGGTACTTGAAAGGTTAGATATCATCTTAAATTTATCTTAATCTACTTAGCACTATGGTAATGCTGTGCAATAATGCAAGATAACTGTGCCTTTAATGTGCTTGTCTAGATAGGTACATATCTTAACTACTGTTTATTAATGCAAATCTGTATATAATATACATATCTATCTCTTTGAAAATCACATTTTTATTCTACATCTTGCCTATATGCTTTATCTGTGTAACACCGATATTTTAGTTTCTAACTCTCAAGGGATAGCATGATAGTGGAAAACAAATTACAGAGCAATTAAAATGTTTTCATACCTACAGGAGCTAGAAATCTCTGCTTTTAAAATTAATTATTAGTTTCAACTCCTAAAATATAGACAATGTTACAGGCATTCAGTCAAGCTGTTAGAATGTGCTATTTTGAATCATAATGAAAGACATTTTTGTCAAAAGTGTAACTTAATATGTGAAGCTATTAAAGACTTATTGGACTTCAATTAAAAAAAAACATTTAAAAAAGAATTTTCTCGTTTGATAAAAACAGTAAAAATCTAACACTAACCACTAAAATCTCAAATAACAGTATTTTTCAGAGTATATTTAATATTCCTTAAAACCATCTAACTGTTAATTGTCTCCTTGGAAAATATATCTAAATGTTGAAAAGTTCTAAACATTTGCTTTAAATACTTATAAATAGGGGGTTTGGAATAAATTAAGACTATAGATTCTTTTTTAAATAATATTTTAACATTTCTCATCTAACTTTAGATTACACCCTGCTTCTAGCCAGGTTGCTCTCCTAGCCTGTTTCTCCCAGGTGCTTTGGGAGACATATTTTAGGGTATTAAGACTGACAGTCAGATTTAAGACTGACAATCTGGTAGATAGCTGTAAATGTTACTCCCCTGCCCTCCACACAGTGCTAATAAAAATAATAATAGTAAATAAATAGCCAGATACAGCTTTTGAAAAACATTTCTTTTTTATTAGATACAAGCTTGACTTCAGCATTCAGGCTGGATTTTAATCTTGTGTAAGAAACTCTCATAGACCTTCCTTCCCATCAAACCAAAAACCCGATTAGAGATTTAGAAATTTGAAGCAGTCCTGAGATTCACCTATAGATGAGCACTCTTTCTCAGGCCTTTCCAGCATACTAAAGTCTCTGGAATTTCTAGCACTAAAATTGAGAGGTTTTTAGACAACATTTATTTCTCCTTTTTGTGTCAATTAATAGCTCTATCTGAATATTCCATTGTAAAACATGCAATATTCCACACATAAAGCAAAATCCCATTAGTTTAACAACAATTTACTTAAAAAGAAAAAAAAAAAAAGGAGCATGGAGGTAAAGTGAAAGCAACACTGCTCTGATAATTAGAAGACCTGAAAGCTAGCACTGGTTATATGTCTGTTTAATTGGTCATCTTTCAAAAGATACTTATTGACATAAATATGTATTATTACTATGTCCCAGACTTTCTGTTCTACATGCTGATGATTCAGCAGAAAAATTAATTAAAGCTCCCAGCATTCAGTGTGTTTGCATTGTAGCAATTATCCTTGTAGAAAGTGCTTAATTTTCTCTTTCTCTTTCTTTCTCTTTCTTTCTTTCATCATCTATCTTACATTTACATATACTTAAATGTAGATAGGTAGATATAGATATGTAGATATATATAGATAAATAGATGTAGATATATTTTAAGTTTATTTATTTATTTTGAGAGTGAGAGAGCACAAGTGGGGAAGACGCAAAGACAGAGGGAGAGAGAGAATTCCAAGCAGGCTCCTCACCACCAATGCAGAGCCTGAAATGAGACTCGAACTCACGAAACGCGAGATCATGACCTGAGCCAAAGTCGGATGCTTAACGACTGAGCCACCCAGGTGCCCCCATAGACATATATTTTAATCCAAAGACGTTATCAGTATATACTGAGGACATCTAAAATATTCAAGGAAATTGCCATTTTATATGTTGGACTTTACTAAATCAAATCATTCCTAACACTTCAGAGTCATATTGAACTTCCTTCTCACTTTAAGTGCTGAGTTGCACAAAGCCCAACTATTGTACCCAGGTTTGCTGTTGTGTATCTCACAATAGCAATGACCTTTCTTTACTGTCATATTGCATTTAGGACAGATACCTGATTTGCTATCCACCTTCAGATTCTTTTTGGCAATGTAACCTATTCATTTTCTTTTATCCTTTGAGTCCTTACCTTTTAGAATTACTTGCTATAAAAGTTATATTTGTTACAGAGCAAAGGTGAGCAATTACTCTCGCTAGAGGCCACTATTAGGACTTAGATATCTTTTAAGGGCTGAATTATAACATTATATTATGGTTGGAATTATAGTCTTTTTACCTGGAATGGATCTTAAGGATCATCTGGTACTATCCTGTAATTTCAGAGTGTTTAACCATCTAACACAAGGTCATATAGACACTTGGTAGCAAGTCTGAACTCTGTCCAGGTCCACAGTTCTTTCTACTTTCTTCCTGCCCTCAAAACCTCTCACTGATATACATTAACATTGTTCCACCTTACATCTTTCCCCCTGCCCCTAATGTTAACAATAGCAATGTACTACTTTAGTGTATCTTATCATGTATTCTAACCATGTCTACTCCCACAATTATTTTCTATCAAAATTACATTCCTGAAAAAAATCACACACTTAAAAAAAGTTTACTTAGCAACACAGTTATTATCAGATATGAGAACAGAGGAATCTCAGTTGATTTTAGATGAGCAAGAGTCTGGTGAAAGTCATCTTCTTAAAGAGCAACACAAATGACTACAAAATTTATGAGCTATTTTGGGAAGCTTATAACTGACACTCTCAGATATTACTGTTTTATCCTGATGCACACCAAGAATTAGCTGAACTCAACACAAAACAATAAAAATTTATTTTTTAAAGTGCTTAGAAATTACATGTATAAAAAGAATTTAATGTTTTGCCTTATGAAGTTTCCGGGCAATGCTGGAAATTTTAAAGAGGCTAGTTATATTATGTGTCTACTAAAAAAATGAGGTAGATGTATACAGTATGTGCTAAGTGAAAAGATTGGTGAAAAAATGAAAAACAAAATGTACAGGCTGAGATTATGAAAAATTATTCAAAATGTGGAAACAAGAGTATCATAGGAAAAATAGTGCCCTCCCACTCCAAGATCTCCATGTCCTAATCCTCACAACTTTTGAATATGTTCTGTTACATGGTAAGGGGGATTTAAGTGTGGAACTGAGATTGCTAATCTTGACCTTGAAATGGAGAGATTACCCTGAATTATGTGGGTGTGCTAGATGTAATCATAAAGGTCCTCATAAGAGAGAAGGTGATGTGAAAATGGAGGCAGGGAGATTGAGGATGTTACACTGTTGGCTTTATTTGATTTGAGAAAGAGAGAGGGTGCAAGTGAGCAAGGGGCAGAGAGAGAGAAATGGGGCTCAAGCTCACCTGAAGTGGGACTTGAGACCATGAACCATGAGATCATGACCTAAGCCAAATCGGATGCTTAAATGACTGAACAACCAAGGCACCTACACTGTTGACTTTAAAGATGGAGGAAGGAGGCCACATACCGAGAATGCATCTCTAGAAGTTGTAAAACACAAGGAAACTGATTTCTTCTATAGAGTCTCCAGAAGGAGCAGGGCCTGCCAACACCTTGATTTCAGCCCAGTGAAACGGATATTGGTCTTCTGACCATAAGAAAGAACTGTAAGAAAATAATGTATTTTTTAAGCCAAAAAAAAAAAAAAAGAGGCTAGTTATTTCCCCAGATAGAATGAAATAAAAATATTTTCATTTGGAAATATATTGGCAAAATCATAAAGGTAATAGCAATGCTTAAGTCTTGGTGCAATCCTATTGGACAATAAAGCTTATTTGATTTAATTTTTCTACTTTTGAATATAAATTATTGCTTCGTTGGTGCTGACTTAGAATTTCATTTGCCATTTTAAGCTTCCTTATATGCTTGAATGCCAACACATAACCTACTTCTCCACAGCAACAAAAAATTCTAGATGCAAAAGAAACTTTGACAATCATAGATTAACTTAGACATTGTCAGATGAGCTAGCTGGGTCCTAAGGAATTAAGTGCTGCATCTATGTAAACTCCATTAGGCTAGGGGCCATGTCTATCTTGTTTCTTAGTGCCTTGCAATAGAGCAAGTGCTCATTAAATATTTGTAGCATGATATAATGAGTTAGTGAATGAGTGACACCCAACCAATGCTACAGTCTCTAAAACTAGTGAAGGGAAGTATTTTATCCGCTCCCAGAGAGACTTGATAGCAAGAATGTTTATGCTTTTTATCTCTTTGAGGTTCTTGGAACTTTGAACTTCGAATGTGCATCCTGAAAGAGTTGGTTAGGAATTAGGATGCTAAAGTAAGGCAGTTTTCTAAGCTCTTTGTGATTCACTGTATACTGTGTAGTTTTTTTTTGAAATACTGTTAATTCTTGGAATACCACATGTAGCCAAATACAAATACAAGCTTCTGAGTCAAATGAATTATTGTGAAATTTTTCACCCATCTGCATCACTGCTGTATTCTATTAACATAGATTATTTTGGGTTGACTCTACAGAATCATAAAGATTAATCTTGTCAGTCTAATTCAATTTACTTCTGTGGTAGAGGGCCTGTATCTGATGTATTAAATTAAGAATATGCAGATTATAACTTGCTGAATGACGAGACACCAGCCACCCACACAGAGTTTCCAAGCTCCCACTTTGGGAGGGAAGTAAAGTAAAAGTAAGAACCTGGCATCATTTTGACTAAGGCACAGTTAACGGTTAACACTCATACAAAGGATGTAAAGTCACAAGATTTATTATTTACAAATCCTAGAAACAGGTGTGGGATGTGGGGAGGCACAATGACCAGTCTCCTGTCCCAGATCACAAGTAAGCAAAAGATAGAGCTGGACAGCAAGCACCTATTACTTATCAGGTGGTTCGGGCAAAGGTCACTAACTTTTCGTGGGTTCAACTATAGGTGGTTATTTTAAATGGTGTCCTGGGAAAAGCAAAGTGGGAACTGGGTGTGGAAGTCCTATGTTCAGGTCCTTATCTAAATGTTTAGACTCTTGGTCAGATCAAAGTTTTCATCCTATAAAATGCCAAGGCCACAACTCAAAATTGCTGGGGTTTTTTGTTTTGTTTTGTTTTGTTTTCCCCCCATAAAAGCCTCTAAGACAGAATGAGAGGATAGTTAGATTAGGGGGGGAAATAGCAATTATAGTGATATCTCTTAACTTTGAATTAAAGGACATGGAGATATAAGTATAGAAACAGATAAATGCTCTAGACATCACTGCCTAGTGATGCCTATATATAAATATATATAGATGCCTATATATAAATATAAATATTTATATATACATATATATACATATACACATTATAATGTATATACATATATATTTGTCTATGTAAACATATATATGTGTGTGTTTACATGTTTTATTCTCTATATCTATTTAATCTATCATCCATCCACCTATCCTCCTTCCATAATGAATGGAAATAAGTAATCAGTATACTGTGTATATGTATATGTCATTTTCTCTCAAATGAGACACAGAAGAGATCAGATTGTGTGACAATGATATCTTTACTCAATATTTGGAAATACTATTTTTTAAATATGACTAAAAGCATTACATTAATTACATATGCATTTATTTTCATTTTGACTGGAGGAACATCTTTATCAGAAAGGCATTTATATTAAAAATATTGAAAATGACCCATTTTATTTGCCATGACACATTAACTCATATAAATTATTTCTCAGAATATCTGAGTTCTATAACATCATATAAGATATGATGTTTCTTTGCTCCACAGGACTATTTTGTTTTCATTTATTTGAATAGTTCCAATTTTAGATCATCTCACAGATCCCAATTAAAGTCATTGTATTTGTACAAAATAAGATCTTTCTACACCTTTTTCTTCTTTGGCTAATTTATACTAACTTTTTAAACCTTTATTCCCAGGTTACTGTGTATTTGAATCTGTTTAATTAATTAATTTATTTATTTATTTATTTTTATCTAAAGCATATCCCTATGAGATTTCTCTACTTCTCTTTCAGAATTCTTTCTTTGTATTCATTTATTATGCATTAGCCTCAGCGATTTTCATGAGTCTGTTGTTCATATTACTTCATATTCTGTATTTAATTGTGTCAATTTTTCCATTTCTGTTTTCTTTGGTTGTTATCCTCACATCTTCTATTTATGTATTTAAATTTATTTAAGCAGAAATGTGACTTAAAATTGAAGCAACGTCAGCTGAAATCTTAGAGCAGCCAGAAAAAATTAAAAGCAAGTCAAATTAAAACTGTCAGCAGGAAACAACTTCAAACACCCTTCCTTTTCAATGGCTACTATTGTAATTCAAACTTTCACTTAGAATTAAAAGCAATTATGATTAAAGGCTTTCAATTTTGATTTTTCATTAAAATGTAGCAATATAAGTCTGTTAATGCTACAAAGGTAAATTTGTTTAAGAGTGTACAGTTGGGGATTTAAATAAAATGTGGTTATTTAAAAACCTTTTAATTTATGTTCTGACGCTCCCTGCTGTTAGAACCTGTTTCAGAACTTAATTATCTTGATGACTACTGTAAAACTCTGTGACAAATTACCCTAGGAAATATAAGAACATAATTTAGGACAAAAAGGTTTTAAATTAACTGGATTTTGCTCAATGGAGTTCTTTCAGGCAACCTTTATTTTGAAACTGAATATTGATTGAAGAAGAAATGAAAAAGATTACAGGAATCTTCATTTATTTTTTGCAAAATAAGTTGTAGTCTCTACATTCCGTATCAAATAATGAACCATATCATACCATCCAAAAACTTGAGGCATTACTTTTTTTCTAGGTTTGCTATTTTGTATAGAATTTTAGTTTGGTGTAAATGTCATCAACACCAGCATCAAGATCAGCAAAGGCACTTTAGATTGTGACATTTTGCAATTAATTCCGGCAAAGGTGTTCAGTCACATTATCCCTTCTGTATAATTTGCATGTGACCCTTGACGGTTCTTGCTCTCTTACATTTCAAATTTATTGTTTTCAAGGAACTATTTTCTTCAGAACCACCTAGATTTCTGGCCTCTCTTTGGCAGTGTTTGTTTGCTTTTGTTGTTACTTTTTTTGATGGTCATTTTGTTTGTTTGTACTAGCTTATATAAGCAGAGTTAAGAAAAGCCCTATTTATGTTCCAGGTTATATTGTATTCTGTGTCACTAATTACATTGTTTTAATTATTTTCATTATGTCCTTCACCCTAATAGATGGTACCTTTTCTTAATGTCAAAGATGATATATTTTTCATTTTTATATCCTTAGCACCTAGCCCAATGTCTGCCACATATGGATCCGAAACATGTTTTAATCCCAATGTGTAAAGGAGTAGAAGTGTCCCACTCTTGAGACTAAATCATGCTGAAACTCAATTCCCAGACTACATTTCCCCCAACAGCACTGCTGACAGTACTTTCTCTTGGGGAGTACGGGAGACAAGATCTGTGGTTCCTGTCTTTGGGTACTTGTTCAACTATGTAATGTTGCAAACAAAGCATTTTTCAATGACTTCTCCTTTTCATTTTTTTCCAGGTCTCCTCCTATAAACCTTTGTTTTTCATCAATTCTAAGAACAAACTCATGTGTCAGCTTGCAGGACTCTATCAGCCTTCTTGGATAATTCCCTTAGGAATTCACTTGCTGTTACTGAACTAAAATATATATATATATATATATATATATATATATATATATATATATATATATATATATTCATTCTTTTTTCGGGAGAAACAAAGAGGGGCTGTGCACTGTTGTCAGTCATTAACCTCTTTTCACTGGCTCAGCACCTGTCTCCCAGGCAGATCAATTTTAGTTTTATTAGTACTTTCTGTATTTCCTCTGGACATGGCTGTGGTCTGATTTCATTTCACCTTGAGCAGTTGAATTTCAAGCAGTATACTTAAAGACAGGTTTTAAAAGTTCCCTGCATATTTTGAAATGTATCTTCCAAATTAATATAACTACAAGTGGACTAGATTTCTTAAGGACTTTCTTCTCATCGAAGAAACAATAATCCACTAACTTTTTCAATTATCTTCTCAACCCTTCCTTTTAAAAGGAAAATTTCTTTAAATTATTTTTAAAACTAAAAGGAAAATTTATTTAAAGTATTTTAATGTTATCACTTGGCTTCTCTTTCTTGTTGCATTTTTAGCTATGAAAGGTTGAGATTTAGGAAATATTAAACCATTTATCTTCATTTAAAGAAACTAGAATCTTACTATAAATAATCAGAATGTGTTATTTTACTTTTGCTTTTCTGTTTTTTGTCCTTCATTCATCTAATCATTATCCTGTGTAAGAAAGAAAGGATAAAAACTATATTCTTTCTGGGGCATCTGGGTGATTCTGTCAGTTGAGCTTCTGACTCCTGATTTTGGCTCAGGTCAAGATCTCACAGTTTGTGAGATTGAGTTCCACATTGGGCTCTGTACTGACAGTGCAGGGCCTGCTTGAGATTCTCTCCTTCTCGCTCTCTGCCCCTCCCCCACTCATGAGCTTGCACACTCTCAAAATAAATGAATAAACAATTTTAAAAAACATGTTTTCTATACACATGACTTAATAATGCATTAAATTTACTATGGGCTTTAAACCATATTACTGTATTTTATCTTCATGCCCATCCAGTGAATGGGCAGAGCAAATGGCAGTCTTTACATGGGAGAAACTGACACTCAGAGAGATGAGTAATATGCTTCTCTTCAGGTGTAAAGACTTGATATCATCTTGTCTCACATCTAGTGCCTTTTTCATCTACTTCATAACGTATCTACCATGGCATCCTTTCATGTCCTTCACTTATCCAGCATCATTCCTAAAGACACACTATCAAGTGTATATTGTGAACTGCACATGAAGAGCATAGTGTGTTTATCCACATGAAATCTCTGTATGTATATGTGTGCATGTATCTAATATGTGGCAGTAATAGGAACTTTGAACCTTATAATTGCTACATGATAATGAACTAGTTGTCATTGAACAAAAACCTCAGATGAATGACTGATCATTTATACTTTCAGAAAGTTTAGTGGATATTTTACCCACTTCTTGGATCAATCTCAGATCACGGTAGAGATCAATGCCAGCATCTTTTCATTATGATGTTAATTAATTTCTGCCAAGAATCTACCATTCTTACATATCCTCCTAAAGTAATCCATCATCATGCTAAGGCAAGGGGAATTCAATCCATCACTGTTGGATTCTGATATAATCAAACAGCTGTGATACATGCCACTTTACGCTTATATCATCATGTAATAGATGGCTTTCCTCTTCATGGAAGCTTGCCTCAAAATTTTCAGACAGATGGACTCTGATGCAAAGGTTTCATTTTGTGGAATTTAAGGCTGTGAACTAGTTATTGACAAATACTACATCATCAGTTCCAGTTGAAGACACAGCCTAATAAGTAGAACATTGGCACTAATCCTTATTTAATCAGCCTTAAAATGGTAATTTCAAATTGATGAGGGCACAGGGAATAGATTTTGTACTCATAAAGTGCTTCTAAAAATACCACTAATGTGTGTATACAACCCAAGGATGAAATTAAAGAGCCCCCAGCATGTATAATAAGAAGAATAAACTATAAAGAGCATGACAAAAGTACA
Organism: Panthera leo; assembly: GCF_018350215.1. NCBI lineage: Eukaryota > Metazoa > Chordata > Mammalia > Carnivora > Felidae > Panthera > Panthera leo. The sequence continues at coordinate 38,224,192 of NC_056687.1, forward strand.
ACTGAAGGACCTTATAAAAACACAGAAAGGCAAATTCCTCCTGGTCTCTCCAGTGACACATATTCGTGTTTATAGTCTCCAAATTTAATACAGGGAACAAATATTCATAGGATTAAAAGAGAAAGGCTTTTAGAATGTGAGTATAAGTATCATTAAGGATTTCTGTCATTTCTGAAGACAGTATAATCAGAGAGCGAACAAGCTCTAATGTTGAAAGGGATTTCGAAGCTCATATGGTCCAGGCCAATTATTTGACAGATTAGCAGGATAAATGAGATTAAGTTATAAAGATAGCCGACTACTAGGCAATGATTAGAATCCAGACCTTCATTTGCTCTGTGTTCTATATTTTTGTACTGCTTCTGTAAACACAGGGCCATGAAGACAGAAATAGCTTGTATCTGCCCATGGACTCATAGCCCCATCCTGCTCACAACAAGCAGTTCTTGCACCCTTCTTCTGGGTGAAGCTACAATGAAGAGTAATTGTCTATTTACATGTTTCCAACTCCCATCTATTTCTCATGACCAGTCCTCCAGGACATATGCTTCCCAGTCCTTAATTTCTTGCTAAACCTGATTTCTGCAAAAAATCTGTGCACAATTACATGTGATCACTTCACCTGTGGTAAGAGGGCACTCCTGAGTAATGAACCTCAGAGATAAAGATTCATGGCCCCAGGTGAGTCTGATAGTGAACTTTCAATAGTTAAAAAAAAGAATTGAACAGAAAATGTCTGTGAGGCAGACATGCCCTCTGTCCCATGCTTCGAGTGACTTTCTAGAGGTGGTTTGTTCTTAGGCACAGTTGGAAATTTGGCTTTAGTAATAATAGCAGCAGTAACAAATATAACTATTATAGACTGAACATGGTGCTAAGAGCATTGTAGACTCCTTTTTCCTTACATAATCTTTTTTATCCATATTGTATATATGAGGGAAGTGTGAAAGGTTAGATAACTCACTGAGTATCTTAAAGCTAGTGAGTATCAGAGTATGAATTGAATTCTAATCTATCTGATGGAAAAGTTTTTCCCCCAATGATCTTAATGCATTATTTACTAACCAACACTGCCTTCCATGTGCTAGAATTCTCTGCATCTTTACATATTTTATCTCCCCAAGCCTAAAAGCTAATATATACATAGCAAGATCCTAGAGTCTATAGTTTTCTATAGAATCTATATAGTTTCTCTAGAATCATAATTTTAATATATCTCACTTTTGAAATAATATACAATAAACACACATGTGCTTTGGAATGCTGAGAAATTTATTCACATACTGTGACCAAGAATCACACTGAAATATATGACTTACCAGATTTAGCTTTTTAGTTTTCTTATTATAAATACATAAATTAAAATTATGTTATTTATAGTAGAATTATATTTTAATAACTAATATACATGTATAGTAGAGGTTTGTATATTTTACAACATATCAGAGTACCTACTCTCTTCTAGAAATTGTGTTAAATGATATGAGGCATATAAAAGTAAAGTTTGAAGATTTCTGGAGCTGGAGGAGGAAAGGATATTAGAATATGAAGCACGTTTGGGCAAAAGTGCCTTGGGGATATTGCCGGGTACTCTAGGCAATCAGACAACGGAGATACTCATTTCTTACTGGGATGCTCAATTAAGACTTTATGAAAAAGGTTGTATCTGAGCAAATACAAAATAATAGGTGCAAGTTGAAGAAGATATGAAACACACCTGGTGTTACTGAGTGTATGGAGCAATAGTTTATGTATGAACTAAAAAGAAAGATTGAATATGTATTATTGGAAGTGAGGAATATTGAGGAGATTTGAGCTTTGAGCTATTATTTTTAAATCACTAGCCACAAGTAAGTTTGATTGCTGAATAGAAGAGAGATGAAAGATGGAGAGGACAATAAGAAGGATATGGTAGCAAACAGTATGTATAATATATACCATTATTGAGCTTCTTTTATGCAGTAGCTACTTTATACATATTATTTCAGTTATTTCTTCAACACCTCTAAAGATTGAGTATCAACTTTTTCTACAAGTGAAAACATTGAAATTCAGAGGAGTTAGATAGCAAGCCCAAGGTCATAAGAATTTTAAAAAGGAGTAAGGTTTTGAAGAGGTTTAAAGAAGATGAACAGTGATTAACATTTGATGATTAAATAGTCATTGGTAAGCAAATTCTTCACAAGGGTGAAGACAGAAAACAGCAAAGAATGCAAAAATGAAATTCTATTTTCATAAATGAATGAATAAATAAAATATACGATGACAAGGTCAGATAATAAGCTAAGGGATTCTCATGTATTCATGAAAGCATTATGGAAATGGATGATTTGATGGCTGGGGGTGTGAGAAGGGAAAAATAGGTTAACTAAGCAAGTGTCACAAGGGAAGTCAAAAGTTAGTAAAAGATTAAAAAGATCTCTAGAGAATTAAGAGTTTTGAAAAATTAATACTTGAGCAACTATAAATCTATTTGAAACTGATCCTTTCTCAATTCATAAGCTCATAATTAATAGTTAAAATAATACATTGTAATTATCCTAGTCACTACATATAAAGCTGCCTAAAACTGCCTAATATTTCATCATTCAGTCTAATTTCAAACTATATGGGCATGTAATGAATCCATTCACATGGCAAACTGTTAGTTCACAGATACTCTTTGGCACCAATTGTCAATAAAACCTTACTTTTATTTTGAAGTATTGGTAATACACAATGTTACTTTATTTTCAGGGGCACCATATAGTGATTTGACAAGTTGATAAGTTATGTTATGCTCACCAGAAATGTATCTGCTGTCTGTCACCATACAACACTTATAATAGCATTGACCATATTCCCTATGCTGTACCTTTTATTCTTGTGACTTATTAATTCCATAACTAGAACCCAGTATCTCCAATTCCCCTTCACCAATTTTGCCCATGCCTCCACCTCCTTCCGCTCCAGCAACCATCATTTTATTCTCTGTATTTATAGGTCTGTTTCTGGCTTTTCTTCTTTCTTTTTTTTTTTTTCTTTTTCTTTTTGTTTACTTGTTTGTTTGTTTGTTTGTTTGATTCCACATATAAATCATATCATATGGCATTTATCTTTGTCTGATATATTTCACTTAGCATAGTATCCTCTAATTCAAGCCATGTTGTTGGAAATGGCAAGATCTCATTCTTTTACGGCTGAGTAATATTCTATTGTGTATATACACAACATCTTTATCCATTCATCTATTGATGAACACTTGGGTTGTTTCCATATCTTGGCTATTGTAAATAATGCTGCAATAAACAAGGGTGCATACATCTTTTTGAATTAGTGTTTTTGTTTTCTTTGGGTAAATACCTAGTATGGTTTTTCTATTTTTAATTTTTGAAGAACATCTATACTGTTTTTTCACAGTTGCTGCACCAACCTACATTTCCAACAATAGTGCATGAAGTTTTCTTTTTCTCCACATCCTCTACAATACTTGTTATTTCTTCTCTTTGATTCTATCCATTCTGATAGGTGTACTAGGAGATATCTCATCATGGCTTTGATTCACATTTCCCTGATTAGAATGATGCGGAGCATCTTTTCATGTGTCTTTTGGCCATCTGTACGTCTTCTTTGGAAAAATGTCTATTCAGGTCCTCTGCCTATTTTTAATTGGATTATTTTGGGGTTTTGGTTTTGTGTTGTGTAAGTTATTTATATATTTTGGATATTAACCCCTTATCAAATATATCATTTGCAAATATCTTTTCCCATTCCATATGTTGACTTTTTGTTTTGTTGATGGTTTTCTTTATGGTGCAAGGCTTTTACTTGTTGTGTAGTGTCCTAGTAGTTTAGTTTTGTTTTTGTTTCCTTTGCTTTAGGAGACATATCTAGAAAAAATATTGCTACGACCAATGTGAAAAAAATTACTGCCTAGATTTTCTTCTAGGAATTTTATGGTTGAAGGTCTCACACTTAGGACTTGACCCATTTTGAGTTTATTTTTGTGTATGGTATAAGATATTGGCCCAGTTTCATTCTTTTGCATGTAGCTCTCCAGTTTTCTCAGCACCAATTATTGAAGAGACTTTTACCCATTGTAAATTCTTGCCTATTCTTTAACCATAGACAAGTGGTCTTATTTCTGGGTTCTCTATTCTGTTCCGTTGAGCTATGTGTCTATTTTTGTGCCAGTTCCATGCTATTTTGACTACAGCTTTGTAGTATATCTTGAAATCTGGAATTGTGGTACCTCCAACCTAGTTCTTCTTTTTCAAGATTGCTTTGACTGTTTGGGATCTTTTGTGGTTCCACACAAATGTTAGGATTATTTGTTCTAGTTCTATTAAAAATGCTATTGGTACTTTAATAAGAATTGCATTGAATCTGTAGATTGCTTTGGATAGTATGCACATTTTAACAATATTAATTCTTCTAATTGATGAGCATGGAATATCTTTCCATTTGGGTCATCTTCAAATTCTTTCATCAGTGTTTTACAGTTTCAGATTACAGGTGTTTTACCTCTTCGTTACATTTATTTCCTAGGTTTTTCATTCTTTTCAGTTTAATTGTAAATGGAATTGTTTCTTAATTTCTTTTTCTGCTACTTTGTTATTAGTGTAAGAAATGTAACTGATTTCTGTGAATTAATTTTTTATCTTGCAACTTTACTGAATTCATTAATTACTTCTAATAGGTTTTTTGTGGAGTCAATAAAATCTTACATTAAATGTAAGACATATTTTTGAAAATGTATATGCTCAAATTTGCAAAGTAATTATTTTCAATAAATATCTCAGATTTCAAGGGGACATTCCCTTGACTAGGACCACCTCTTCAGTCACTGTTGGATAGACTTATTTTAAATCATTACTGTCAGTCAACTCTGAATTTTTGTGTTCAGTGATGTTAGATTGAATAACTACAATCCAAAAGGCTTGATTTTTTTTTGCATTCTGTTTATATAAACTTTGTTGGCCATTTTAAGAGAAATATTGATTGGCTTTTAAAATTCCCAGTGGTGATAAATAACTCAATTAGAATCGCTGAATTTTGTTAACTCAGAGCAGACACAAATGAACAGCATTGTAAAATACATGGAATAAAGAGCCCAAACATACCAGCAATGTCAGCTTAAAAAGTCAAGGTAACTCAACTGTAGGTTATTATTTAGGAGACTTCAAGGCTTATTTTATGCTGATCAAACTAATTATACACTGTAGAATACTCTCTAGGATAATTGAAGTTCTATCTTATCGCTAAGATTTCTCTTGTCCTGTTGCTTTGTTAGTAGTGGAATTTAATTTGAAGCTACTTTAGGATAAGTAATAATCTAGTAAACAAAAAAGCCCCAAATGAGAAGTGGAAAAAAAAAAAAAAAAAAAGCAAGAGTAGCATGATCTCATTTTTCTCAGCCTGCCTGAGTTTGAAAATAAGTAAAATTCAGGTTAAGTCAACTTCCTGTTTTCAAAACTACTTATCTACATTATGATTAAATATATTTGTGTCCCTTTTTAAACATTTCAATTGAATTTTTTTGTTTGTTTTCATTGATACCACGTTCCTTAATATCCTCCATGCTTTTACAATTGGCTTTCTCCCACCCTCCACTTTCCATCTCCACTCTAACTAGAGTGCCCAGTTGGTGAGAAGCCTTATCCTTTGCTTACCAGATAGTGAAATTGTTTTAGATTCACTTCATTGTAAAGAATGATTCCCTAATACTTGTTTTATAATACATCAACTCTGTATTTCTATACTCTGAGAGACATTAGGGAAATGTTATCACCTAACCCTCCATGCACTGAGTCCATGCAAGTACTCAATGAATAGTGTTAGACATATGTTGAATATTAAAAATATCATAACATATTTAACTTTACTTCTTCAATTGAAATATCATACTTTGTTCTGGTCTTTACACATGGAGAACAGTACATGATAGATTGAGGCATTAATTCTTGGTATTTTGGGTTAAATTTATATACCTGATACATCTCTGCAAATTGGCAAAAAAAAGATAAATGTCTTTTAAAATTGACCAAAATAGGGATGCCTGGGTGGCTCAGTTAGTTAAGCATCTGACTCTTGCTTTCAGCTCCGGTCATGATCTCACAGTTTGTGAGTTCAAGTCCTGCATCAGGCTCCATACTGCCGGTGTGGAGGCTGCTTGGGTTTCTCTCTCTCTCTCCCCCTCTCTCTTTCTGCCCCTCCCTGACTCACACATACACTTTGTCCTCTCTCTCTCTCTCTCTTTCTCTCAAAATAAATAACCTTTAAAAAATCTTGAAAAATTAAAAAAAAATAAGAACTAACTAAATAACCTAACATTTTATATAATTTTAAAATAAATGGTAGACCATATAGTGGGAAAAAATATGTAAACCTGGTGAAAGATGTTACTGTCATAGCTGGAACTGCACACAGAGTCCACCAATAATTCTTCCACCAAATATATAGAAAGGAATAAAAGCTCCCATTTTGCATCCTTGTTTGAAATATTAAATAACAGGTTATGAAAAACATAGCATAGAATCAAAAAGGAGAGAAAGATCCTTAGCACATAAAGTTAATAATGGATAATCATTCTGAAAATTTAGTTGTGCCAAAAGTTCGTTCATTCCAAATGAAAAATTTAAAAAAATTGTGACTGCTGTATACCCAGGATCTTTCTTGCCTGGGATACGGCTGCCCTCCCACCGAAATGATTCCCTATCCTCAGAGTTTTTGATTTGCTGTTACCAGTGTGCTAAAAATACACCCAAAGTTAAAGTTAGATTAACCTCTAAACAAATCAGCTCACTCTTATAGTTTTGTTTTGCCTTATACTATTACTGATGAAGATTTTCAAATCTTATAGAACTTGGTACAGTGATGGGTACAGGATAGCTTCTCAAAAATAAGTGATTCAACTGACTGCATCAAAAAGCCTTCAGCATTTAAAGCCTGAAATTTGAATACTAAAGCTATTTATCTAATTGCTTTTAAAACTAAGAAATCTTCTTATAAAGAAAGGGTGGGAGATATATAAACCTATCTTATAATCCAGTCTACTTGGAGATTATGTTTACACCTCCAAAGTGTTTTGTTGTGTTGTTTTTAATGTTTAGTCACCAGAGCTGGTACAAACTAAGGGTTTGAGCCAATAATTACAATATGTTTTGATTTTTAAAAGATCATAATTGTAATGGAATTTATTTTTCAGAAGGAGAATCAAAAGAATGGAAGCGTTTATACGGATAGAAGGGATGTAAATTTTTTTAAGTCACAAAGGGCCAGTATATATGAGAACCTCCAGAATGGAACCACATATACTCACTGAATCATGTTTGCAATGTATTTATATGACATGTCTGATTTCCAAAATGCCATTTAATTATTCCACTATGATAGAGGTGATACATATATATCATTTAAAAACCACTAATTGTTGGGGCACCTGGGTGGCTCAGTCAGTTAAGCCTCTGGCTTTAGCTCAGGTCATGATCTCATGGTTCATGGAGCCTGCCTCAGGCTCTGTGCTGACAGCTCAGAGCCTGAAGCCTGCTTTGGATTCTGTGTCTCCTTCTCTCTCTGTCCCTCCCCTGCTCATGCTCTGTCTCTTTCTGTCTCAAAAATAAGTATAAACATTAAAAACCACTAATTGTTTTAAGCAATTAATATAAATTATACTTATAAAATATATAAGTATATATATAAAAATATATATATATAATATTATATATATACTTATATATATATATAAGTATATATAAAAATATATATATATTATAAAAAATAATATATATACTTATAAAAAATATAAGTATTTCAGTACTTTCAATTATGCTTATATATCATTTATAAAATGCTTCTTTGGCAATTTATTTTGTAACTAATCTTTAGAATAGGCAATGGTGTCACAGAATAGTTTATATTAAAGAATTGATTTTAATAGGGTCAAAAGGCAGTTGATTAAATGAAAGCAAAGCAGGGTAATAAGTCAACTGTTTTGAGTGCTTACGATGTAGCAAGCACTCTTACAATTGCTTTGTCTTTTAACTTCATTCATCTAAAATATGGTGGAAATTAAAGTGCAAAAATATTGAAGAATAATCACCACGTTCACGTAGCTAGTACAAAATTGATCTTAGGGGTGCCTGGGTGGCACAGTCGGTTAAGCATCCAACTTTGTCTCAGGTCATGATCTCACCATTCCTGAGTTCGAGTCCCACGTCAGGGTCTGTGCTGACAGCTCAGAGCCTGGAGCCTGTTTCAGATTCTGTGTCTCCTTCTCTCTCTGTGCCATTCCCCCGCTTGTGCTCTGTCTCTCTCTCTCTAAAATATAAATAAACATTAAAAGAATTTAGGAGTGCCTGGGTGGCTCAGTTAATTGTCCATCTTCAGCTCAGGTCATGATCTCACAGTTGCTGGGTTTGAGCCCCCCAACGGGTTCTGTGCTGACAGCTCAGAGTCTGGAGCCTGCTTTGGATAATGTGTCTCCCACTCTCTCTTTCCTCTCTTGTTCGCACTCTGTCTCTCTATCTCTCTCAAAAATAAATAAACATTAAAATTTTTTTATTAAAAAAAAGAAATTGAGATTAAACTTATTGCTTTGTTGACTGAGCTCTTAACTACTTCATTATGACAACCAGTAATAAATGCATTAAGTATACCTTTAATTCTCATTTAAATTTATAATTCATGATTTAAGGTTTCATTAAAAATACCAATATAATGATGGCTTTAAAATACTTTGAAAATGCTTGTGACTAACATTGATAATGATTATGACTAATGCTGTATTGATTTTCGGTAGAGTAATTTAACATAGATTATTTTGCTTTTTTGAAATTTGTGTTGCATTTCCTCATGAGATTTTTTTTTTAATCTAAACCCAAGTTAATTAACATATAATGTAATAATGACTTCAGGAATAGAATTTAGTGATTCGTCACTTACATATAACACCCAGTGGTCATCTCAATAAGTGTCTTCCTTAATGCCTCTCACACATTTAGCTCATACCCTCCACCCAATACCCTGCCAGCAACCCTTAGTTTGTTCTCTCTCTCTCTCTCTCTTTTTAATATTTATTTATTTTTGAGAGTGAGAGAGACAGAGACACAGATGAGCTGGGGAGAGGCAGAGAGAGAGGGAGATACAGAATCTGAAGCAGGCTCCAGGCTCTGAGTTGTCATCACAGAGCCTACGAACCCATGAATCATGAGATCATGACCTGAACCACAGTCGGACGCTTAACCAGCTAAGTCACCCAGGTGCCCCTGTTCTCTGTATTTAAGAGTCTTTTAAGGTTTGTCTCCCTCTCTGTTTTTATATTATTTTTGCTTCCATTCCCTTATGTTCATCTGTTTTGTATCTTAAATTCACATATAAGTGAAATCATGTGATATTTGTCTTTCTCTGACTGACTTATTTCACTTAGCATAATATACTCTAGTTCCATCCATGTTGTTGCAAATAACAAGATTTCATTCTTTTTGATCACTGAGTAATATTCCATTGTATATATATACCACATCTGCTTTAACCATTCATCAGTCCATAAACATTTGGGCTTTTGCCATACTCTGGCCGTTGTGGATACTACTGCTATAAATATTGGGGTTCATGTGTCTCTTTGAGTCACCACTCCTGTATCCTTTGGATAAATATCTAGTAGTGCAATTGCTGGGTCATAGGGTAGTTCTATTTTCAATTTTTTGAGGTACCTCCATTCTGTTTTCCAGAGTGGCTCCACCTGTTTGCATTCTCACCAGCAGTGCAAAAGGCTTCCTCTTTCTCCTCATCCTCGCCAACATCTATTGTTGCCTGAGTTGTTAATTTTAGCCATCCTGACAGTTGTGAGGTGCTAGCTCATTGTGGTTTTGATTTCGATTTCCCTAATGATGAGTGATGTTGAGCATTTTTTCATTTGTCTGTAGGTTATCTGGATGTCTTCTTTGGAAAAGTGTCTATCCATGTCTTTTGCCCACTTCTTCACTGGATTATTTGTTTTTGGGGTGTTGAGTTTGATAAATTCTTTATAGATTTTGGCTACTAACCCTTTATCTGATATGTCGTTTACACATATCTTCTCCCATTCTGTCCATTGCCTTTTAGTTTTGCTGATTGTTTCCTTTGATATGCAGAAGATTTTTATTTTGATGAGTTCCTGATAGTTCATTTTTGCTTTTGTTTCCCTTACCTCTGGACATATATCAAGTAAGAAGTTGCTGCGGCCAAGGTCAAAGAGGTTGTTGCCTGCTTCCTCCTCTAGGATTTTAATGGCTTCCTGTCCTACATTTAGGTCTTTCATCCATTTTGAGCTTATTTTTGTGTATTGTGCAAGAAAGTGGTCCACATTCATTCTTCTGCATGTCACTGTCCAGTTTTCCCAACACCATTTGCTGAAGAGACTTTTTTTTTCTCCCATTGGATATTTTTTCCTGCTTTGTCAAATATCAGTTGGCGATAAGTTTGTTTGTGGGTCCATTTCTGGGTTCTGTATTCTGTTCCATTGATCTGAGTGTCTGTTCTTCTGCCAGTACCATACTGTCTTGATGATTATAGCTTTGTAATATGGATTGAAGTCTGGAATTGTGATGCCTCCAGTTTGGTTTTGTTTTTCAGGATTGCTGTGGCTACTTGGTATCTTTTGAAATTCCATACTAGTGTTAGGATCATTTGTTCTAGCTCTCTGAATAATTCTGGTGTTGTTTTGATAGGGATTACATAGAATATGTAGGTTGCTCTGAGTGGTATTGACATTTTAATAATATTTGTTCTTACAATACATGAGCATGGAATACTTTTCCATTTTGTGTGTGTGTGTGTGTCTTCTTCAATTTCTTTCATAAGCTTTTTATACTTTTCAGTATGTAGATTTTTCACCTCTTTGGTTAGGTTTATTCCTAGGTATTTTATGTTTTTTGGTGCAATTGTAAATGGGATTGAATCCTTGATTTCTCTTTCTGTTGCTTCATTATTAGTGTATAGAAATGCAACCGATTTCTGTACATTGATTTTATATCTTGTGACTTTACAGAATTAATATATCAGTTCTAGCAGTTTTTTGGTGGAGTCTTTTGGGTTTTCCACATAGACTATCTTGTTATCTGTGAAGAGTGAAACTTTGACTTCCTCTTTGCCGATTTGGTTGTCTTTTATTTCTTCGTGTTGTCTGATTCCTGAGGCTAGGACTTCCAAAACTGTGTTGAATAACAGTGGTGAGAGTGGACATCCTCATCGTGTTCTTGACCTTAGGGGGAAAGCTCTCAGTTTTTCCCCATTGAGGATGATATTAGCGGTGGGTCTTTCATATATGGCCTTTATAATCTTCAGGTATGATCCTTCTATTCCTACTTTTTTGAGGGTTTTTATCAAGAAAGTTGTTGTATTTTATCAAATCCTTTTTTTGCAACATATCCCCATAAGTATTAAGACTCCAGAGAACATCATATGCTCCTTTCTCTAGATGTCACAGTGTAACCTGAAAGTAGTCTAGATAAATTGATTGTAACCATTATTCACTTTGGGATTATCAGACATTACTGACCATGTAGGTCTGAAGGTTCATTTGCTAGCATGTGAAAACTAATAAAATACAAAGAAAAGAGGTGAGAAAGTTTGTAAGTGATAAAAAGAAATAATATCAGGGAATTAATACATAATGCTTTTCAACATAGTGAACATGATTTGCTTTAGTCAAATGTTATGTGTTTAATCATTGTTTTGTCATGGATAATGCAAATTTTTTTCAGTGAAAACATACAATTGCCACACTGATAGTAATAATAATGCTGATGGTAATGCCAAAACATTCATATTCCCTGCAAAATCATTCTTTTGGCAACCTTCTAGGACACTGCCAATCATTTATTAATAACAGACCTCAGCACATCACACATACACAAAAAGAAACAGATTTCAATTTTTCAAAGATTAATTGAGTGCCTACCCTATAATAGAATGTGATAAGGAATACATAAATGAATAAGGTCATTTCTGCCTCAAGATGTACTCAAAGTAAAAAGTGGAGAAAAAGACCTATAAGCCATCTCTAATAAACTGTTAAGCACATTTCAGCAATTTAAAAGGTGCTCGTGAACAACCATGACAAGAGCAATTCTGTCTCAGAGTGAAGGGTTGAGGAGGCTTTATATAGAGTGGCCATCTGTGAACTATACCTTGGAAGATGAGTATAAGCTCACCAGGAGGAAAGGGTATTTCGTAAGAACAAAAGATATGATGAGATAAAGTACATGCCCAGCTAGTTATCTTCCTTAGAGAATAGAGAAATTTGGTAACACCATTGACAGACACAAGCTGGAGCCCTGTAAAATCTAGAAGATGATGTATGTGTGTTGGGGAAACACAGGCATTAATTTGGGAAGGAGGTAAATGTGAAAGCTGCATTTCGATGAAGTCAATTATTGTCTAAGGTAATAAGATGAAATTGGAGCCAAAGTTTCTGAGTGCAAGAAAAAAAAAAAAAGTTTCTTAGTTTGAAACTACCAGAGCCAAACCTGGTTCTCTGGCAAGAAGAAATAGGTCTCCATCCATATCATTTATGAACAACCAGGATAAAAAGGAATAGTGGTGGGTAGACCATTTGATTATCATTTAAGAGCTCCATACCCATAGAAAATGTTATTAAGTCTAGCAAACAAATCAAGGATGATTCACATGCTGCATTTTAAGACCTTATAAAGGTGTATATTGATAAAATTAAAAGACCAAATTTGATTAAAAGTTATTTCTTGGGGCACCTGGGTGGCTCAGTTGGTTAAGTGTCCAACTTCAGCTCAGATCATGATCTCACGGCTCATGGGTTCGAGACCCATGTTAGGCTCTGTGCTGACAGCTCAGAGCCTGTAGCCTGCTTCGGATTCCATGTCTCCCTCTCTCTCTCTGCTCCTCCCCTGCTCACACTCTTTCTCTCTCTCTCCCTCTGTTAAAAATGAATGAATATTTAAAAAAAAATAAGTTATTTCTTATTTAGGAAACATCTCTTTGCTGCAGGAAATATTATAATTGTAACAACAACAATTAGCAATTATTAACTAAGCTTTCAGCCATAGTTAGCACTCTACTATGTTCTTTCCATGAATTTAAATATGTTGTGAAAGTTGGCATATTTAGTAAATTATAGGGCCTGATTTTCTAATCCCATTTCTTGCAAAATAAGAATTGCAAGGTATATTCACATTTCACTTTTAAAATTATTTACTGACAGCACTTATATTAATAATGGGAATTTGAAAAGTAGTGATTTAATACTATAACTAACATTTATACATTTTAAAAGTCATTGGCATATACCTTAGCAATTATCCAAATGCAGACTGAAAAATACACCGATCAATTATGTTAAGTTTATAAGATGAGTTAGCAGATTTAAGATTGAAACACCGAAATATCACCAAATGTAATGTGAAAGCAACTTTTCAATTTATTTTAACTTATTAATATAGTAGGTTTGGGGGCGCCTGGGTGGCTCAGTCGGTTAAGCGTCCGACTTTGGCTCAGGTCATGATCTCGCGGTTTGTGAGTTCAAGCCCCGCGTTGGGCTCTGTGCTGACAGCTCAGAGACTGGAGCCTGTTTCAGATTCTGTGTCTCCCTCTCTCTGACCCTCCCCCGTTCATGCTCTGTCTCTCTCTGTCTCAAAAATAAATAAACGTTAAAAAAAATTTAAAAAAAATTAAAAAAATATATAGTAGGTTTGTTATGAGTGGCATTTTTTGAAGCATAATAACTATAGTATAAGAAAAAAAAAGTTAAAAAACTGTTGGCAGCAAATTTTTATTGTTAGCATGATAACTAAATCTAAGTATATTAATCACATATTGGTGTGTATTTACCATAAAGTAACTGACATTAAATTGAAAGCAAGTTGGTTTTTTGGGGGTTTTTTTTGTTGTTGTTTTTTAAGATTCTCAATTTGCACTGTGACCAGTCATCCTGTTGATTACATGTTTAAGTATAGTCTAATTGATCATGGAGTCTTTTCCCATAAATTATAGTGATGGAATGACAGATTTCACAGGTCGGTTGTGGCTTAATGACATATTTCACAGTTTGGATAAAGAAGAATATAAACACATACAGGAATAAGGTAGTTACATGGATTCATGATGTGAAAAGTTCTTTCTAAGGCATACAGAAACATTGACAAATCAAATGTGAGCATACAGAGAGAAAATTAAGTGGTGAGGAAATTGCAAGATATGCTATCAATTGCATGTATCCAAACAAAAAATTTTTGGTTTAAAAGGATAGACAGGTATATATGCTTTAATGTTGAAAAGCCATAACATTTTAACCCATTAAATATAAGCTTATAGCTTAATTGAAATTTTACTAATTAAAATTTGGAATTAATTATTAACGTAGTAAATATTTCATATACATATATAGTGAGTATTTCATAGGCAAATATTATTTTTCCACCCTTACACCTTTGATTTTGACAGGAAGCAATTCCTTGCATACAAGGAGGCAGCACTTGGAAAAAGTGCAGCATTCTAACTTTCCACGCAGTACTGAGGTCCTTGTATCGGATTCATAATTACCTGAATATTATTAACAGAAATTCTTGGGTGCCGGCCAAGGGTAAAGTTTTAATGACCAACCTGTTAGAGTTCAAGAGGAAAAATTCTTATTCTCTCTTTTGGCTTGAGAATGAAGTACAGGTATCCCCCACATTTCAAAAGTTCGGGGGCGCCTGGGTGGCTCAGTCAGTTGGGTGTCTGACTTTGGCTCAGGTCATGATCTCACAGTTCGTGAGTTCGAGCCCCGTGTCGGGCTCTGTGCTGACAGCTCAGAGCCTGGAGCCTGCTTCACATTCTGTGTCTCCCTCTCTCTCTGCCCCTTCCCTGCTCATGCTGTGTCTCTCTCTGTCTCAAAAATAAATAAACATTAAATTTTTTTTTAAAAAAGTTCGTATTATGCCACTTTGCTTTTACAAAAGATGTACATTAGTATCTTTTTTTGCTAACTGAAAGAAATTCAAAGAGGATTTGCACATTTGTCAGAAAAACATGGAAAGCAAAAATAGCATTCACAATATGTTTAGCTGACAGCCCTTATAGAGTCAGCACACATCCCCAGCACAGTGGCCCCACCAAGCGCCTGCCCTGGGAACCACACTCTGCATCTGAGCATCAGGCTGCCCTAGCTTTGATCTCTGTCTGTGAGCATCTGTGCTTTATCTCCACTTATTTTGTGCAAGGTATGTCCTAAGGTATTAGAAAAGCCTTAAAAAGGTTACTTTTTAGGTCTGAGAATGGGCAAGAGTTTTTCCCTACAAATTAACTGTAATTGCTTCTGCATTTTACACCATATTGCCTTACAAAAGTTTTCAAAGGAATGCTTATTTTTTGAAAAGCAGGAGAAACCTGTATTTTAATAGTATCTAATATTATTTTTCAATTTCTTTTTTGTAAATACTTTTGTTGATCTTTAATATTACTAAGAAGGGCCCGCTTCAGTGGCTCAGTTGGTTAGGCATCTGACTCTTGATTTTGAGGGCTCTAAGCTTCCACTCAGAGATGGACAGGCTGCTTTTAATAATAGTTGGTGAATCAGAGCTGATCATGTGAAGTTATGCTGAATGGGGGAGTGTTCAATGAAGCTGCGATGTGTCAGGCATTTATTACTGAACTGATCTAATTTTTAAACAGCTCACAAAATTTAAATATCAGTGGTAATTATATATACTAAGATCTGATATACTAGATCAGTATTAGGATAAAACAGGTCACAAGAACAAACATCCATCTACTTTTTAAGTGGAATTATAGTCATATTATTAATCCAAATTACTCAACTTCATTCTGAGTTTTCAAAGCAAAATCAAGCATGGCATAAAATGTAATATACATATATAGAGATTACACACAAAAGGACACGGAAATATCATTTCCACATTAAATAAAGCTTTCTTTTTTAACTTTATTTATTCATTTTGAGAGGGAAAGAAAGTGTGGAGGGGCAAAGAGAGAGACAGGGAGAGAGAGAGATTCCACGCTGTCAGTGCAGAGGCCAACATGGGACTTGATCTTACAAACTGTGACATCAGGACCTGAGCCTAAATCAAAAGTTGGATGCTTAACCAACTGAACCACTCAGGTGCCCCATTAAATACAGCTTTCAAAAATAACTTCTACAAAGGCATTTCCTTTGGTTATGTTTAATGACTATAGTTATTAAATTTTATTTTAAAACTGATGCTTTGGAATATTTTATCACTGTGCAATATGATTTTAATCCATTTAATTTTTTACTAATTGGTAATATTCCCACTTTTCTATAGATATGGGCACAAAGTCTAGCAGATAATAAATGAACAAGCTCATGTCCATGTGATCTAAAGCTTAGTGGATCTTTCCACCATACACACTATCTCAAAATAACATAACTTAATAATATAAACTTGCTAAATAATAAAAACTATAATGTCATTAGAGTAAAATGTTATTAAGTAATAGATTTAAATATAATTTGTTATTTATAGTTGAATACAAATATGTGCCATAATACCAGTGATGACAGTGCTAGGGACTGCTAAGAGGGAAACCTGTTACTCTATCCATCGAAACAGAAAAAAAACAGAGACACTAACAACAAACTTAGGTACAAACACACAGTACAGACATATGTAGTTTGGTAGTCAGGCTGGTAATAAATAAAGACGATATAAATAAAATATATAAAATACATGATCTAAACATAGAAATGCTAAAATGCGTTAAAAATGCTATAGATTGTAATGAAAGCAGAGAAAGATGATTTCTTTTTAAATAATAAAAGACAGATTCTTGCTGTGCTTTCAACTGTGTTTATCTTCTTCATACAAAGTTGCATCCCTAATCATTGTATCAAACGGTTGTTATTCTAAACATAGAATCCTTGTTTTATTGGGGTATAGGCTGCTGTCTTAAAATTCAGGAATTGTTTTACAATAAAATACTAAAAAATATCTTAGACACTTAATATTAAGGATCTCTATGAATTGGGGAACCTGGATGTCTCAGTCAGTTAAGCGAGCGGCTCTTAATTTCGGCTCAGGTCATGATCTCACATTTTGTGAGATCAAGCACCACGTCTTGGGCTTCTCTCTCTCCCTCGCTCTCTGCCCCTCCCCAACTCACAGTCACTAGCTCACTCTCTCAAAATAAATAAATAAACTTTAAAAAAAAGTATGAATATGATGGAACAAAGTAGTTCGGGTGAAGTTAAGCGGGGGAAGTATCACACTGACCTTCTCAACTTCCATTATTCAAAGGTACACTACACGTAAGAAAGTCATTGTAGTGATTTAAGTAATAAAATAGCAAAAATGAAATAAAAGATATTTATTTTGTTTATATATTGTTAAAAATCAGTATTTTTTCTGCCGTTGCTTAGATACTCTTAACCACCTTTGTAAATTCTACTATTTGTTCTTCTAAGTTGATTTCCAAGAGATGGTCCCAGTCCAAACGTTTGGTTGACGTATGTAGTTCTTTGCCTTGATCTATATCTGCGTGTGCACACGTGTGCACACCGACACATACACACCCAGCACTTACCTTAATCCTTGCTATACTTCATATGTATAAACTACTTATATTTTTTTGTTACTTATTTCATCATAAATGAAAATTACACTCAACAGAATTTATGAGAGGAGTGCCTATTTGTTATCTCAATATATGTTGAACCAACGCTCCCTTATCACTCATATTCAAGGGATAATAATCAGGGGATTTGAACGATTCACTTTTCTGTGAAATAAGATGTCATTAGTTCTAACTCTTCTTTCTCCTGATAAGTAGTCAACCTCTCAAACTGCTTACTTAGCATTTTAAAATTTCAGTTAGAATTTATATTTTAATAGATTGACACAGAGTTCTGTTTTCTCCCTGACCTTAATGGAAAATTGCATATCCGCACTTTATAAAAATCAACGTTGCTCCTAATATTGGGGTAATAGAGACCCAAATGTGTGTGTGTGTGTGTGTGTGTCTGTGCACATGTGTGTTTTTCTGTCTCCCTATCATGGGGGAAATGCTGTCTCTTAACATTTTGTAACACCTATGTTCACATCTAAAAGATTTCAGTGAAAAATTAAGATAATTTTTAAAATATAAGCATTTATGTGCATGAAAAATGGAAATAAAATATTTCCAAAAATAACAATTTCAAAAGTAATTTAATTTTTATGTATGTTTATTGAATTTAGAGTATATATAGCATAGAAACAAGGAAAACAAATCTTTTGGGAAACTGAACAGACATTCATTAAAAAATAAAGCTGAATAGGCAAAAGAATTTAGATATTTAAAGTCTTTGTGATTATTAGAATTTTAAATTTTCTGCAGCATCTGAGTCCAGGAATAGAATTCATACATCTATATTTTTAGCTCTTACAAATAACAATAACAAAATTTCTCCTAAAAAAAAATCACATTGAAAAACCCCAGAGAACTAAACAGTAAATGTACCCCCTTTGTCCTTTTCTCTCACTGCAGAGAAATGAAATTCTTTTAAAAGAGAACACTATTTGACCAATTGCTTTATTTTTTCAAATTTCTTTTAGCAGAGGAAGATTTTATTGTTATAAAAGTAACTGCAAAGTGTAGGACTCTCTTTATAGCTTCCCTGCCAATGTGTTAGGTTATTTATCCCCAAAATAAATATCCAGATCAGAGAGATTGCAAACTTCCTGTGCAACTGGGAGAGAATTGGTGTCTTTTGATGCAGCCTAGTCACTCTTGTATTCAAATTTGACCTTTTACTATGCATACTATCTGTTGCCATTTCCCAGTGTGTGGTATGAATCCTAGCCACTCATTAAATTACACCTGCTAGTGCTTAACACAGTGGTTAAGAGCATGGAATCCAGTAATTATGACTGAGTTTTAATCCACTTATTAGTTGTTAATTTTAGGTAATTTGCTTAACTTCCTTCTGCCTTAACTTCCTGCCTAGTAAGATGATGATAGTAATGGTGCCATACAAGTGCCTGGCACGTTTTAAGTGCTCAACAAGGAAAGCAATTATTATTTTCTCATACATATATCTGCATCTCATTCCGAAAATATTAGCTGAACAAAGATTAACACCAGAGTACCAGACAGCATGTAAAGTTATAAACGGGAAGAAAAAACATATGTTAGGACTCTAAATACTTTAAGATCTAACAGGGAAACAAAAATGCCACCCCCAAAATTAAAACACAATTTGACACATTCTATTCCAGAGTACTTGCAGGGCACAGTGGGGCATAAACAAGAGTATTGAAATTGCAGCCACTATCACCGTGCCTGCTACTTCAGCAGTAATGGTACCATGAGGGTTGATTATAGGTGGATGAAAATATAAGCATCGTTTCATGGTGTCGGTTTGTTGAAATTAGAAATAAATATATATATATATATATATATATATATATATATATATATATCAACTGCATCTGGATTTACAGGTATTTACTTGTTGGAAATTATTTAGGGAAAAGAAAGGATGCTATGAGAAAAGAAGATGCTATGAAAACTTGAACTGTCAAGAAAGCCAGGCAAAGGAGAGGGAGAAATTGACAGACGAAATAATCTTTTTTTTTTTTTTTTTTTTAAGAGAGAGAGAGCATGCGTGAATGGGGTGAGGCACAGAGGGAGAAAGAGAGACAATCCCAAGCAAGTTCCATGCAGAGCCCAATGTAGGGCTCTGTCCCACGACCTCAGGATCATGACCTGAGCCTAAACCAAGATTCAAACACTCAACCACCTAAGCCATCAAGGCGCCTAGGAAATGATCCTTTTAAACGAATTGCAGTACCATATTTATTTTATCAGTATTCTTTCCATTTCACTGAAGAACTCCTCTGCTCCATGCACATCACTCTATATCACTGCCTCATACTTGCCACCATGCGTTGAATTCAGCTTGGATTTTTGACTACAAGCTTTCTGAGGGAAGAACGGGGCTTATCTGAATCTGACCCATCAGTGTTATTTTAAGAGTTGGTATCGAAAGACAACTGAGGATTAAGATACACTGAAGGTCACTTACTTTTTCTTCCCTTTTGCTTTTCTAGAAATGTGTTTCTTTTATACTCAAGAGGAGACTCTAAAAATTACTTTCATCCCTCAGAAAGAGAGATTTAAATAGTGTGATGAAGTATCTTATCCTTAAGGAAGAATTTTACCATTACTCCTGCTTGATTCTCAGTGCATGTTAGTTAAGTAACATAAAATCAACATTGCTTATATAAGAGTAAGGAGAATTTGTAACTAAATCTCCTAAAGCCCAGACTGTCAGAAATTTTAAAAAGACAAACAGAAACCAACCTATGAACTGATAAAAATCATTTTGCAATCTATTATACAAAACCAAACACAAAGTGTGATTAAATGTCTTTTCATGAAAGTGATAGTTTTGCTCAAATGCATGAACAGACACTATGATATGATGCCAAAGTTTTAAGCTATTGGCAGGCAGAATTGACTCATGTCCAATAGCCCAACATCCTCTCTTTTGTCAAGTCCATGGGCACCAGAGTGATGAATTCACACGGAATACAATTAAAGCTAAAGAGATGATATTAGGATGAACAACTAGAAATATTTATATCATGTACTGTTTTGAAACAAGGAGCATAAAATAGCGTAATCAAATAAACAAGACAGTTTTATTTGGTTTGTATTTCACTGTAGAAATGTGCATTATAAAAGTTAGCATAGAAATAAGAATTTTATATATTAAATTATTTGAGCAACCAATAGACTGTTACACACACAAACATATAGCTATGTATACGGATGGTAGATGAAGAGAGGGAGAGAAAAATAGATGTAGAGAGAGAAAGAGAGAGTAAAAGAGATATAATATTGGGGCTATTATAAGGGAAATAAAATTAATGAAAATCCCTTTAAGAATCATTTATAATTCCAGATATAAAATTTTAAGTAGTGATTTTTATTTTTCAACTAATAGACCATTCTCTTAGTGCCAGCCAGCATTTTTGTAAAAATATTAAACATAACAAAATAATATGCTTTAAAAAGAAAGTTTAAATTTTAGACATTTGTCCAATCCTCAAAACATCTTTTCAATAATGATTTTATATAATCTGGATTATGATGTGAAGTGTTGCTTCTAGGGCATTACTGCAATTAAAAAATGTTAATGATGATAAAATTAATCTAGCCCCATCTCTTTCCAGTGCCACTATATTTTTATGTGACTGTGCCGATGAATAGTTTCTAAATTGAGTCAAATACCTCTAACTTTTGGAAAGATCCTGTTTTATATGGGAGTTCACTTTTTTTTTAGTAAATTCTTTTTGTTAAAATATTCTTTTGAGGTGAAATCCACTTCTCAGTGTCTTCCACTTTTAAGTGTTTTGTTCTTTGTTATTTTTTAAAAAAGGAAATAAAGCTGAAAGAATGATGTTTCATGATAACGTTCAGCTGTAGATATTCTCTAATAATGGCACTGTAGTCTTACACCAGTACATAAGTTGGCCTGTGTTCTGACAGAAATATGCAATGGTTTTCTAGATACATTGTAATGAAACCAAGTACACAGCCAGGAACTGTAAAAACTACCTTTGACAATTAGATTTTTTTTTAATGAGTAAGATAATGGATTATGTTTCAAATGTTGTGTAAACCAGTTGTATAGAAGTTGCTTTCAAGTTCTATGAGTTGTTTCCTAAATAAAAGGCAATAATGTCTATTCATGAGTGAAACATTTAAAAAGAAACAGAGAGATAATAATTCTAAGGGGATATCATATCCCTGTGTTAATAATTTATGAGCATGCTACCTATTAAAATCAATAAGTAACTGATAATTTGAATTAAATTCTTATTAGATTTATTTTGTCCAGTAGGTATAATAGGAAATAATTTATACTTGAAATGTACTATGTCTGTATACATCCTCTTTTGGTTCAATGCAATTATTCTACTCTGCTGTAACAGTGAAAGCCTGTCATAAAATAGATTCAAGTTTATTCTGGGCAGAGATTCATTTCTACTAAATTGTATTGCTTAAAATCTTTTTTTTTTATTTTCTTTTTCCTTGGAAATCTGAGAAAATCCTCTGATTTGGATAATGAACACAGGGTTTTGAGATTTTTTTTTAATCCATCACAATGTTTTTGACACATCAGGCAATCACAAAACCAGCCCTGGCCTGAGCATGACAACTTGTCAGACTGATGTGCTGTGCCTACCTAGGCATTTTCATGTTTTGTAGATAACAAGGTGAAAAGTGAGTAAACACTATACAACAAGAGCACAAAAGAATTTCCCATTTGCATTCCATTGCTTACATCTTCTCCAAGGGTTATTTTAGTCTTACAAAATGAAAGTATATATTTAAGTTAAAACTGGCAAATGAAAGGTCTGAATACATATGAAACTGAACTTAGAAAATTAGAGATTCAAACAATTACTGACCTTACATGATAAATGGCCTATTTCCATAGGGTTATATTTGGATAGAAACAATTTGAATTCTTACAAATAGATTTTATAGATATATGTCCCTCCATCACCACAAATAATGATCTGGGGCACTTTTTGTGGCGGAGAGGGGGAGGAGGAGTGGCAGAGAAATAGTTTACTATGTAAGCACAGTTACATAGTTACTATGTAACTTTCAAATATAAATCTTCTATTATTTTCTTTATGATATATAAAACACAAATTCTACATATAATTCTAATCTTGTTTTATGCACCAAACTAATTTATCGTCCTCAAATTAAAAGAATGTTGTCAATCTAAGTGGCATGCTAAGAATAGGTTATCTTTATATACTTCTATGGTTGTTTTGTTCATTTAGAATTGATGATATCATGTTGTGTTTTGTCTAACCTTGTTTACACATTTTTCTACAGAAAGTTATCCTGTGCAATCATCTACTAGTTCTTTTAGCTGCTTGTTGTAGTTTATTCTTACTCTGAGTATTTACTATTTTTAATCACATTTTCCTCTTCAATAAATGTTAACCTAAACCTACTGATTTTATATTCTTCCACTATTTAGACATAAGTATCATAATCAAACTTATGATGGTGATTCGAATTATACTCTCCACCCCTTTCTCCCCTTTCCACTCTCCACTAGTTTTTAAAAGCCTCACTGTATCTGTTTGTAACCAGTGTTACAGGCTACATGTTACAGTCAGGCCAGATTCACATGTCTCTTATTCTTGGGTCCAGTCTGAAGGATCAGCAGGTTATTGGAGCAAGTACTTCCCATGGTACATGGCAGGAGTGGGAGAGGCCAAGATAAATCATACAAGTACCTTTGAAGTTTCTGGTGTGGCAACATGGTTTATATCAGCCCACATTCCACTGGTCAAAGAAAATCAAATGGCTGTGTCCAAAATCAGTGGGGCAGTGAAGTCTATTCCATGAGCAGTAAAGTTTTAGTGTGGGCTGGGAGGGAAGGAAGAATTGTGAACCAAATGCAATTTACCACACCTAGCAAGAAGGTTTTCATTTTTCATTGCACGCGTTAACTGCATACCACTTCTACTCAGCATCTAGCACCTGAGATGTCTTAATCTGATGACATTGATATTAACTTTGTTAAGGGGGAGGCATATGCCCTTTTTAGGTTTGCAGGGTTAAACTTTTTTGATAAAAATATATATCTTCTTTTTTAATCATGTTTACTAAAGTCCCTTGATTCATTGTTTTTAGTAAGAAGGTATTATTTTGACCGTATAAGGATCAATATCAATGCTAGATAGACTTCTCTTACCAAATACGAAAGAAACAGATTATAAGCACGGAAACTGAATGATGCAGGCACATGATATTAAGTGTGAGATCCTTGGGTTGAGAGTACACAAAGGATACTTAGTTGAGAGAAGACAGGGTGAGATTAGAGAGCAGATGGCATGGATAGAGAGACATCGCATCCTTCTTATATTGAGTTCTTGTTTTGTAGGAACTTGTTTGATCTGTCCTTACACTGGAAAATTTTTAAAATACACCACCAAATGTCATTTCAAAATATCATTAATCACCTAGTAATTTTAATTTATGATATTTTCATTCATAGCTCTCTTTTAAACAGGTATTTCAAGAGTATTTTATTTCATGAGTAGTCCAAAGGTATAATAAATAGTTGGAGGTTTTCTAGTTGTCTCCTTTTCCTTCTAAGACAAGTAATTATGGAATCATTGTGGATCATTTGGAGGCATACTTCCTACCAAGGAAAGAGAGTTAAGTGTATTGCTTGCTTGCTTGCTTTTAAAGTGTATTTATTTATTTTGAAAGAGAGAGAGAGTGCTGAAGGGTCAGAGACAGGGGGGGGGGGAGAGAGAGAGAGAGAGAGAGAGAAAGAGAATCCCAAGCAGGCTCCACACCATCAGCACAGAGCCTGATGCAGGGTTGAACTTAAAAACTGTGCGATCATGAACTGAGCCAAAATCAAGAGTCAGACACTTGACTGACTGAGCCACCCGCATGCCCCTGTATTTTTTTTTTAAGTTTATTTATTTACTGTGAGAGAGAGAGAAGGAGAGAGAGTGTGTTCACACACATGCAAGTGAGGGGGGGGGGAGAGAGAGAGAGAGAGAGAGAGAGAGAGAGAGAGAGAGAGAGAGAGAGAATGAATATCCCAAGCAGGTTCTGCTCTGTCAGTGCAAAGCTTAACTTGGGGCTTAATCCCAGAACTGTGAGATCATGACCTGAGCCAAAATCTAGAGTCTGACACTTAACCAACTGAGCCACCCAGGAGTCCCAGTATGGCTTTATTTTGAGACCAGTTTTCCTTGCTAATAATTGGAGTGTTTTCAATGGCCAGCTGGATTTAGTGGTTTCATTAGACAATTGTCAGAAATGTTGGCTTCAGGTCAACTACTTTAAAATCAAAATATTCATATATTGCGTAATTCTTCAATATTGAATCAGCATATTTGCAAACACTAAATAGCAAGACAGTTAAGTCATGTAGGTATACAGAGATTTACTTTGTACAGATGTTCATCTGTTGACAAGTCGCTTTGCTTAAATATAGATGCTGTATATGCGGATATACTACCTACAGTGAGGTTATTGACAACAATTATTTCGAAACTCAGTTGAACAATTTCTGCTGAAAATCCAAATGATTTTAAAAATTCACATTTGTAATGGTATCCCTAATTGAAGCCAAACTATTTGACAGTTGTGAACCAGGTACATAATTAGTTAGTTCCTCAATGAATGCTTATATCAAAGCTCATCTTTGCATTATACTGCTGCCTTGTATGGAGGGGACACATCAAGAACAACTCATCCAGACTGGTCTTTAAATTTACTTTAGGGACTTGTAGAAGTTATAATCCACTGCTTCATGTACATTGTTTTCTGTCTATGAAGATTAATTGGAGAAATGTTTCTGTCTCATGAACAGTGTTTATTGTGAGTCCATCTAGTAGACTGTGAAACACTATGGATGTCATAATCAGACAGATGTGGGTTCAAATATCAGCTTAATATTGGACAACTTTCTAATCTAAGCATCAGTTTCCTCACCTGTAAAATAGACAAATAGATACACTACTCTCCTCACAGAATTTATATGTGGAATAAATGAAGACACACTGACCACATAATGTAGGTAACAACACCCCTGTTACCCCTAAAATTGCTCAGTGAATACTTTTAATGTTGCTATTGCTGCTGCTGGTGATGACGTATCTTGCATCCTTTTTATCTTTGCTCCTTGGAAAATCAGATCCAAATTCTTTGTCTAATTTGAGTCATCTGGCAGGACTTCAGCATGCATCTCTGTATTTTATTTGTTCTGGTATCATTTTATTATTCAGTTTCTATTTTTGTTTTGCTATTTTTTAGATCTTTTACTACATTTGTTTTTTTTTTGTTTGTTTTTTTTTGTTTTTTTTTTACTACATTTGTTTTTATAGATTTTCTTGAATCTGTAGGTATGCATGAGCATAACTAGATAAATATTACATGGCCACCTTTACAACGAATAATTTCACTCAAAGGAATAAATTGTTTTTTTTAAGTCTATTTATTTATTTTGAGAGAGAGAGAGAGAGAACACAAGCAGAGGAGGGGCAGAGAGAGAGAGGGAGAGAGGGAATCGCAAGCAGGGCCCTCATGGGTGCAGAGCCAGACAGGAGGATCCATCTCACAAATCGTGAGATCAGGACCTGAGCCGAATTCCAGAGTCAGATGCTTAACTGACAGAACCACCCAGGTGCCCCTGGAATAGTTTTTAATGCATTCTATTATTCACTGAGGAAAAGCACCTATATGCCTTTTCAACTTGTAGAAGTGAGCAGGCTAAATGTGCACCTTAGTAAGTAAGAATGTCAACTTTCTGGAAATGTATTATTATTCATAGTACTGGCTGGCAACGTGTAAATTACCGTGAAAATGGAGAAGATTTAGCATATCTGGGAAGGTGCCTATAATAGTTTTTAACTTCATAAAAATAGTAAACTTTTATCCTGTGCTCTGTGAGCTTCAGGCAGTTTACAATGGATTTAGGTACTGTGACAAATATCAGAACAAAGTTACTCCGTGTTTTACTTTAATTAAAAATTGGACACTGATTTTAAAATTTTGAATGTATTGCCCCCAACATTTACTTACATTAAAATGTAATTGACAGATGTTTTTTTCCTACGTTTATATCTATGAAAGCTGCCATTCATTTGGCAAAATTATACATAAAGCAAAATTATTTGAAATTATATAATGCTATTTTAATCATAAGGCCAGATAATAATTCTAAACCTATACATATTACTGTGTTTAAATAAAAATAAATCTTTGTCATATATAATATATACTTAGAAATTAAACAGATATTCTTAATGGGTTTGGATAAAACCTAAATAGTGGAGTATTATTTTATACGGCACATGGAGATTTGCAATTGCAGCATGCTTTCTAGTTAAATTGAAAGGTCATGAGAAAGGAGAAAGATTAAATGATATCAAAGTGACAGCTCACCTTATGACAGTAATTACAAACATCCTAGTTAATATGAATATAGCTGATCTATCAACTCACTCTTAGTCATCACTGATGTCCCTTCAGTAGCAGGTAGTATTGAAAATGTTGAATTAAACAGTTTAATTTACAATGAAATGAAATGAATCTCAGTAGAATAAATCAAATGTCTCACCCTTGAAGGGTAATTATCTTTCTTTTCCTCAAAAAAAAATAAAAAAAAAAGACAACCATGACTGAGTTATGTCTTCTCACATTTGGAAAGTAATGGAAGCTGTTTCCAGATAGATATTTATATCCCATCATTTAATTTTTAATGTTTTCTTATATTTTTAGTCAATTTACTAAAAATATTGTTAATAAAATAGTAATTACTGGGCCAGTTAATGTTGAGGGTGGAAAGGTTTCTTGTGTAGTTGAAAAATATCAATTATTAACCCCAAATCTGTAAATTGCAGGAACTGTGATTGTTACTATGAATATCTTTTTTCTAACTTTTAGCATTGTGAATACTGTCATTAATGATCCCACATTTTCCCCCCTTACTTTACTTAAAAGCAGTTGGATATACATGAAGGCCAAGTTGAAATCGCCTGCTGGCAAATCAAGTCAGTGCATAGGCTGGCTTCAATCGCTGAGGGCAGAAATGAAACCTGTTACTCTGGATGACATTTAACCATCATAGCTAAAAGCCCTGGTCCTTCAAACAGTTTGTAGAGTATAGGGTCAAACTGGGGAGATTTTTACTGAACAGCATATAAGAATCTTAGTTAAATTGCTTTCATTAAATTGTACGAGACTAAATTTTAGTAGGAGACTAAAAAAAAAAAAAAAAAGCCTATGTAACACTTTCAAAATAGTAGCAATGAAGTAAACTTTCATTAAATGATTTTGTTTTGTTTTGTTTTGTTTTGTTGTTTTTTTTGTTTTGTTTTGTTGTTTTTTTGTTGTTTGTTGGTTTTTTTGTTTTTTGTTGTTTTTTGTTTGTTTGTTTTTGGGTTTTTTTTTTTTTTTTTTTTTTTTTTTTGTAAATATCCCTTCATTATTTTGTGGATGTTTGGAAACCTTCTGTCTGACACTTGGATTCAATGTTGTTCACAAGGTCAGTAAAATTACCCTCCTATTACTGAATATAATTCAGTTCCAAGAAAAATGAAGCTTTCTTACAGATGCTGGCGTTGTAACACTTTCTGCTTCCTATCTGAAACCATTTCACCTTTGCTGTGGAGATATACATTAAAGCACAGACTACTAATTTGGAATGGGTCCTGATTGTTTTTCCTACAAGCTCCTAATTGTGTGTGTCCATATATGGACACACACACAAAGGAAATCCCTTATAGATATGCAAGAGTGATACTTTCTATAGATAATGTTAAAGAATCATGTAAGAAAATAGCAAAAGGCTATTTGAATCAAAATAGTTTAGCCATTTCAGTATTCTACATTGTGTGCCTATAAGATGACCAATCATATAGCTACAGCATATGAGATATAATTTATTCAGAGGTGCTTGAACAAAATAATTATGGCTCTCTTCTGCACTAAAATTCTATGATTCTGTTACTTAAAATTTGCCAGACAGAAAGAAACAGAGATAAAAAGCCAACAACAAAACAACGCAAAACAAAAATACTCCCCCAAAAAGAAAGAAAGAATATACAATGAAGAAAATGTCAGCCTTGCAACAGTTCATTTTCATTTTAGTTGGAGATGGATTTTAAATGTTTTTGTTGACGATATAAACTAGTTAGAGAATTTGAAAAATTGCATTCAATCAACTCTGGTACTGTTACAGCAAACTGATTTCATGTTGGTATGACTCTAACTGGATTCCCCGGATTTTCTTATCCTGGTGTGGTTCTCTGCTCTATTTCAAAATAAACCACTTGCAAACACTTCCCCAAGTGCTGGAGTTGTTGGAGTGTTGGGCCGAATAGTCTGAATCGGTAGTAATAAAAGCATCAGCAGGATTCATTTGCAGCCTCCTGCCGGGAGACACTTTACCTTAGCAGCTCAAATTATATTGAATTGCAATGAATGAAGAAGTGGATCCCTGCCAGGGAATAGTTTGTAACTTGGAAAAGTAGATATAATTACATAATAATTCTGCCTTTGCGGAAGGTGGCTCTGCTTTAGAAGTACCTGATGTTATTTACAGCTGTTACTTGCAGCTCTGTTTAGTCATAGTGTTGGTATATCAATCAAACCCAAGAATTTTATGATCTTTTTATTTCTACTTTACTGCTAAACAAAAAATGTAGTGGCATCTATTTCATTCCTGCAATCTATCTAGGATTTCAGCGTCTTAACTCCTAATACTCTGTTGCAGGTTTTACTTACTGATCATAGCTATCTTTAAGATGGAGGTATTTTTAAAGTCTCTCATTCTCTCTCTCTCTTTAGTATCTCTTATTCTCCCTCTCCCTCTCTTTTCTGTATATACATTTGCTTGCTGTAGAATTTACCTGCATGCTTCACTTGTATACAAATCTATATATTTAACTCACGCAGCTGTCCTGTAGCAAGAAATAGCAAATGCTTAATGGGCTATTACATGGGAATATTTTAATTGCATCCACAGAGTTCTTTAAGGGCATCTCCCAATTTCTTGGGGGTTCTTTGGCTTTTTTTTCTCTCTTGAAATTCCTAAAGATAAAGGCCATAGAAGTGGTATGTCTTTATTACTCTAGAATTGTCCTGGTCTCTTTTTGTGGCATAACATTACATTAATTAAGCTCAAAACAGAGTAAAAGGGATATATTTGAAAGAAGATCTTGCTCTATTTTATATATGAAAATTATGATTAAAATTATTTATGCATCTAGTTTTAACAACATAACAAACACAATAGTTTATATACATGTAATATCAAAATGTGTGAATTTCAGATGATTTATTATGGGCACACATACATAAACATATATATATATGTATATATACATACATATATATATATATATATATATACATATATATATATATATATATTTAAGTACATGTTCAAAGATACTTTGGAATATCTTGTGGATAGTATTTTATTAATTGTACAAAGGACAATAGAGTGGAATTATTGTTCAATATAGTGTGAAACTTATTTCAGCTTTAGAAACATAACACTGATTTTCGTCAACAAAATGGTGGACAAAGTCTCCGTTAAAAGAAACAGACACTAAAGTGATAGTAAGAAGACAATAAAAACCGGCAAATGCTGATGATAAAGAGAATAGAAAGGAAAATGACTTAAATAATAACACTGAGAATAATATTTGAATGTGTTAAATTTTATAGATAAGTAGATGTAAATTGGTACTAATTAATAATATTTTATTGGGGAGCCTGGGTGGATCAGTCAGTTAAGTGTCCGACTTTGGCTCAGGTCATGATCTCACAGCTTGTGGGTTCAAGGCCCATGTTGGGCTCTCTGCTGACACAGAGCCTGGACCCTGCTTCAGATTCTGTGTTTCCCTCTCTCTATGCACTTCCCCCACTCGCACTCTGTCTCTCTCTCTCTCTCTCTCTCTCAAAAAATAAATAAACATAAACATAATAATAATAATTTATTAAAAGCTGTTTGTAAGGAGGACAGGAGATCAAAGCAATGGGGATGATCTAAGACCACTTAGGTGTCAGGCATGGCATCAGATGGCTGGCACATATTTTATCATTTAATCCTTATAGCAAAACTATGAAGTTGATATTTTATTAGAAAATTCCTTTAGACATGGAGAGAATAAATAACTTTCCCAAGGTAAACATCTAACCAGAGATGACCTGTCAGTTATCCAATGCCTGGTGAATATGAAAGCCTACCACTCCGTACGTTCACAGTGGACATACACTCCATATATTTCATAGATTCACAGTAAGCCAGTCAACCACATAACAAAACTGGTTAGAGATGAGTAGATCAACTCTATTTTATCAAACTTTTCTGGTGTCTTATTAGTAATATGGGAATGATAAAAACACCTATTTCATAAGGTTGTTTTGAAGTTTCAGTGAGTTAATTTGCAGTCCTTAAATATTTCTTTTTCTCTACTTCTGGGTGTCTGTAGGGATTTGACATAACTACCTACTATATGAACAATGGGAGTAAAAATACATAATGTTCTTGATCTACTTTAGATATTTGCAACATACTTTTCCCTGTAATGTTTTATCCATTATTATTTATAAGTGTGGTGATTATGTGAGACTCTGGGATCTGGATCTTTGCCATGTTGCAAATTCATAAATTTGTGGGATTAAATTTTTTCTTGGATTGGTCTCTTAATCCTACCCCAGCCTGCTTCCCTAATTTCCTGAGATCTAATCATGATGTATTTCCTTTCTTACCCATACCTGATAATCTTTAATCCTGAATCTTGCTGCATAGAAATGAATTCCCCACACTTCCTTCAAATTGGGACACACTGACTTCTGACTCAAGATTCAGTTCAAGGATCCTTTTCTGTTGGAAGCCTTCCCTGGCGTTACTGTCATCTCTACATTGTAGGAACAACCATTCCTCCGAACAATGTTATCAAATGTTCATATGCATAAAAGTCACCTGAGTAGATCATTTAAAAATGTATATTCTCAGGACCCATCCCCAGAGACTAATTCAAAAAGTGTGAAATGAGGTCAAAGAATCTGCATTTTTGACTAATGAGCCAGATGATTTTTATACAGTCCCAGGATCATACTTTGAAAAACCCTACATTAGAAGGAAACGTAAAATTTATATCAAGAATTACTTTAGAATAACTCAGTAGGCACTGCGTGTGGCATTAAAACTAGATTTACTAAGAAATAAAATTAAGTATTCACCTCTTGAAACCTCTAAATGCCAGTTAGGTTTTCACCTTTCATCACATTTCTCCATATAATCCCCTCCCCACAGAGCAGTCAGAGAGATCTTTTAAAATATCAGCCAGATCTCCTGCTTAAATCTCTCTAATAGCTTTCTATTGCTTTTAGAAAAAAAAAATCCAAACCCCCTTCTTCTGCCTGCCTACAAGGCATGTTCAGTCACTCCCTATCTTTCTGTCTGTACATTTTAGGATTATTTCCTCGTTTAAAAATATTCTTGTCCACTGGATCTCTTTTTCACTGCTCAAAAACTCATATCACCGTAGGAATTTTTGTCCCTGCTATTCTCTGGGCAGAGATCACTCTTGTTTGCAAAAAGTTGCTCAGTCTCACCATTTCAGGTCTGTGCCCAAACATCCTCTCTTCAGGGAATCATTCTTGAACTCCCGACCTCAAGCATCTCTCACCACTTGCAGCACTTGAGCCTGCACACCACAGGATCTTCAGCACCCAGGACAGCAGCTGGCACGTAGCAAGCTCAATAAACACATAGAGTGTAAGGGAAGTTCTAGTCTCTATTATCTATCTATAAGATATTAGAATTTTAAGGCTGAAATATTTACATCTGTGTATTGAAGTAAGTCTTATACCCGCTTGAAAAAAGGGCATACTAGGCTATAGGAGCTCCCATGTTTGAACAAATATCTCCAGCCTGAACCGGCAAGTGAAATTGTATAAGAATGCAGATAATGGAAATCAGGTCGGAAGGAGGACATCAGCAAGACAGTCTCATCCTACAGCTGATTTATCACTGAAACAGCTATTTTCATTATAATGGATGGGTATACCTGATTGTTTAAATGTTTTAAAAGAATTTCTAACAATTCTTTTGAATTTTAGTGTATTTAAATACTTTTTGTTTTATTTTCTTACTGATAGAAATTACCTTTTTAACACAACAAAAATAATGGGGAGATTTTGAACAATCAATATTTATCAAAACATACCTTTGCTCACATGATGCTCAATGTAAATATCAACAGATTATAGTGGTGTTATTTCCATTTCATGCAAATTTCTGTTTTTATTTCATTAATATCTGCCAAATACTAACAAATTGGCTGGATCTTAGTCCTTTAGTTCAAAGACTTGAAAATTTGTATTATAGCTTTGATTTTGTTATGCTTTGCCTTTTTTCTACAAAATTTAAATGACTTCTAACATGAATTAAGCAAATGAGCAATAATACCAAAGTCAGAATAATATATCATTTGATGAGCTGTTTTGTGACCAGATACTTTTATGGAAGAGACTTTTGTTGGCTGGAATAAGCAAAGCTTTTTGGCTGGTTCTTTAAAATACGGCTAATTTTCTCTATCACCATATGGTTTGTAACTTCAGCCATAAGTGCAGAAATTATAAAGAACTAAATTTAGACTATACCCATGACAGCAACACATTCAGAGATTCCCATGAGGCAAATGTCTTCCTTTTATTACTCTCATTATGGTATACTTTTGTGACTATTTTGGAAATTTTCCAGTACCTATAACAGGCCTCAAGCTCACAGTCAACTTTTTTTTCTTTCTTTCTCTTTCTTTCTTCCTTTTTTTTTGTTTTTTGTTTTTTACAATTACAGCAGCGACAAAACTTTTCTTTCTTCATGGGATGTCAACTTGAAATTACATCTCTTAAAAATATAATGTATGTGTTTGTGTGGAAACTTATTGTGAGCTGTCATACCATTTTAGGTAAAAATCTAGTAGAAAATAGAATAAATTGAGTATTGTCTCTCTTGAAATATATTGTTAATTCAGATGGCAATACTTGGAAATCCAGTGTAGAACCTTAGGAAATCAGCATAGTAAACTATTGTCAAATGCGCATGATATTCATCAAATAAATTGACAACTGTAGAAATTTCCATAGTAAAGAACAATACCAATAAATGCAATTTTCTCAGTTTCTTATGAGAATTAAGTCTTGATTAATCATAATGTTTATAGTTCAGTAATACATGTGTTACTGTTAGTTTTTTGTTGTTGTTACTTGTAATCTTTTTTGTTGTTGTTAGTTATAAAACTAAGAACAAAAAAAAAAACCTTTTTTTTGGTTTCCAGTTTTATCCTTCTAAATTTGTTGCACATTTTCCCATGTGATTATTATATTCTTGCTTTAGCAAATTTAGCTGAAGATAATGCATTTTTCATTGATAATATTTGCATATTTCAAATCAGGAGCTGCTGCTTTCTGATTATATAATCTAGTATAATGGTTGAGTCATTTAGTTTCTGTAATCCTATATTTCCTAATTTGGAAAATGGAGATAAAAATTTCTGTCTCAGAATACTATAAAATATAGTAGTTTTGAGAAGTAAATAAGATAATCTCTTAGGTTGAACCATATGAAATTTCCAGTGAATGTGAATATGTCAGTGACGCTCGATTCTACATAGTATCAGATTCACCGGGGCATATTCAAACAATATTAATGTCTAGGTCCCACAACAGACTCCTTAGATCAGAATTGGTAATGGTGGAGCAAGGGCATAAATATTTCCTTAAAATTCCAAGGTGATTTTAATATGCAGCTAGGGTTAAGAACCAATGATATATGTAATCCATTTTTTAAATATAATTTCATAGTTTCTACTCGCACAGGGCCAATCACCATATGGGCAAAATGACCTTCCATAAAAAGGATAGATAGAAGATTAAAAAAAAAAAAAAGAAAAAAGAAAAACTTTTTTAATGAGGCTGCAAAATGGAAATGTTTTTAAATGTATTCAGATTTAATTTTTTGCCATACAGCAGTTCAACATGGACCTTCTCAACTGAGTGGATGATGAAGCAGTGAACAGTGGTGGCTAGACTATCATCAGTCCTGCCTGATTTTTGACAAAAAAGGAATGAAGAGACATTTTAATTAAGCATGAGTCCCTCAAAAAGCATCTGTGGAAGAATATGATCAGCATTTGGAATAAAACAAATGAACAAAAGGAGAAGGTTTTTTCAGTAAAAATTCCAGGGATCTTCAGGTGGAAGTTAAAGTCTCCCTTGCCAGCGACTACTTTGAGGCATTTTTAACATAACAGAAAACAATCTAAATGAAGCAAAGTTAGGAAGGTAGGAGAGGAAAGAGGCAGAAGGCAAATTTACTAGGTATGAGCCAGCTATTTTCAATAAAGTGTTAAAAATGTACTACTACTCTCATAAGTCAAGTTGCTTATAAAGAGAACATGTTTCTTAATGTATTAAAAGAAATGCAAACATCTAAATTCCAAAATTTTATTGTTTCATATAGTTGTATATTTTATGAGATTAGTGGATTGAATGATGCACTAAATTCAAGAAATTGCCTGGGGACTTCTTTTAATTTTTTTTTTTCTTTTTCTTTTAAATATTGCTTTCATGGGGCGCCTGGGTGGCGCAGTCGGTTAAGCGTCCGACTTCAGCCAGGTCACGATCTCGCAGTCCGTGAGTTCGAGCCCCGCGTCAGGCTCTGGGCTGATGGCTCGGAGCCTGGAGCCTGTTTCCGATTCTGTGTCTCCCTCTCTCTCTGCCCCTCCCCCGTTCATGCTCTGTCTCTCTCTGTCCCAAAAATAAATAAAAAACGTTGAAAAAAAAATTAAAAAAAAAAATAAATAAATATTGCTTTCAACTTATTTTCACTTTCTACCTTGTAAAAAAAGTACATAAAGCTGCACCTAACTGCCTGCACTAATTTATTAGTTTTAGATAGCTTTCAAAAAAGAAACTGTTTCTATGTAACAATGTATGTCAAAAAGGTTGCAAAATTACTGTGAAACCAAAATTGAGTTAGTGAAATTTTGCATTCTTTGGCCATTTTATCAAACCATTGTTTTCTGGAAATTTGGGATGAACCTCTAGAGAATTGATTTCTTTGTGGATAATGTAATCTTACCCGTATGTATATAAGTATATATATATCAGAGATTATACCTAACAAGTTCTCCATGTGGTTTATGAAATCAGTCATGTTGGATGTGAACTTATCATTTCAAGCTCCTAGCATTCTGATAAGACACAGATTTCTTGACAGAAATTACATAGGAAATTTAACAATTCATTTAATTTTGAAACAAAAGATTCAAACCACTTTGAAAGTGTGCTGACGTGAGTATACATATTTAACAATTTATTTC
Source organism: Panthera leo (assembly GCF_018350215.1). Classification (NCBI taxonomy): domain Eukaryota; kingdom Metazoa; phylum Chordata; class Mammalia; order Carnivora; family Felidae; genus Panthera; species Panthera leo. The sequence continues at coordinate 38,260,092 of NC_056687.1, forward strand.
AATAGTTTATGGCCCATGTTTCCTGATCTAGGAAGTAGCGATTATAGCCATTCCTATATCATAAGAATGTGTTGAAGAAAGACACAGCTTCTATAACTCCATTGCTATATGGCTTCATTTTTTTTAAACATAGTCTCATTAAAATGATAAGAATCCTGTCCTGCCTGGTGCAGTCAGGGGCACATTCAGGAACAGGAAATAGGTCCTCTTTTTCCAATTTTTGAAATATTCTCTTACATCACACTGTCTGCACGTTTCCTCATGGTAAAATTATTTATAAATGGCTTTTAAAAATGCTATTACAGAGTTAAGTGGAAATATACCAAAGTCTAAGCATAGTAGCTTCATGCAAGTAGTTTTTAAAGACTATTTTTTGGTCGTTTTTTTTTTTTTTTTTAAGATTGCTGCATACTTGATAAAATGTTTTTAAAGATGTGTTTTCTTTAATCTTTGTCCAACACTTTGCATGCTCCAAATCTTATAATTAGAAGGAAAAAGGTCTTTGAGTTAATCATTTCCTTTTCACTATTTTAGTATTGCCTTTTTCTTGTTACATTAGTTAATGATGAACTAATTTGCTATATCATACAGGATCTATTTTAGGATGCAGCAAAAAAAAAAAAAACTAAGTGCATACAGTATTATATATAAAGTAAGCACTGATTTATAATGCATGCTAGCTATTTTGATTTCAATCTGGGAAAAAATAGGCTTGTGAAAAATAATGCATTTATTATTTCAATAGGAAATTATTAAAAAAAAAATTAACGTTTATTTTTGAGACAGAGAGAGACAGAGCATGAACAGGGGAGGGTCAGAGAGAGGGAGACACAGAATCCAAAACAGGCTCCAGGCTCCGAGCTGTCAGCACAGAGCCCGATGCAGGGCTCGAACTCACGGACTGCGAGATCGTGACCTGAGCCGAAGTCGGCCGCTCAACCGACTGAGCCATCCAGGCGCCCCTCAATAGGAAATTATTAAATGCCTGTTGTATTTTATTATATAATTTCCTTAATAAGCAAAGTAACCAGCAATTGTCCTGAAAGTTAAACATTAACTTTGAATTCTCCACTTTTTGATACTATTTAAAGTGTCAAATTACTTGGCCACTACATGTAAGCATGTATATTCTCTCTTTACTGAAACATATATGCATATGTACAAAGGTTATATATCTTGTGAAATTAAGACATGCAAAGATAATTCTCATCTTGATATTAAATCACTTTTAATAAACTGTAATATTAATCACAATTATTACTTAATTCAAATAATAACTTTTTGACATTTACTATGTTCCAAGTCTTGAATTAATTTATTTTGCATCTAAATTTTTAAAAAATCATCGGAAGAAAGTGTTGTTAAACTTATTTTTTCAGAAGAGATAACTGAATTTCCAAAAATGACTATAAACCAAAGCACCTAGTAAGTGAATGCATAATCAGGACTCAAATGCATACACAACTTTTGGATGCATGCCTTTGCCCATGCATGCATGATTTTAAATTTATGATCTCCCTGCCATTAAAGGCTGCATCCCTAAAAGAAATTTAACATATGAAGCAAGAGATATTTATCACAAACCTGTAGATGAAAGCAGGCACAGAACAAAGCTCCTAGCCCAAAAGAATCAAGTCTAATCAAAGGTACCAAAGCTTCCCACAGCCCTTAGCCATGTGTTTTTGTCCTGTATTCTGTTAATCCTATATATGAACAAGGGAATATATAATCTTGTAAGTAACATTTCTGTAGAATACAATTCTTTGACCAACAAAACAAAGCACAACAAAACAAAAGACTTTGAAGCAACAAGTTACCTCAAGGAGTTTTAATAACAGTTAAAAATGGTTTAGTGAATAGTAATTTACAACTATCACTATTATCTATTAATGGATTATGTAGATGTCACAGATGTCTCCTGAACCCTCAAATTAAGCCAGAATATTCCTTGGAGGATTTCACTTTGAAGGGAAAGCGATAATTTAAACATCTATATACAATGCATAAATTTCAAGGTACATAGAAAAAGTATTATGAGCAAAGAAGTCAACCCTAATTCTGGACTTATTCTAAAATTAAAATTTTTCATTTCTGTATCTCTTACATTCCTCTGTCAAACAAGCATCTCCACAGAAAAGACACAACTAAAATTATAGAAACATTCAAAATCTATTTTTCAACACTTAATGTTTGCTACTTGGCCGAAGTTATGATGTTTAGGACAATAGTCATTCTCTTTCAAATACATTCTCTTTCTATGCTTTAGTGGAACTATTTGAAAGTATATTTTAAGAAATTCAGAGAACATCAGTGTTTAAATTTGCTACATATCAAAAATACTGTGCTATACTTAGCACAGAGAATATTCTAGAGCATTTTTACCATAAACTTTTTTTACCTTGTCCTTTATGAAGTTATTTTTTAATGCATAAAATCTGAACTACTGGCTGTTTCTTAAATTTTGTTTTAAGTGCCTAAAGTATTCCATATATATTTCCCCTCCCTGAAGTTGTCTTTCTTTCTAAAGGGAAGTTTATTTTTTTCTTTCTTTAATCTCAAAATATACTATCAACTCACAAGCATGCATTTGTAAACTACATAAAAAGACAGGATTCTTTTTCTTCTATAGAAGCTTCCAAGATATTTTTCCCCAAGGTAAACTTAGAAAATATTTTTAAAAAGAAGAAAAAGAACAACAAAACTAAAAGACAATCTACTGAATAAGAGAAGATGTTTGCAAATGGTACATCTGATAAAGAATTAGTATTCAAAATTTATAAAGAACTGATACAACTCAACACCCAAGAAACAAATAGCCAATTAAAAAATGGGCAGAAGACATGAACAGACATTTCTCTAAAGAAGACATACAGATGGCCATGAAACACAGGCTCAAGATCTCTCATCATTAGGGGAATGCAAATCAAAACCACAATGAGACAATACCTCATACCTGTCAGAATGGCTAAAATCATAAACAAGCAAACAAACAAACAAGAAACAACTAGTGTTGGCAAGGATGTGGAGAAAAAGAAACTTCTTGCACTGTTGGTGGGGGAATGCAAACTGAAGCAGCTCCTCCACCCCCCCTCCCCACCCCTAACTCTTTCAGCTCTTGATCAGATTGTTTCTTTTCTGACTCATTTTCTCTGGGGGGAGAGGGGAGTAGTCACAGTTGGTGGCCAGGAGGAAGAGGAGGCATTTAGGCCCAGCAGGCCCTGCTGTATTATGTACATATTTTTCAAGTACTGTTTTTTAACTGAAAAGCTTTGGGCTTGATTCCTAGCCCATTCTGTGGGACACTGGGTGATTTCAGTTCCTTGTAACCCAGCTGCCAAGAGGATATGCTGTTCAAGCACATGCCTTAGGAATAGGGCTGAGCCCAAGATGGATTCCTAGGGGATGGAGTTGGGATGAAGGTGAGGCCCCAACCCACTTGTGGTCCTTTGACACCGACCCCAGCACCAGCCCCTGTCCCCCAGACAACCAAGTTTCACTTTGTGCTTTCCTGTCACAAATGCTGCACTACTGGTTCTTACTTTTTTATCGCCAGATTCTAATTTATGCCTATGTCAAAAAATAAATTATGCCCAGGATTAAAAAAATCACACCACTATGTATTTACCCAAAGAACATGAAAACACTAATTTTTAAAAATGTTTATTTAAAACGAATGTTTATTTATTTATTTTGAGAAAGAGAGAGTGTACACAGGCATGAGTAGGTGAGGGGTAGAGAAAGAAGGAGAAAGAGAATCCCAAGCAGGTTCTGTGACATCAGCACAGAATTCATCGTAGAGCTCATTCTCACCCACAAGGAGATCATGACCTGAGTGGATATCCAGAGCCAGAGGCATAACCTCTGAGCCAAAAAGGCATCCCTAAAAACTATTATAAACTTATGGTTGTGAAAACAAATTCAGAGTTTGCTAAAAAGTTATGGCACATCAAACATTTTATAAATCAATTTCTGTTACTTTTTCACTTTGAAGTCTGTTACAATATCATAGAAGACTACAGGTGGATATCCTTGAAGCATTCAAAAGTAGAGATGTGTCAAAATAGTTGACAATCATCAAAAATTTTTAAACAGAGTTATTATTCACCCTTAACGAAACATTGCATTGTATGCTGGACTTTTGTGTGTCCTCTCATATGTTAAACCAGGCCAATGAAATTCAGGAGCAGTCTTTAGTAGAAACAAGGAAAGTTATTGGCATTGACTTTGTGAAACTTTTTTTTTTTTTTTAACCACATGCCTTGACTTTTTTACATATCAAATCCAGTCATCTTATAGAATGTTCCACATCCTGGATTTGTCTTAGTTCCTTCATGTCATCATTTAACACGTTGCTTTATTTTTGTGTTTTCTAGAAACTGGCAAATAGGTCTATAATTTGCCTTCCAATTTGGTTTCTTATTGAACAGATAAATACGTTGATACTATTTTAATGGTAATTTAGAGTGAACAATTTTTTTTTTCTGATGTAATTTGAAAGAGGATTTTGATCTGAAAGAAAATAGAGAGAAAAGATGCCATCCATTGAGATGAAGGATTTAAGGTAGAAGCAGAGGGCATCAGATAATTTTTTTTCCTACTCATTTTGACTGAGGCTTACCCTAATAAATAATTCATTATCTGAAAGAAGGTAAAGTGTCCTATTAGATCTAGTCCTGGTATAAAATGTTTAATGACCATAGTAATTCAAAACAAGACAAGAATAAGTGACATGAAAAGAAATATAAAATATTGAAAAGATAATTTTTCTGCTTGACCTCCAAATGTCTTTATAGTCCAAAATCTTGAAAAAGAAAGAAATTCGACATACAATAGAAATGGCAGTTAACTCTTAGCTATTAGTTTATTCACTAATTAATTCAAAGCATATCCAATGAACACCTATGAAGTGCCAGACAATTTGTTACCTGCCCTGAAAGGACCTCATTCCTCAATGTCTTTCATATTACTCTTTGGTCATCTGTCTGCTATGTTCTCCCATGATACCCTGTGCATTTCACTACTATAGAACTTATCACTAGGTGTTGTCGTCAGCTGTTTCTCTATTTTCCCTCCATTGCATTGTACATTGTTTTGCACTACTAAATAGGAGACCCTACCGGGGCACCTGGATGGCTCAGTCAGTTAAGGGCCGACTTTGGCTCAGGTCATGATCTCCCGGTTCATGGGTTCAAGCCCCACGTCAGGCTCTATGCTGACAGCTCAGAGCCTGGAGCCTGCTTCAGATTCCTGTCTCCCTCTCTCTCTGCCCCTCCCCTGCACTCTGTCTCTGTCTCTCAAAAAAATGAATAAATGTTAAAAACATTTTAACAAATGGAATACCCTGCCAATCACAATTTCTCAAATTTTTGTTGAATGAATGAGCAAAGCACAACAACATTTGCTTTATGAAGTGACCACAGGCTCACAAACCTTGTATAAGTTACAAAACCCAAAAAGAGTGTTCCTTTGAAGATTGTTAGAGGTTATATTATGAAAGATTTGACAATTTTTATATAGAAGAAGTGACATTTAGGTGATAGTTAACTTATAGTCAGCTATTTGCCGGTGCTAAAGAGGAGGGGTCAGTATTCCATGTATTGGTATGGAGGCTACAAGGTATAAGAGAGCAAGATTTTTTTTTTATTTATTTAATGTTTATTTATTTTTGAGAGAGAGAGAGAGAGACAAAGAGAGCATGAGAGGGGGAGGGACACAAAGAGAAAGAAACAGAATCTGAAGCAGGCTCCAGGCTCTGAGCTGTCAGCACAGAGCCAGACTCAGGGCTCGAACTCACAAACTGTGAGATTATGACCTGCAAAGTTGTTGCTTAACTCACTGAACCACCTAGGTGACCCAAGAGCATGATATTTTTACAGAACAAAAGGTTTGATGTGTTCTGGAGCATAGAACTGGTGGGCTGGGAAAGCATATTGGGGCCGGATTATGAAGGGGCTTAGACATTATGCTAAAAAATCTGGTGGTTTGCCAGACCTGGGTGGCTCAGTCAATTAGCTTGTGATTTTGGCTTGTCTCGTGTTTGTGAGTGTGAGCCCCAAGTTGGGCCTGGCATGGGCAGTAGGGAACCTGCTTGGGATTCTCTCTCCCTCTCTCTCTGCCACTCCCCTGCTCACTCTCTCTCTCTCTCTGTCAAAATAAATAAATAAAATATTTTTCTCTTTTTTAAAAAAAAATGTCCAATTTTTCCAGAAGGTAGCAAGGTGTCACTGGAGGTTACACAAGTTAGGTAAAAGACCATTGGCCAAAAAAAAAAAAAAAAAAAAGTTAAAATCTATACCTTATTATGCTTGCATTCCAAACTCAACTCCATTATCATTGAAGAGTCCAACCAAGGAGGTGACATTATTAGCCTGCACTCAGAGCCCCAATATTGAATTAGGCTCCTAAAACCTAGCTTTATAACTTACAACATGCTGGAATTTAAATTAGAGCCTCCACCACAGCATTAAATGTCATGAAGATGTTATTGTTTCAATGTATTGCTTTAAGGCAATTTAACTTCTAGCCTTGGCTGTTGCTGCTTCTTCACTTAAAAAAAAAAAAAAAAAAAAAAAAAAACAAACAAACAGCAAAAAAAAAAAATTAGTATTAGGAAGTGCTATGTTTTTTCAGTTCAGTTAACCATCCATTATATAAAATTCTCTTTTCTACACAGTGCTCTCATCTGTAGCATCAAAAAACACATAGAACTACAGTGAGAAAATTTCATAATAGGTTGGCTTCCAGAATAAATTTCCTAATAACATGGTTTTCATGTAAAAGAAAGAATAATTAGAGCTGGGCATTTTCTAAGACTAAAATGAGGTTGAAGCAGCCCACAGTCTTCATCTTAATTTTTTTTTTAATTCTATTGTTAAGAGAGGAGAGAAAAAATCTGGAGTTATAATCTAGCAGAATGATACCTAGTATTTTAAAGAAGATGTTCTTTAAACCTTTGAGTGGCAGGAATATTACTTTTGGTGGCTGGAGTATAGGTGTAAGTATAAATGAGGTATGTATTCTGGGTACAGTTCTGGAGCTTTCCACCTCTTCGACCTTCAAAAGAAAAATTTGAAATCCACTTCACAGAGCTCTAATGGAAACGGATACATAAAAATAAAACCCTCTCATTCATACATATGGCAAAGATTAATGGAAGAATGTTAGTGTTTGCTTTGCGGACTTGTATGGAGAATGCCTCCTTTTACTTTGATGCAAAGCATTGTCTAATATTACACTCTAATTTCTGGTTAAATTGGGTGGTCTTTAGGGAATTCATCCAAGATAGCATATGGAATAAGGCCCAAATTTGGACACAATAATGGTATTATTTGAGCTGTAAATCTATGAGTTACTAGCAAATTAGCAGATAAAATGTTAAAGTATTACATAAGGGAAAAAAATAAAATAAAAATACTCAAAATGGGAGTTAATAAAATATCAACCTCATAGCAAGGAGGTAGAATAGAACATTTAAAAGGATATTAAGAAAAAACAGTCATGTCATTTTTCATTGATTTTAAATAAATATGGTAAAGTAATTAAAATATTTAAATTATGGTAAAAGTTTTAGGAAAAAATTAAAGTGCCTACGACTTGCTCAGATAACCTAACTTTACAAGATAATTGTCCAAAGTTTCATATAACTTTACTTGTGAAGATACTGCTTGGAAATGTTATTAATGAAGCAATAGTAATAATGAAATACCTCCTAGAAAGGTGATTCATTATTCAGTGGAGTACAGTCAAGCAATTTTCAAGTTGTTTAATTGTGATAGGAGCAGAAAGTGACAAAGATAGAAGAAACTTTGTCACAGGGTACAATTTAAATATAGTATTTGAGAAATGACTGGGAAAGACATTTTCCCCTGAAATTCCAACCAACTTATTTGCCTCATTTTCTCTTCTGTGGGGTTTTATCATAATGTTTTCCCTTGTTGAATTTAAACGACATTCTTTTTCCTACCGTGGCATATTTTTCAAGACGATATTGTCTTAGGTATTAATAATTCTTAAATATGTTTTAAAGTATTGGTTTTAATTGGAGAAACAATTATAATATCGATTCTTCATGGTTCAATTTCCTGGCAGATAATTCTTCTGCAAACTGCTGTTGACCATAAAGACAAAATTGTGATTTTTGAATTATATTGTGCTTGTTTAATGTAGCATGTACGCTTTCTTGGCTCAACGTGGGCTGCTTCTCAAAACTGTATAAAACTGGCTTCTTTTTATTCTCCAGCTAGGGATGGTACACTGCATGCATAATTCAACTTGTTGAAGCATCCTAGAAAATTTTTCTTTATTGTTAAAATTGTAGCAACAAGTAGAAATTAATGATTTGTTGTAACACAAAGAACTTTTATGCTATATTCCCAATTTTGTTTTACACTGAAGTCTGATTTGCAAATGTGAGTGAAAGATTGACTTTAAATATCCAGAGATGATTAGCTGCCAGCTCTAATCAAATTGAGAAGTAATTAGCAAATCAAAACTTGATTAGCTCTTTGCTTGATTTACTAAAATTATAGTTTATGCAGTTTAAATAATGGGGGAGGGGAGTTGTCTGTACTTCAGATACAGTAGAGTCTACTATGTTGAAGCAGGAGAGGAGCTCACTACTTTAAGTACTTTCTAAACCTCACAATACTTTTTTGTTCCTTTGTAACACTACAGCATTATGCATTAGTATTTTCCTTTTCCTTCCTTTCTGAGAACAAAGCTTTGTCCTAATTGTTACATATAATACAGTAAGTTAAATACAATTTAACCTCTTAATCATCATTTTTTAAAGTTTATTTATTTGTTTTGAGAGAGAGGAAGAGAGAGTACGAGCAAGGAAGGGGCAGAGAGAGAGACAGAGAGTATCCCAAGTAGGCTCTGCATTGTCAACACAGAGCCCAAGGCAGGGCTTGAACTCACGAACTGTGAGATCATGACCTGAGCTGAAATCAGGAGTCGGACACTTAACTGACTGTGCCACCCAGGCACCCCAGAGATCATTTTTATTATGTGTAAAGCCATTTTTTACTAATTAAGAAGTCAAATCTATCCAGGATTTTTTTCTTCAATCTTTAGATATAAAAGACTTAAAAGATGTGCCAAGACTTGCATTAAATTATTGGATACTTAAGATGTAGAAATAGGAAAACAGTATACCACTGGAACTGCCATAACAGAATACCACAGTCTGGGTGGCTTAAATAACAGAATTTTATTTTCTCACGATTCTGGAATTTAGTGGTCCAAGATCAAGGTGCCGGTAAGTTTGGGGTCTGGTATGGACTCTCTTCTTCGCTTGTAGATGGCTGCTTTTTTCTGCCTCCTCAAATAACCTTTCTTCCCTGCATGAGGTGTTGGCAGGAGAAACTCTGATGTCTCTTCCTCCAATAGGACACAAGTCCGATTGGATTAGGGCCCCACCCATAAGATGTCTTTTAACCCTTGTTACCTCTCCTTTATACCCTATCTCCAAGTATTGTCACATTGGGAGCTAAGCCCTCAATATGTGAATTTGGGAGGACACATTTCAGTCCATAACAACAAATGATCAGTGTTTCTGTATAAAACACCTTTTGGAAAGGGAAATGATGCAAGAGACAGAAGATCTTGCTGTCCAGTAACCATCACTGCCAACAACAGCTGCAGGGCAGTGGGAGATGTACCAGCAGGAGTCAGAGCCTAAAGTATCTCCTGTACCTCTGGAGGGAATAATCAGATCTACCTTAATCCTTCTAGAACTAACCACAAGGAATGGGTTTTTCATCACAGATATCAAACTTTTTTTTTCCTCCCCAACCTGTTACCCAAAAGTAAACATGATAGCTTTTAGTCAAAATTCGAAGTGAAACTAAATGACTCTCCCTACTTTTTATAACTCTAGGTATGTATTTCTGTAACTTTGAGGTCTAACAATTGCTGAATCAGCAGCTCATTATTGCCTATAATCTATCTATTTACTGGTCCAGTCATCCATCCCTTCCTAGGTAAAGCCAGGAGGTTTAAAATGTTGCTTTATATATCCAGAAAAACCTTTCTCTGGTTCCCCAGGAATAATAGCACAATTATATGAGGATCTTCCTCATGAGTTTTTTCAAGCATTCTTTTTTGGGAGAATCTTCATAATATTAACTGTTTAAAAGTTATTTCTGGGTTTTCAAAATACAGTTTAAAACACATTGCTCTCTCTTCCTCCCCACTGGAAAGTATCTTATGGAACATTCAGACATAATTTTTTAATATTTAGTTATTTTCAAATTCTGATTTGTGGAACGTTAAAATTATATCTAATTCTTATTTGATATTAAGGATTTTACTTTCCCCCCATATCACTTATTTTTAGATTCTTTCAAATTAGGTACTTAAAACATAAATCAACGTTAGAGATAGGACAAAACTGTTGAAGCAGTTGTAAGAGCAGCTGCATTTTAAATTAATTTCAAACAAAAGTCTTTGAAATATTGTAATAAAATTATAGAAACATGTACACCTAACAAATACATTTTTCTAGAAAATATTTCAAAGACATGAGGTTTCTGAAGCAAACACTGTATATTTAAATAAGTCTAGTTTTTCTTCTCACTTTGTTTTCTATATAAAAACAAATATAAATTCATTCTTATGGTTCCTGTTAGTAAAGAGGCTATAATGGGACTATATCAGTCACTGTGGAATTTTCAGGTAATCATGAAGATATATCTCCTTAGAGAATTAAGCATCATTTTAAATGTTTTTATACCAAAATTATTCTTTGTTAATATTCCCTTTGCAAAAAATCATCTTAGAAATAAAAGTAAAATAATAAATAATAGTTGAACTTTCAAAAAGTAAAAAGAATACTTTCACGTTATGGATATAGTGTTTCTGTTTTAAGAATGATACTACACAATGATATTTTAACTAAAAATATTCAGAAAGAAAAGCAAACAAAAGAAAAGCTATTTTAAAAAGTTGAACATTTGGGGAAAAAAGAAAATGAAGTATATTAGAAAAATAATCCTCAGAATGGAACAGCTTTCTTGACCCCAGATGTCCTTCCTCTGGAGTCTTTTCTAGAATTGTGTTTCAACTTGATCTATTTTCATGAGTTAGGAAAGTGAAGTGTCTAGATCAGGTTCAGCGTGCAATACATTCTGTTTGCAGACGTCCCTGGTCAGTGAAGGCGCTCCAACCCAGACTAGAACCTAATGCAACATTCCCTGTCATTGAACTAAGCACCTGAGGTAAAAAGTATATATATATATTTTTTTAATGTTTATTTATTTTTGAGAGAGAGAGTGAGACAGAGTGTGAGTGGGGGAGGGCCAGAGAGAGGGAGACACAGAATCGGAAGCAGGCTCCAGGCTCTGAGCTGTCAGCACTGAGCCCACTGCGGGGCTTGAACTCACAAACCGCAAGATCATGACCTGAGCGAGTGGAACACTTAACTGACTGAGCTACCCAGGTGCCCTTCTATGTGGTTTTCATCAAAAAAATTTTTCTGAAAATCCACAAAACCTAATTAGTGTACTAGGAAGCAGTTACTGAATTAGATCAATGCTCAAATCAGGTGTAGGAGTTGCAAAACCTGACTTCAAGTTCCTGACATGGTAATTTTTTGAAATAAGAAATCTTCCATTGCAACAGAACAAAATCATGAACTTGGTAGTTTGTCTTCACATTTGTTGCATTTCCCAGTCTCAACTCCAGGAAACCACCCTTTCATTTACTATCTCATCCTAACTATATACAATCATATCATGTGCTCATAGCTATAGTAGCTAATTATAAAAGAAAGGTGACTGACTTTTCCAAGTGTAGTTTCTTATCCAAGTGTATTTGCATTTTAAGAAAAAGTACTGTAAATAAACTGATAAAAATTCTTGAAGACCCAAAGAAAAGAATGGCTTTTTCGGCACCATAACACACAGTAAAAGGAGAGTTATTTGGAGCAGTAGCCTTTCTGGTTACCCCTCAAAGCACAACGTAGAGGTGGTCTGTTATTACTTATACTTGAAGACCAGGCCAGATTTAAAGTTAGGGGGTACAGTATTATTATTCAATGCATTTCATATTAGCTGCCAGTGTGTCTTGCTAATACTCATCTAATCTATTCTGTCACTATTTAAAAGATAGCAATAATAAATTCTTCAGAGTGTCTGTCTCTTTGGCTTATGGTGAAACATTAGGTATGCTATAAGTCTCCCATAGGCATATAAGGCATAAGGTATATTTGTGATAATACATCATTTGTTTCATCTGTGGAAATCACAAAACCTCCATTTCTAGCATTAGTTGAATTTGTGATCTTGGCCAATTTAACTGTTTAGCTGTTTGTATCATTACCTGTAATAGGTAGGGGATTGAATAGATCAGGGGTGGCAAATGTCCAAGACAAGATCTCCCAAAGTCCACCCCCTCACCACGCACCCACAAAAGATAGATTATTGATCAGTCATGTATTGTTTCCTATGCAGAGCTTGGAATATTGTCCAAAACTGTGCCACATAGCCATTGTATATCATTTGGCTTTAGCACGGTAGACGAAGCCTCTTTTCCCAACATCTAGATAATCACAAAGTCTTCCCCACAGCTCAAAATTCTTTATTGTATGATTTCTTGAATGTAAAATGGTGTCTCATTCGTAGTAGATCTCAGTAATTTAATGAATATATACATCTGTGAAATCAAGTTGAAGGTTTTAAAAATACTAAGATAAGTTAAATCACCACCCTTATCATATCCGATCAGTGCAACACACACTCAAGTTCTTCTATTTTGGAAACTTGAGAATATTTTTGTGAAGGGAGTGTTTTTATTAATGCTTTTTTCCAACTGATTTTAAGAAAATGCCATTTAAAATTAATGTATATTGTATTGTTATATACTACGGAGGCAAAAAAAATTGTTGAGATGCATTTTTGTTTTATAAATATTTAGATTACTAATATCTTCAAACATTTCTTAAAAATGTGAAAATATGAAATATGTACAGAAACATGTACATATTTACAGAAACATGTACATATTTACAGAATATGTACTTAAAAATATGAAAACTACAAAGTCAAGTAGATAACTTTTCAGTCATCACATTTCAACTATGATCAGTATTTCAGTGGTCTACAAAAATAAAAGAGAGGAACTGAGTTGCCACTCACTCTGTTAGTGGTTTATACAGATAAGTCCTTACTGGGTGTAATCCAATCTACTGTTATCATTTCCCCAGCATCCCATACATATTTTTTCCTTCATTTATTCTGTATTTCTATTAATTCCATTGACTTATTGATTTAATTTAGAGTTAAAATTATTTTTCTCCTGCCCATCAGGGATTTGTTTCACAGTTTTCTTGTCTGAACTTGAATACAGATTTTTGCCCATGTTTCAATTGTGTGATTTAGGTAATTGACAGAGACAAAGCCAGTTCACAAAGTTAATTAAAATTTTCCATCTCTTCACTTTCAATTAGTTTCATTGATATGACATATTTTTTCCTATTTAATGTCTCACCGTTATCACTAGGCAGTACACAGGTTATGCTAGTCTGTCAAATAAATAGCGATTATTAAAATAATCTTTAAGTAGACTATTTTGATGTTTTCATTGTCCTCTTGTCTTTGAACAGCTGAGTGTTGTAATTAGTATTTACTTCATTTATGTAGCAGTTTTAATTTGTTCGTGAGGGTTTTTTTTTTTTTTTTTTCCATTTTTATCTGGGAACTAGGAAAGGTTTAATGGAATGCCAAGTATGTAGGGAAGAGTGGTATAATAACTCTGATTTCAGTGTGGTAGATAAAATATTTGTTTAAGACTAATTAAATTAATCTTTAAAATTAATCCCTATTCTTTATGCTACTCATTGCTACTTAAAAATAATTCATTTTATGGGACAGTTAACTATGTTGAATTCTGTTTAAAACTAAAGGAACTTTTGTAGGGATACTATTAAGGAAACTTTTATAGATTAATATTGAATTATTGACTCTGAGGAAAGTCTAATAATCACTGAAAATTTGCTCCAATACTGAAATTTCACCTGAATGCCTTATTTTCACACACACACACACACACACACACACACACACACATACTTCAAAAGTTTTAGTACTTTTTATTCTCACATATTTTTGAATTTTACTTTTTTTGAAAACCATGTCATATTCATAGAAATCAATAAGCTGTCAAAAATAGTTGAAGTTCCTATGTTTTTGCTCATAAATTCAGACTCATAAAAGTCCCCCACACACCTTTCTACATATCCCACAATTAATTGTCATGTAAAAAAAAAAAAGAGAAAATAAGTTACAGTTTTGATGATTTAGATTTTGACATATTCCACCTGCTCTTTATTGAGAAAGACAAGTTAACCAGGCCACGTGAAGGGTTGTTTTTTTGTTTTGTTTTGTTTTGTGTTTTATGCTTTCACAACATAAGGCCTTTCTCTGTGGAAATTGAGATCATCTAAAATAAAAGATGTGTGTTTTAAGGCAATAACAAAAACAATTTAGACAATAAGTACATTACAGAAAGTGTTATTTGATTTAGAGTACTTTACTGACTCCTAAGAGAAGAGATTAGCATCATTTTGTCTGTAATGGACATATCAACATTAATCTTTCTGAGACCACTTCTGTTTCTTGAGAGTTTGTTCTGTTTAAGAATAAGTAATTATACGTGCTCATTGGTTAGTATAATATTTTTGTAGAGTCCTTTAAATGATCATTCTAAATTAATTATTTTATAGGACAGAAAAGTTAACAAGTAGCCACAAAATATAGCTAAGATATACATTTCTTCTGAATTTTTATCTTGCATCCTGTTTCCCAGGAAGTTTTAACTTCCATGTTTTGAAGTCTATAAAGAAAGTATATTCTATAAACAACCAACACTTAGTTATTGTTATGTCTCAAAATCATACAGCTCTGGATGCCCCTGCCTTTGGGTGCCTTAGTTCAAAAATCATAAAATTACGTTCCCTTAAGAGTAACAGGAGTTATTATAAGGCTATGGATGTCATAGAATTAAAGAAAAGGCTTAGCATGGACTTGCTGGGGCAGCTCTTAGATCACCAAGGATACCATGATTCTACTGTCTTGAGTGCTGCCATTGGTGTGATTCAGCTACAAGCTCATTCACGTTCTGTGTCTCATGATTTGAATTCTTAAGTCACATGACTCAGTTCAGTTGTGGATTACCTCTCATTTGGTCAGGCACTGGTAAGCTGTGGCCAGAAAACCTTGTCACATTATGCAACAGGACAACCAGGCCTATGGGAAAGAGAGTGTATGGGAGAGGACCAGGGAGAAGGCAGGATGAAAAGAGGAGCAAGGGAGCAACCAATAGCGATTAGAGACATCACTGTAAGGTCTTTAGTCACATCTGCTCTGAAATCTCTTTAGTTGTGGAGACAGTTCTCACTATTCTGTAATCCAAGTAGTTCTAATTCTGTATAATTGAGCTGAACTTGTCGTTTTCTGCTCTGTGTGTTAGTTATTTTTCATGGCTGATGATTGTTTTATTCCCTTGAAAGTTGTTATGGTCTAAAAAAAAAATTATCATTCAGGTAACTGAATATCCTGTACATGGGAAAAGGTTGTTTTGAGCATTCAGCTCTCCCTATTCCAGGGTACAAGGGGTGAAATTTTCTTAAAAGTTTCTCCAGAATAAGTCAAGATCTTTGTATATACCCATTACACTGGTAGAAGAAGGAAAAAACATTTCTGTGGCAAATGTTGCAAGTGGACAAAAAAAATCTATTTTTTGAACAGCCTTTAACAATTGTTTGAAGACAAGCAAGTACATGGAATAAGAGGGAGTAATGTTATCGTATGATGCCAAATTTTAAAAGTTTCAAAACGATTTTAAAAATATACAAAAGATACTGATTCTATGTGTGTGTATGGCTATGTGTGAATGTGTAGGTGTTTGTATACATAAATTATATTTTAGGATTAAAAGGAAAACTTAGAGGGGCACCTGGGTGGCTAGTCGGTTGAGCGTCCGACTTCGGCTCAGGTCATGATCTCACAGCTCGTGAGTTCGAGCCCTGCATCGGGCTCTGTGCTGACAGCTCAGAGCCTGGAACCTGCTTCATATTCTGTGTCTCCCTCTCTCTCTCTCTGCCCCTCTCCTGCCCATGCTGTGTCTCTCTGTCTCTCAAAGATAAATAAACATTAAAAAAATATTTTAAAAAAGGAAAACTTAGAAAGATCAATGCCAAAATGTTAGATACGATTTCTCTAGATCAGTGGTTCTCAGGGAGTGGACATACAGCATCAGTGTCACCTGGGAACTCATTTGAAATGCAAATTATATCTGCTGAATCAGACTTTAAGAGTTGTAACAAGCCCACATGTCCTCAAGGTCATACTGTTGGGCACTAAAGTTTGAAAAACAGTACTTTTGTGCACATGATATGAGGATAGGTGATGTAATTTCTCCCTGGTGCTTAATGACCGTGTAGTTTACTTGATTTTATAAAGCACCACACATGTTAGTTTTCTTTTTAAAAAAATTTAAAGTGTATTTGTTCATTCTGAGAGAGAGAAAGAATGATCAGGGAAGGAGCAGAGAGAGGGGAGAGAATTACAAGCAGGCTTTACATTTCAGCACAGAGCTCGATGAGGGACTCGAAGTCACGTACTGTGAGATCATGACCTGAGCCGAAACCAAGAGCTGGACGTTTGACTGATTGAGCCATCCAGGCACTCCCCACACCAATTAATTTTCTAAGGAAAGATGCCTTCTGAACAGTACATTGTATACTTCACTGTAAATCCCACTCCTGCAGCCATGGTTTGCATACATGGAGTGCAATAAATGCTCACTGATGGCTTTACTGAAATCAATTTCAAAGTATAACTCCATCTCTGCTTATTCTAGATTCAAGGTTCAAGTTCAAGGTTCATGGCTTGAATAACTTCTAATAATAATGAAGTGTGAAATAATTTATGCTAATACATTTCTTCAGTGGGGCTACAACATAAGTGAAAAAAAAAATCTCTTGCACAAACTATACCACATCATAAGAATGGAATTATTTAATCAATTTCAAAAATTCAAATAGGAACTAATTAAATACATTGATTTAAAAAAAAAGGCAAGAAACTTTTTTTAAAAATTTTTGAATGTTTATTTATTTTAGAGAGAGAGAGAAAGACAGAGCATGAGCAAGGGAGGAAGGGCACAGGAGGAAGACACAGAATCTGAAGCAGGCTTCAGGCTCTGAGCTGTCAGCACAGAGCCCAAAGCAGGACTTGAATTCACAAACCATGAGATCATGACTTGAGCCAAAGTCAAATACTTAACTGACAGAACCACCCAGATGCTCCAAGAAACATTTTCTATTGAGGTAGACATAAATGTCTCATTGCATTGTTGAGCTTATTAATGCCTGCAGGTCATATTAAAGGTCACTTATGACAATAAGAAAGAAAGTAAATTACAAATTAGTTTTATCTGTGAGTATTTGTACTCTACCCATTTAGTTTTCCCTTAGAGTCCTTAAAACAGTTGTTTCACTTGTATAGCATATACTCTGAGCAGTATAAACTCACAATTTGTTAGCAAGAAAGGGTTTGACAAAAGAGAAGCTTAATAGAAATGCCTTTTAAAAGGGAAATATTGTTCCAACAAGACTAAAAAGAGAGATGAAGAAAGACATTGAAAGTGATTTCAAATATAATGAAAATGATGAAATGGACTATAATAAAATATTTTGAGTTGCTTTGTCATGTTTAGCAATTATACACATTTCCACATAAGCCTATCCATTCTTTAAAGGAAGTTCAGGTCATACCAAACCATGATAGATTTCTCAAACCTCATTAATTTTATTCTCCTAAATTCTTGTCACACTTACAGCTTGCATTACACAATCTTAGCAGTTGGCTATATTAGTCTTTTGACTTAAAAAAATCGATTTAAGATATTACTCTTATTTACCTAGTCAAAGAGTAAATGCCTTGAGAGGCAAGAGATTCGGTGAATGTTTCCTTTATACCCTTACCATGGTCTTAATAATAAAAATAAACAAATAAACAAATAAAAATAACAATTCTTTAAAAAAGCATATAAATTGGTTAGGTCACACACTTTTTAGAAGCAAGAACCACCATGTGACATCTTCATCACTTATCATAACAAAGTGCCCAACAACTTGGTGGCTTTAAACAACACAAATTTATTATCTAATAGTTTATTTATTTCAGGCTCAGTTTAGCTGAGTCCTCTGACTCAAGAGTAGCTTGCAAAGCTGAATTTAGCGTTTGGGGACAGGTGCAGTCATCTCTGGGCTCAAGTAGTAACGGATATGCTTCTAAATTCTAGAATGGTGGTTGTTGTCAGGATCCGGATTCTTCAGTGACTGCTGGGCTAAAAGTCTCCGCTCTATGTCACATAACAAACACAGAGGTCCTAATATCAAAGAGATTACTGTGACCAGAACAGAGTGAGTGATGGGCTAAAGTGATAGAAAATGAAGTCAGAGAGGAAAGAAGTGGAAGCTTATTTATAACAATTTTCTCACATGTCAATGTACATTTGAATAGCCTGGGGATTTTTTATGTTTATTTTGTTTTATTTTAATTTTTTTAACATTTATTCATTTTTGAAAGGCGGAGAGAGACAGAGTGCGAATGGGGGAGGGGCAGAGAGAGAGAGGGAGACCCAGAATCTGAAGCTGGCTCCAGGCTGTGAGCTATCAGCACAGAGCCTGAGGTGGGGCTGAACTCACGGACTGCAGGATCATGACCTGAACCAAAGTCAGCCACTTAACTGACTGAGCCACCCAGGCGCCCCTACCTGGGGATTTTTTTAAATGCAGACTTAAATTCAGAAAGTCCAAGATGGTGCCTGAGATTCTACATGCCCAGCAATGCAATGTTGCTGGCCTGAGGAATACACTTTGAGTAGCAAGGAATCTGGATATTACAGGTCATTAACCAGATTGTTGTATTTTACTGTGAGTGAGGTGGGAGCCATGCAAACAGTTTGAACACAGTAGTGATGTGATCTTCTCCCTAGCTGCTATGAGTAGACTGTCTTGGGCAAGGTTGGAGGTAGGGAAACCAATGAAAAGCCTGCTGAAATAAGCAGAAAAAAAGGTGATAATGACCTAGACAGAGGCAGTAGACATGGCAGGGTAAGAAGTGGAATTAACCCAGGTATATTTTGCAGGTGGAACACACAGTATCCATTGATGGCTTGGTTGCATAAGCAACAGGAAGATGGTGATTGTTGACTTTTGAGAAAGAAAATTATACAAGCAGCAATTTTGTATCAGGAAAGATCAGGAATTTTTGGACATTTAGATTGGGGATATTTACAAGATATGTAAAAGGAGATGTCAAATATATAATTCTGAAGTTCAGATAATGAGTCTTCATGGGAGACATAAATTTGGAAATAATTAGAATATAGATGGTTTTTATTTTTTTTATTATTATTTTTTAATGATACTTGTTTTCTTTTTTTTAAATTGTTTTAATGTTTTTATTTATTTTTGAGACAGAGACAGAGCATGAGCAGGGGAGGGGCAGAGAGAGAGGGAGATACAGAATCTGAAGCAGGCTCCAGGCTCTGAGCTGTCAGCACAGAGCCTGACACGGGGCTCGAACTCACAGACTGTGAGATCATGACCTGAGCTGAAGTCGGACGCTTAAATGACTGAGCCACCCAGGCGCCCCTATAGATGGTTTTTAAATACATGAGAGTATAGGCATCACCTATGGAGTGATTCCCAACAGAGAACCACTCAAAGTACTGAAACACCACAACTTTTAGGGAAGTTACAAGATATGGTTAAAGCAGCAGACAAAACTCAAAAAGAGCAACCAGTAAATTTACAAGGAAAACTGGGAGTCACCAATCCCAAGAGCCAAGTGAAGAAAGTGTTTCAAATGTTTAAAGGAAGAATCAATGGTGTCAAATGTTGCATGTTTTTAAGTAAGATGCAGACTGAGAATGGACCATCAGATTCAGCATTCTGAAAGTTACTGATGACCTTCACAAGAACAGCTCAGTGGACTTGTTGGGACAAAAGCCTGATTTGAGTCAGCTGAAGAGAACGGGAGTGGATACATTGAAGATTGGATGACTAGGCAATTATTATGAGTAGTTTTGCAGTAAATGAGAATAAAAAAAAAACTGGGTGCTCATTGGCAGGGAAGCTAGTCAAGAGAGGGAATATTTTTTTCTAATGTTTATTTTATTATTTTATTAATTTATTTTATTTTATTTTTGAGAGAGACAAAGAGTGCCAGCAAGGGGGGAGGGGCAGAGTGAGAGGGAGACACAAAATCTGAAGCAGGCTTGAGGCTCTGAGCTGTCAGCACAGAGCCTGATGTGGGGCTCAAACCCATGAACAGCGAGATCACAACCTGAGCCAACATCAGATGCTTAACTAAATGAGCTACCCAGGCATCCCAGAGAGGGATTATTAAAAGAGGAGAAATAATATCATGGTTGTATACTGGTAAAGAATGCACAATAAAGAAGAAATTTCTAGCAAAGTAGTGGTAAAAGGTGACAGGTATGGAGTGACATGTCTGAGTAGATGAGAGGGTGAGGGAACTACTGCATAAGAAAAACACAGGTTTAGAAAGATGTATGGAGTTACTTTATTCCAAGAGTTTAACAGAAGGACAAGAAGTATGTATGGGCAGAAAAGTGAGTAGATGTGTTGGTGAGAGTTTTCTTCTGAGTGTTCCTTTTTTGCTCAGTAAAATTAGGAAGCACAGTTATCAGTTAGGAAAGAGTAAACCAAGTGATAGAGGTTTGATGAGTGAGCAGAAGGTCTTGAAGAGTCATCTAGGCTGTGCAAAATGAATGTCCTTGGAAAATATAAAAATCCTGGTCAGAAGTAAGGACTCAAAATTAGCGGCCATGAATTTAAAGTTATGGCAGATAATCTTTGGTCATTCTTCCTCAGGTTTATTTTGTCACTCCCTTAAAATACCACATACTGCCTTTAAAGTTAGTTAATTTTTCATGTGCATATTCCAAGTTTCATTGTGGCATCCAGGGCCATGTATTTCATAATTCTTGTATTTTTTGCATCATTGATCACAGTGCATTCAACCTCATTGCTAATTGATTGATCGATGGTTTTGGTGATATTTGAAAGGCAACCATGGAATATAGAGTTGGAAAAGTCTTAGACATCATTGAATCCATTCACAGCATTTTGTGTTAAAAATATTAAGAGTTAAATCGATTAACAAACTGGTCTAAAGACACACAGTTGATTCAGACTAGGTATCATAAAGTAGTGAAGGAACTATTTTTTAAATTTTTTTAACATTTATACATTTTTGAGAGAAAGAGAGAGAGAGAGTGAGCAGGGGAGGGGCAGAGAAAGAAAGAGGGAGACACAGAATCCGAGGCAGGCTGCAGGCTCTGAGCTGTCAGCAAAGAGACTGCACTGTGAGATTATGACCTGAGCCAAAGTCACATGTTTAACCGACTGAGCCACCCAAGGTCCCGTGAAGGAACTTTTATGATTTATTTTGGAATATCTCGTTTCATATTGGCTCCTTTTGTTAAAACCACAAGT
This sequence comes from Panthera leo, assembly GCF_018350215.1. Classification (NCBI taxonomy): domain Eukaryota; kingdom Metazoa; phylum Chordata; class Mammalia; order Carnivora; family Felidae; genus Panthera; species Panthera leo. Next base: position 38,281,624 of record NC_056687.1, read on the forward strand.
ATTCTTCTAATCACTGAAAATGAGAGGCAGAAATTCACTTTAATAATTCCTTAATCTGAGCCACCTCTATCTAATCGTTAGCTTGCAATAAGAACTATCACTGGTTAGTGTTCATTTCATTCTAGATAGTACACTAAATGCTTTGTAAGAACAATTTCATAGTGTTCCTACATAAATCCTATTAAATGGTAACTCTGTTAAAGATGGAGAATTTGAAGCTTACCCATTATAAAAGACTTGCTTAAAATCACACAGTTTGTAAAAGCGTCATGAATTCAAACCCAGATCCACACTCCCAACTAGTTGAAGATAGTGATTCTCAAGCTTTGAAATGCATCAGAGTTGCCAGAACATGTTATTAAAACACAAACTGCTAAGGAAAGCTGGGTAGCTCAGTCAGTCAAGTGTCCAACTCTTGATTTCGGCTCAGGCCATGATCTCCTGGTTCGTGGGTTTGAGCCCCAGATCCAGCTCTGTGCTGATGGTGTGGACCCGCTTGGGATTCTCTCTCTGCCTCTCTTCTGCCCTTCCCCTGCACTCTCTCTCGCTCTCAACATACATACATAAATACATACATAAATAACAAAAAACACAGATTGTTGGGCCCCATTTTCTGATTTTCTTAGTAGGTTTGGGATGGAACCCAAGAATTTGCATTTCTAACAATTCCCATGTAAATGCTGCTGCTTTTGGTCCAGGGACCCCATTTTGAAAACCAAATAGGCTTCTTACAGTCTCATTTTATATATACAATATAAATACTATATACATATATATATATATATATATACACATATATGACAACATATAAGTTGTATATATGTGTACAATTATATATAAAATTACATATGTCATAATATCTCTATACAAATTGTATATATATGTATATGTATGCATATACACACATTCAATTCCTGAAATTTCCAGTGGGGGAGAAAACAATCAATTTCTATTAAGGTCCTTTTATCATTTCATAAGTTTCTGATGAATCTTGCTTGAATCACTTGCCTAACTATGGCCTATTCATTGTGGAAAATATGGGTCTCTGATTTCTCTGCCTGGGTCTGTGCCCACCTCTGGGGAATATAATTGACAACCTCATCATAACTGTATTCAGTGAAAGTGATGGTTTCCTCAAGAAAGGTATTCTGGCATACCAGAACATGCTTAGTGTACTTTTATCTCTCTTTCTTTATAATAATATAATTTATGCCTGGTGCCCCCTCAAAAACAACCATATATTTATTTTGAATTATTGTTTATCTAGTGTTCTCCTAACACTTCTAAGCTTGAGGATGTGTAGTATATGTTACTCATCTTTTTATCCTTTATATGAATATATTTTTCACAAGGAAAGTTTTCAACAAGGGTTCTGGTATGAACTTGATTTAATGGAATAGGCAAAAGCAAACCAAAAACTAATGTAGAAATGCACTCACACACACACACACACACACACACACACACACACACACACACCTACAAAGATACAAGGGAAAAAATCATTTCAGGAATGCAATGCATGCTATTGGAAATTTTCATTTTCTGGTTTCCTTTAGTTCAGAATTCTAGATAAATTTCTCCATAAAATCTTTTTTCAATATAGCAGTTACTAATAAATTCAGTGTATGTATTAAAAATAAAACCTGGGACAGGTATTTGATAACATGGCCAAAGCATGGTTGATTTAGGGCAGTGATTCTCAAAGTTTGATGTACATTGTATCACCTAGGATTTTATTAAAGTGAAGATTTTGAGGGGCACCTAGGTGGCTCAGTCAGTTAAGTGTCTGACTCTTGATTTCTGCTAAGGTCATGATCTCACAGTCCATGAGATTGAGCCCTGCATCAGGCTTTATGCTGACAGAGAAGAGCCTGCTTGGGATTCTCTCTCTCCCACTCTCTCTCTTCTCCTCCCCTGCTTGCACACTCTCTTTCAAAAGATATCAATAAACTTGAAAAAATGTAGATTTTGAGTCAGTAAATCTGAGGTAGGGTCTAAAATTTGGTGTGTCTAACAAATTCAGAGATGGAACTGATAAGGCTCACGTGTAGACCATAGTTTGAGGAACAACAGCTTAACCTAGAACACAATGTGAGAATCACATCAAACTGTGGGCATATTTAGTTTAGCCAGAACAGGATTGCAACTTTTTCAAATGACTTTAAATGCCTTCTTATGAACTTGAATGCTCCCATTTATCTCGTCCTTACTATATTACTTTAGAATTCGTCACTTCTCAAATTTAAATTATCAGCTTGCCACCAGTGAATATTTATAGTTTAGATGCCTGTTCGTCAATTCCCTCTGTTCATACTGAAAGATTCCAGTGACTCATCTGAATGTTTGCAGGAGAGACCCTGGATGTGAAGTGCTTCCTCTGGGACTACAAAAGTGAGAGATTCCTGTATTCTTGTTAAAATGTTCTAGTAGGTTTAGATCTTACTCTAATCATTTCCAGTAGTCTCTATTCTTCCTACAATGGATGGAATATATATAGTAGAGGGAGGGGAGACAGTGGGAAGAGAGAGACGATAGTTTGCGGGATTTTAATTTTTAGAGAACAGCAGTCTGCAACCTTTTAGACTTTCTCTTTAAGAACTTGCCATGTCCAGATCAAAGGAATTTATTAGGCTTTTAGCTCTCCTGTTTTTTTTATAGCTCAAAATGAACAAATTTTCAAGTACAAAAGAAATGCTTTAAAAGAGTTCTTTTAGTCTTTATTTGAAATCCCCTGCTCTCCTTCAGTTCACAGATATGGCGTCCACTGAATGGAGGAATCAGACTACTACACTTTGATCATTTCACTATCTTGTTTGATTAGTGTTTTCAAACTATGGAGTTTATCAGCAGGAGGCAGGTTGATCCCTGTGGCTTATAATGGGCAAAGTATGGGGGAAAAATAGGTTTTTAGAAATCGTTTAAGATCAATCAGTTTCCTCCTTCTTCAAGGTTTAAAAATAACATCATGGACAGATAGACTTTGACACAGAATAAGATCAGATATTTCCAAAGGGAAAACTGACCAGCATGTATGGTGCACTTTTTTCCCTCTTTCTCGCTTTAAAATGGTGACTTCTAGTCTTTAGATTATTACAAACTATAATCAAAATCCTTTAAAGAAAAACAGGAAGCAAGAGGTACAACTGCTCAATTTTAACTTTCATTTACTGAGCAAACATCACTTTCAGAATGAAGGTTAAAGTTATTAAAAGACATTTCAGGAGTTCAGCTCTTTGGGGGAAGGTACCGAATTGTGTTGCGTGCATCAGTTTTAACTATTGTCGTGAACTTAGGTTATTCGTTGTCCACATAGGGATCATTAATTTGCAGTTCCATAGCTTAACTCAGGAGAAATAACTTTGCCTCTGATAATAAATTAATCCTGAAACATGGGCTTTCTTCTTTGATATTTTGATGATATCTTGAGTGACAATGCTGTGCAGGCTGTCAGCCAGTGACCTTTTGATATGGTCACATATCAGCTCGAGGGATGAGTTCCTTACAGATCTGGGGAATGCTGTCTAGTTATAGATTTTTAAATTGGTTGGCGGGGGGGGATGATTGAGATCCTGTAGGACTTTCCAGTGTAAATAAATTTAGCTTTCAATTTGAAATATAACTATGGGCACAGAGAAGTAAAATTAAAAAAAAAAATGCTTAGTTAGGCCAGATTCTCAATGTACAAGTTGGCCTTGGGTGTATCCCTCTTCCTGATGTTCCAGTTCCTGGATGTTCCATCCACTGGGGGCTCTGCGTAATGGAGCCAATCTTGGTAAACTGGAGCCTACAGTTGTTCACATTACAAAATGGCTAGCACTCTTCATAACCCCAGTTGTGTGAAGGAAAAAGACATTCTAGATAAACTATTTCATACTAAAAAGCAAAGGACCACTAGTCAGGCGATCAAATGAGAATCTTAAGGAAAATAATCTTAGGTATCTTTACAAAATAAAATGAAGATTATCCCAAAGCCTATATAAAATACTTTTGGATTTTATAAGCATTCCAAAAGTCATTGTTTTAAAGTTTTACCAAAATAGTCATTGTTAATTTTCAGTTTTAGTTTCAGACAGAGACAGTAAATATAAATACAGTAAAACCTAGGGTTGCGAGCGGCTTGCTTTGTGAGTGTTCTGCAAGATAAGCAAACATTTCTAATAAATTTTAAGCTAATAAACGAATGATGTCTTGCAATATGAGTAGTGTGTGATGCCGAATGTCACATGATTATAATTGAGCCAATGGTTCTTGAAATTCACTTTGATACATAAGTACTTTAGATTACAAGCATGTTTCCTGAATGAATTATGCTCACAAACCAAGGTTTTACTGGTGCATGTAATATACTATTTTCTTAGACTAAAAGCAAGATGCCATTATATACTATTATTTTTTCTTGTGGTTACCTATATAGAGGAGGTAACTTTATTGTTTGTTTATTTATTTATTTATTTATTTATTTATTTATATCTTACTTCCCAAGAGATTACTGTATTTGACTTCCTTGGGGACATTTCAAAGTTTGTTCGAATAACTCTGTACCAAATTTCTGTGTTAATTGTGTTTTCAAAACAAGATTGCTAACTATATTACATGCAATATTTGATAGAGGAGATTTATATCTGTTCACTTATTAATTACTGATAAATCTTTTTTAACAATTAAATTTTTTTTTTTACTTTAAAATGCCAAGAATGTAGGTGATTTTTGGTGTTGTTGTTGTATTTGTTGGTACCAGATACACAAAGAATGGGATAATGGTTAAAAAAAAAAAAAAGGCAGTGCAGTGAAAATTGAAACATAGTTTCAAGAAATTTGTTAGTCAGAAATTGATCTCTTCTTCATCCTCAAAATTGCTGCTTCCCTCCCAGCTAATGGGCAGTGGTAATAATCACTAAAATGGTCCTGTTGCCTCAAATATTCTCTCCCACTCTCTTTCCAATATATCCTCTGAATTGAGTCCAGCATTTTCTTCAGAAAATGCAAATCCTCTCATGCCACTCCTCCCCTCTGATTTTTAAATAACTCTCCAGCTGTTCCCAGCCCACCTTTCCCGTGTAATCTCCTTAGCACTTCACCATTCCTCCCAGATGGAGCATCTTTAGACCCCTGCAAGTGATATTTTTTCCTGCCTTTGCACATGCTGTTCTTTGCATGAGGACCTTGTGTTCATTCTTCAAGAATCTGCCTAACCATCTTACCATCTGGGAAGTGTTTGTTGACACCTTTTCTTCTCACTTCCCCCAAGAATAGTGAACACTCCTCCTCCCTAGTTCCACTGAGCATCAGTTATAGCACTTACCATGGTACATTGTGATTGTTTAATCGCCTGTTTCTCTACTAAAATATGAATATTGTGAGAGCCAGAGCTGTGTTCTATTTCCGGAAAATTTACACACACCTCCACTACCAAAGTACAAAATTACAGTAATTTCTAGTTCTTTTGTTCCCACGCCTGCAACCTTCTCTTCTTTTTGCACTCCATATCTTGGACACTGGCATTAAGAACATGGAATTGCCCTAACTAGATACTTATTGTGTGTATGGAATATACAATTCATGGGAGCAGTTAAGTGTAGTGATAAGTGGTCCAAGCTGTGTGTGTTTTGGAATCCAGAGACTTAACCCTTACTTATTCTAAGATCTTAGACAATTTCTTTAACCCCTTCCTTGTTCCTGAATTTCTTCAACTACCATGGGGATGGCAATAGGAACTATCTCCTAGGGCTGTTGTGAAGATTATTCCATACTCCGCTGAAGCTAAATAAAGTTGCAATGCACACACTGGACTCTTTTTGAATTTAGGCTCCGTAGCCTTGATGGTTTCTAGCAATCATACTATATTCTCACTCCGTTCACTTTTTCAGTTAGTGACGTTATACCTCTCCTTTCTCTTCACCTTCAACACCTCTCTCACTATTCTTTCTCATCTGATGGTTTTGCTTCCCATTTCACTGAAATGAACAGAAGCAATCAGAATTGAATTTTGCACGATGTTCCACCAATACTTCCATCCACCTATTAAACTTGGCTTGTGAGGACGCCTGGGTGGCTCAGTTGCTTGAGCCTCCTGTCTCTTGATTTTTGCTCAGGTCATGATCTCACCATTTTGTGGATTTGAGCCCTGCATCCATCCCTGCACACTGACTGCATGGAGGATTCTCCATCTCTTTGCCCCTCCCTCACTCACGCTGTCTCTATCTCTTGCAAGGAAACAAAAAACAAAAGAAATCCAAAAACTCAAACTCTGCTTGTGCACACTGTTTTTTCTCTTACCACTATTAATAGATGTTAACTGGTGAAAACCAACACCTCCATTTGTGTACAGACCCCATCTTCTCTCATCTAGGGCTGCTACAGAGCCCCAGAAAGGGTCCTTTCTTTTTCCCATATCAGTAGTTTTTACTTACCCCGCCCCTGAATCTTTCCTATCAGCATATAACCTTGCATGTAGTTATTTTTCTCTCTGTATTTTTAAAATAATTATTGGCCCTACTTCCTTCCTTTGTAGCTACAGCCCCACTTTTCCTTCTGTATGTTTACAACAAAGCTCCTCAAAGGAGTTGTCTATACTGTCTCTTACTCCTGTGCTTTTATGCTAGCTTGAACTCCCTGCAACCAAACTTCCACTGCCACCACTCCATCAAAACTATTTCAGTCAGCATCAGTGGTAAATGCTGAGTTCCCATCTTACTTACTTAAACAGAAGTATGTTACATGGTTGGTCACTAACTCCTAGTGAAAATATTTTATTCACTTCCCTGCCACAACCCCAGCCTTCTACTTTTCCCTTCTTCTGCATAGAATGCTCTTTCTCAGTCTTTTTTGGTGATTCCTCTTCATCTGCCCAGACTCTAGACTTTGGCTCAGCCCCAGGGCCCCTTCTCATTTCTATCTATTTTCCTTTAATTGGAAATGCATGCTTTTAAATGCCATTCAGAAGCTGGTGATTTTTAAATTTGTATCTATAGTGATAGACTCTCTTTTGAATTTCAGACTCACATATTCAACCGCCAGCCTCAGCTTTTGTATCTAAAGGCATTTCCAAACTAGAATATCCCGAATCGAGGTCCTTCTCCTCCCTTAAAATGTGTTTCTTTCACCCCCTTTTAATTTTCAGATAGTGGCAATTCTATCCTTACAGTTTCCTAGGACAAAAAAAAAAAAAAAAGAAGAAGGTATTCTTTACACCTCTTTCAATCACACCCTACTATAGACACATCAACAAAAGTCCTAATGATCCCACCATCCTTATATACCCAGAATCAATCCAATGAACTACCCTCCCACACAACCACCATGGCACAAGCTCTCACCATTCCGTGCCTTTACAGTAGTCTCCTCCTCTACTGCCAAATCCCTAGACCACTAGAGAATGCCTGGTACACAGTAGTGTCTCATTCAATATTTGTGACTAATTTTTAAAGTTTGTTTTAAGTTTATTTTTGAGAGAGGGACAGAGAGAGTGAGCAAGGGAAGGGCAGAGAGAGAGAGAGAGAGAGGATATCAAGCAGGCTCTGCACTGTCAGCATGGAGCCCGATGTGGGGCTTGAACCCACAAACCATGAGATCGTGACCTGAGCCAAAACAAAGAGTCAGACACTTAACCGACTGAGCCACCCAGGCACCCCTAATATTTGTGACAAATTAAATGAAGTAGGAGCTGTTATTATCCTTTTCAACCACCTTCCATATTCTCTGGTGTTAAACACAAGTATTTTCTATTTTGAATGCTGCCTAGAAGCATCGGACAGGTTTTAAAGGGTCACGATTTGTAAAAATCTTCACTTTTTCATAAGTGGAGTGGACATTTCTAAAAATCTGAGAATACATTTAACTCTCCGTTTTTGCTAAATATAATTTTATTTTTGATAATTCTAGAAACATGAAAATGTAACAACATGGAATCATTATTGATACTTTCCTACAGATAATGGGTACAAGTTTGCTTTTAATGTTGGTTCTTTATTATCCATTACTTTACTGCTAATTGTTGTTTAAAATTTTTTTATGTGTATTTATTTATTTATTTTTGAGAGAGAGAGAGAGAGAGAGAGAGAATGAAGTGGGGAGGGGCAGAAAGAGAGGGAGAGAGAGAATCCCAAGCAGACAGTCTCCACACTGTCAGCAAAGAGCCCTATGTGGGGCTTGATCTCACAAACCGTCTCCAAAATCAAGAGTTAGATGCTTAACCAACTGAGCCACCCAGGTGCCCCACTGCTAATAGTTGTTAATGAAAATAGAAGGTCTGTTTTGCCAACTTTTTTTATTCTTTTCAGTAAAGTCTTTTGTTTTTAAAAGCATTATTTTTAGGGTGCCTGGGTGGCTCAGTCAGTTAAGCGTCTGACTTCAGCTAAGGTCATGATCTCACAGTTCGTGAGTTCAAGCCCTGCTTTGGGCTCTATGCTGACAACTCAGAGCCTGGAGCCTGCTTTGGATTCTGTGTCTCCCTTTCTCTCTCTGCCCCTCCCTATCTCACACTGTGTCTCTCTCTGTCTCAAAGATAAATAAACATTAAGAAAAAAATTAAAAGTGTTCTCTGTCATCCTTGTAATTGACCATTCTCCCATTGTTTCAGTAGGAAAGTTAATATATTTCCCTTCAAAATTTTGATTATATTGTACCTCTCTTCTCCACTTTTAATGTTCTGTTTTATTTTATGTTATTTTACTTTATTTTATTTTATTTTGAGAAAGGGAGAAATAGCATGCATGTTTGCACACAGGAGCGAGGGAGGGGAAGAGAGAGAGGGAGACACAGTATCTGAAGCAAGCTCCAGGCTCTGAGCTGTCAGCACAGAGCTCTATGAGGGTTTTGAACTCACGAACTGGGAGATCATGACCTGACCTGATGTCAGACGCTCAACCAACTGAGCCACCTAGGCGCCCCTAAAAACATATATTTTTAAAGGGCAACATTAATCATAATAAAATATTGAACTCAATGTATCTAAAATGTTATTTCAGTATGTACTCAATATGAAAATTATTACTGAGATTTTTTTTTGCTTTTTACTTACGGTACATTCACTTCAGACTAGACACATTATAAGTGCTCAGTTGCCACTGGTGGCTAGTGGTTGCCATGTAGGATAGTGTAGCTTGAGGTACAATCCATGCAAGTACAGAGCACTTTTCTTAGACTTGCATACCAAGGGATCACCCAGGAGGCTTCAGCCAAACCTAGATCTTCCTCCTTGAATTTTCTTTCTGTGGGGCACAGTCAGTACTCAGGGAATATTCTGATTTTAGGAACTGTTATTCTTCTAATCTCCTTGCCCCAAAGGGCTTAAATCTACTCAAGGCAGACACAAGAACAGTGAAGGGCAAAGAATTTGTAATCTGTCAGACCCACTTACTATCTAAGTAATCTTAACTCTCTAAATATTTCCTCACTCAAAAAAATGGGATTCATAATGTTACCTTCCTCATGGGACTGCAGTAGAACTAAATGATAACATGATGTCATTGTCAATAATTATTGCTCTATATATGGTCACTGGTATTATCCTTTCTTCTATATCTCAACCTATATTACTTAACCTAATTATACATTAACAATGTTACCTCATAGTAGATCTTTAACAAAGTTTTGCTTATGGGAAGTACCTACAAGTTAAATGTCAAGGAGTTTTTACAGAAAATTTTTGATATGTTCATATTTTAACAATCTTAGAAAATCACCATTTATGTGATAATGGTAGACAGCAGTGGAGGTAATTTTTTTCCCTCCATGGCTTTCTGTTATTCCTCCTTCTAATAGTAGCAGAAAATGACAGGACGCCTGGGTGGCTCAAGTGGTCCGACTCTTGGTTTTGACTCAGGTCATGATTTCACGGTTCTTGAGTTTAAGCCCCACATCAGGCTCTGCACTGACAGCGTGGGGTCTGCTTAGGATTCTCTCTCTCTCTCTCTCTCTCTCTCTCTCTCTCTCTCTCTCTCTCCACCCCTCCTCTACTCTCTCTCTCTCTCTCTCAAAATAAATAAATAAACATCAAAAAAAAAAGAAAAAAAGAAAATGACAGATATAAGCCACCAGCTTTACTATTATCTGCCCTAATAATGGGAAAGATGGATCATGTTTCCCTTGTGCCTAATTTTTAAATTTTTTTATTAAATTAATATGCATGGTGTTTAGGCATAAATAAGATTATTGCTTTTATTATCTTATAATATCTATATCTATATCTTATCTATATCTAATAATCTTTGATTATTAACTGAAAAAAGTCGTTTATAACTCACCTATTTGAATGTCAATGCGTGTGACATGTGGTTTATACACCTCTGATTCTGTGCAATGCCTCTGGTTTTTCTCATTGTTTTCGTAGTCAAATGGAGTTATTTCTTCAGAAAGAAATGAATGTGGATTTTATAGATGACAGAATACATATATGGTAGACTTGACTCAAATTTTCCCAATTGGAAAATTCAATTTTCCTTTTTATTGTTTTAGAGACAAGTAATTTCACCTGATAGAATGTAAATGTAGTTAACGCATTCCCTGTTTCATCCGTTAAAGAGCTTGTTGACTTCAAACTTGTTTACTGTACCCACTCCCATCCTCAACATCATTTCCATCATTTTATCTTGACATTTCTAGTATTCTCCTTGTGCTAAGGAAAGCTTCTTTCTTCAATAATTGATAAGATAAAGAAACTTAAGACTTCACTACTAGTTCATTTTTTACTTAGATGGTTCTGCAGCCATCAGTTGCAGCAGAAAGCACATTCTTTCCCCAAGGCCAAAACAATTATCTCTGACATCATAAAAAAGTTAAACTGGCACTTGTGAAAAATGCTTGATACATTTCACTCAATGAAAAGAGCAGTAAAATGTTAAAGGTCTTTTTGAAAGTGGTATCAGGAGGTATGGAGCATAAAGAATATGCAGCTATAATGCATATGTGTATACATACACACACAAAGAGATAGAGAGAGAGAGAGAGAGAGAGAGAGAGAGAGAGATCACAATTTTACTTGCATTCTTGAAATCTGAGCAATGATTAGTCAGAGAGCAATTGTGATTGTCACAGAGAGAGTGATATGTGATTTTTGCTCTGAAAAATTTCATCACCGTGTGAATGCCTAAGTCGTTTAGAGCAGTTTCAAAGAACAGAGAGACATATAATCAACAGTAATATGGAAAAGACAGGCATAATAGTATGAAAGGATAGGATCTCTTTCTTTCAGGTGGCCCTACAATAACAAATCTCCAAGCCTAAGGATAATAAAAATACAGTTGGTATACAAGCAACAGAATATTTCATTTTTTTTAATTTTTACTTTGTATTTTTTAATGTTTGTTTTATTTTTTATGGAGAGGGTGGTAGGGCAGAAAGAGAGGGAGACACAGAATCTGAAGCAGGCTCCAGGCTCTGAGGTGTCAGCACAGAGCCCGATGTGGGGCTCAAACTCGTGAACTGGGAGATCATGACTTGAGCCGAAGTAAGACACCTAACTGACTGAGCCACCCAGGCACCCCCAAACAACAGAATATTTACAAAGCAGCAGCAACTGAGTATTACAATACAAAACACAGAGCACAAAGCACAGACTACGTTTTTAAATATATAGATTACTTTTTGTTTGTTTTGGGTTAAAATCTATACCATTATGATGAAGGAGAAGCAGCAGCATTTATGGAAATACTGCTCTGGGAGAGTTCTGGGTTTTCTTCTCAACTGCACTACTAACTAGGATCTCAATATACTCAAATTGTTTCCTTGAATTTCAATTTCCTCATCTGTAAAATGAAAGAATTAGATCAAATGCTTTCTACAGTCTTTTCCAGCACAAACATTCCCCAGTTCTATTGCTATGTTACAGACCTATTTCTGGTCCCAGTGGAGAGGATATAGAACTTACAAATCTGGGCTCAGTGAATAGTGCACAATAAATGATCAGTACTCTTCATGTGCTTTCTCAGGTTCCTGTTCACATATGAATTACTTTTTCCAATTAAAAATGAATCTATAAAATTTTGTTATCCAGGAAGTAGAAATAAGCCATACGGTAACTTACATATTCCTTTTATTCCATCTACAAATAGGAGAATGCCTTAAATTTCCTTGCTTTTTCCAATCTCAGGTATCCCAAATGCAACCCTTATTCTAAGATTCTTACTCAATGTCCATTAGGGATGGTTTCCAAATTGCTGTTTTTCCTGCAGATGACATTCAATTTTCCCATTCTTTCCATTCTCTAAATTATCCATCCACAACCTTCCATCATTCCTTCATAGCTTAGCTTGCCAATCAAACTCAATTTCTCAGCAATTTACACAAACAAAAGCTCCCAAGAATATAGCATGAAAGCTGAACAGGAAATGTTCACATTAAAAAAAAAAAAGAGTTCAATATGATGGCATATGTGACCTGAAGTTGTGTGGGAATGTTAAATCTGAGACAGAGACACATGCTATAAATAAGAGAGATGAAGAAGCTATTTAGCAAGAAAGCAGAGACGTGAATAGAGCTGTTGTCCATAACAGAACATTTGAGTGATTATGTTGTGGTCACCTTTGTTTTGGACCCTATTCTTCCTGCATTCTTACTCTGCTCTTGCCCTTCTTATGATAAGTTGTTGGTCCCCTCTCATCCATGGACAGGTTCACTTCCCTTCTCTGTCTTCCAGCCTGGCAAAGAAAAGATAAAATGTGGGGCACCTGGGTGATTTAGTCTGTCAAGTATCCAACTCTTGATTTTGGCTCAGGTCATGATCTCAAGGCTTGTGAGTTCATGCCCAATGTCAGGTTCTGTGCTGAGAACTCAGAGCCTGGAACCTGCTTCATATTCTGTGTCTCTCTCTTTCTTCCCTTCTCTCATTGTCACTCTGTCTCTCTCTCTCAAAAATAAACATTAAAAAATTTTTTTTAAAGCCAAAATGTGATCAGTGAATCTTTTCGCCCCAACAGTCTGATTTAGGCTACACTTCTAAAAAGTTTGGACTTTTTTAGCCAAACTGGGCATTAAAGTGCTTTGTTGAATAAGAGATTGCCAGTTCTTGGAGCTGGATAATGATTCTCCCATAGAAAGAAGAATCTGCCACTGTCAGTGTTTCTATTAACTTGCATTTTTTTCTTCTCTATATTTACGATAAATCTGCTATCACTTGGAGCGACAAGAATGACTGTCTGTAGCTTGCACCTACAAAGATCAACTAAAATAATAAATATTTGTTTCTTGATTTCAAAGCTTGTGTGTCTGGAGATGAGGGAAAGGAGAAAAATGGACAATATATTATTTCTTCCTCCAATAATTCTCAATGTTTGATCATGATAAGACAGTAGAAAACTTATTTCCTTAACAACATATTAATTTAATCATTGTTTCTTATGATTGACTACCACTCTTGTATTGTCAAGGCAGTTACTTCCATTTCAAATTTACATATGGTAAATAATTGGCAAGTGACTGAATGAGAAATGGCACCTAGATGATCAACCTAGCCCTCTCCTTACTGCATCCCACTGTGTTTAAGCCAACAAGCCCCTACATTTTCTGACATCATTTCCTACCTTTCCCTTCTCCTTCTCCTCCCCTAAATTTATACTACTCAACTGACTGTTTTCCTATCTCTTGAATATATCAAATGGTTTACTTCCTCAGGACCTTTGCACTTGCTGTCCCCTATACATGGAAAATCTTCCCTCAGATACACACATGATTCACTCTCAACCAATTCAAGACTGATTAAAATGTATCTCCTCATATATACATTCTTTGATCATTCATTCTAAATTAGTACCACCCATACTCACATACTTTGTATCTCCAAATATTTCCTTTTTGTTTCATAGTGCTTAGCACCACATGATATTTTATTATATATTGGTTGTTTTTCTCTTACTATCTTAAAAACGCACTGTCCACAAAGTAAGCTTCACAAATGCAGAAGTTTTGTCTCATCTGGTTGATTCAGTATCTACAACACCTACTATAGTATTTGTCATGTAGTAGATGTTCAATAAATATTTATTGAATGAATGAAGCAAAAAATTAGTATTGGAAAATAAGTTGAAAGTCTCATAGAGTTCATTAAAAATAAATCAAGAGAAAAATGAACAGGCAAGTAAAATCTCCACAACTCTGAAATTTACTTCTAGTTTTTCTTAATGAACTAACAGACTCCCTATCAGATAACACTGATACTCAGTAGCTAGGTCAAAATAAACCTCTGCTCTCTAGTTATATAAATAGCAATCTCTCTCTCTCTCTTAAAGTGACATGTCATTTAGATCAATATTCCTTTGAAGGAGAAAAGATAAACTACTCCCTTGAGTTTGTGATAATTTTTATGATTCAAAAAATGTTACAATTGAAATACTTATTTAGCCAATAATTCAACTGATTTTTAAATCCTGTGATAATATTCCATAAACATTAAAAAAAAACAAGTTACCAAGTACCTCTCCTTTTTTGACACGTTAACAGAAATGGTTATGTATATAATGAAATGTTGAAGCAATGTTAGTGTTGGGTTATTTAGAATATACACAGGTTTTTCTTCTTTATTTAATCTTAAACTGATTCCGATTTTGCAAGTAAGCACTAATGGCAGTTTAAAAGCCTGGTAAAAGCAGAATGAGTGTAGAAAAAGTGTAGAAAAGCATAATGTTTCTGTTTTTCCCTTGACTGAATACAAGAACTGTGTTAATGCGGTATTTCTTGCCTGCCTGTTTATCAAACCATGTTAGGGTCAGCCTTTCTGGGACTAAACTGGTAGCCTTTGAGTATAAAGAATGTCAGGTAAATGGATGTAAATTGTCTATCTCCTGACCTGAGGGCTCAGATGCAGCATCAAGGGACAAGTGTTCCACAAACCCAGCCCATTAACCAAGAAAGCCCTCTGCCTGTGTATAGGGACAGAAGGTTACCAACAGCATGAAAGTAAAAACCTCACTGTCACTTGGCCACAATTTCTTTTCCAAGTGTAAAAGAATGCATTCTGTGAGCCACCATTATTCAGTTTACAAATTCTGTCTGCTCAGTTCTAAGACACTGACTATCCACCTAAAGGCCTGATGAAGAAGGAAAAACAGGGTAGTCTCCAGGGGCATACTAATTTCAAGCTTATGTGAGTGTTCCCATAGATAAATTCACCAAGGTTACAATGTGCTTGGTTGGCCATTTATCTAGATTACTGAGAAGAGAATGCTGGAGGGAAAAAAAAAAAAAAAACACTTTACCCCAAAGCTAATAGCTTCTATCCATTAGGTATGAAGAGGATGTACCTAAAGAAATTCCAATCCCAACAGAGTTATTGTATGATAAACATATCAGTACTGCTCTCTCTGAAGGACCTACCTTTAAAATTTTATTCGGCAAGGAGGAGGAAAGTAAGGGAGGAAGGGGGGAGAGAGAGAGGGAGCAAAGGAGGGGAAAAAGTAAGACAGTATACTTCCTACTCTAGGTTACTAGCCCATTTAAACCCAAGTCAATTTTTCTCTATCCTGTACTTTCTTTGAGAGGTATGGGATATGGAGAGCAGGATGCTAAATAGGAAACGCTCAGTACTGTATTTGAATTAAGACCTTTATGCTAGAATTATCATTGAAAGACTTTATCCAGTAAACCTATAAATAAAAAGATTCTGTGATGCTTTCCCCCTAAGATTCATTCATGTAGTTTGTATACGGGCAACCTTCACTATTCTCTGTTTCTCAGAGTCATTTGTTTATTTAATGAACTTCTGATGAGGGCTGTCATCGTGTTCCCTTGGGAATCTAACAGTCAATGAAAACAGAAAGCATCCCAGCACTCTGGGAGATTGCATCTTAGTAGGGGAGACATATTGAAAATATAGCACAGACACAAAAATGCAGCAAGTTAATGGTAACACATACAAATGTGAATAAAGGTAAATGTAAGAATATACATCATCAGTGTGATGAAGGAAAAGTCCTCCATGCTATGAAAAGCATATACTTAGTCTCAAGGATGAAGGAAGGTTTTTTAAAGAAGTGGTATTCGATGGTAATTCTGTGAGGTGCTGGAGGTGTTAGCTACCCCTATTTTGGTAATCGCTTTGCAGGGTATATGTGAATCACATCATCATGTTGTACACCTTAAATTTATACCATGTTAAAAGTCAATTATATCTCAATAAAGCTAGAAAACAAAGATATGATACTTGAAGAGAGAGTAGAAGAGATAAACAGGAAGGTAGCAGGAGCAGCCAGTAGGTGGGAGAAAGTGAGTCAACAGCCAGAAAGGGGCCCGAGCCCAAAGGAAAAGAAGCCCTAAGGATAAATGAGAGTTGAGATGTGGATAAGTTGCACCACTCCAGAGCCTTTCCTTTCACATCACCCACAAAAGACTTGCAGAGGAGTATAAAGTAAAATACAGATTCCAGAGGTTTTCCCAGAGTGAGTTTAAAATCCATGACATCCTAAGGTTATCATAGTCTCAAGTACCTAAAACTAATGATTTTTTTTTACATCAAAAACCAGTGGTTAGCCGATAGCAACTTAGGACCAGATATTCTGAATTTTTAGAATTCTTACCTTACTAGGATTAGAAATGCACACTCTCAAATGATTTATGAAAGCTGTAATTGATGATTAAACATTTTATAAAATAGCTAAATATTCTAATTACTACACCCAAGTTAGTATTATGTATTTCAAGAACCCTGTATTGCGTTTGGGGTTCGAATAGTTTTGTACAAATTATTATTTTTATGTTATGTTTTGATTGTCTAGAGAATGAATTATTAGGTTTTAAATTTGAGCTATGATACTATTGGCTAAATAGAAATCTCTAAGCTATCTTGCAAAGAAGTCATCAGTAATATAAATAAACCAGAAGAAAAAAAATTGCTATAGAAATGTTTGGGCTCTAGAGAGGTTTTTCTCTTTTATATTTAATTTAGCTCTTTGCTGTAACTTCTTGATTTTTGAAATATTAAAATGAGATTATTTAAATAGATGAAGGCAAATCCTTAATTTGTTTGTGATGAACAAGGTTCTCATGGTCTGTCAGCAATAAGTATGTCCAAGTATGATGCCACCAGGATTTTTAATAGTATTTTGTTGAATGATTTGTATTATTTGCCTGAAAAGTTCATCATATCTTTCTAACCACATTAATACCCTTCCTGGTGAAAAGGATCTCTAGTTTGTGTCACTCGTGTAAATAGAATTATGAGCATCGTAAGGGACAGTTTGTGTTTAAATATTGAATTTCTCTTTATAAAAAGATGCTTGTATTTCACGTCTGTAGTAAATAATTGTGTTTTGGACCTCATTTTGACTTAGCTAGACCATTCTTAAGTTTGGCCCTGAGTATAGCAAAAGTACAAATAGCTAGACAGCCAATTTTACTTGTACTTTACTAAATATTTGCTAATATTTGGTTAATATTCAGTTATTTATCTCACTCATAATCCCGCCTATTACAAAAATAGTGAAAAAGTGTTCACAGACCAGTTTTCCCTCCTACTGTTAAGACACATAAAATATCAACTGATCGTTTAAAGAGTTAGGTTTGAATGCTGTTAAGTTTCCATTCTTAAGGTTATATTCAGCTCTTCTACTTCAGAATATATAAACTTTAATTGATGTTTTATGGAATTTGGGGAATTTATTTAGTTTCTCAAATCTCAAACTTCCATTAGTCATAAAATTCATGCTTACTTTTAAATATAGATATTTTAGGGGCACATGGGTGGTTCAGTCGGTTAAGCCGTTAAGCGTCTGAATTTCGCTCAGGTCATGATCTCACAGTTCCTGAGTTAGAGCCCCACCTTAGGCTCTGTGCTGACAGCTCAGAGCCTGAAGCCTGCTCTAGATTCTGTGTCTCCCTCTCTCTGTGCCCCTCCCCCACTTGTCCTCTGTCTCTGTCTCTCAAAAATGAATAAATGTTAAAAAATTATTTTAAATAATAAGTAGATATTTTAACTTCTTTGAAAAATGCTTTTTCTAACTTATTTTATTTTATTTATAATTTACATCCAAATTTGTTAGCATATAGTGCAACAATGATTTCAGGAGTAGATTCCTTAATTCCCCCTCACTCATTTAGCCCATCCCCCCTCCCACAACCCCATCCAGTAACCCTCAGTTCTCCATATTTATGAGTCTCTTATGTTTTGTTCCCCTCCCTGTTTTTATATTATTTTTGTTTCCCTTCCCTTATCTAACATAGCATTTTTAACAAGAACTTTAAGTTTAAAGAAGAAAGTAATGAATATAAACACTGCTATGTGTTTATACATGAATTAGAGAACAATTTTTTTTAGAAGCCAAGTGATACATGTACATACTGTTATGTCTAGCTTTGTTTTCTTGCCCACACATAAAACATACAGAATTCTATATTCCAAACCTCTCTCTTGATATCTTTTTGTTGTGTGTGTTTTGTTTAGAGTAGTTATTTAATAAAAGTTTTTACTAGTGGGGATGAAGAAGAAGAAATGGACAAATGAAAGTGTCTGTTATCAAAAGATTTCGTAGGAAGTGTTAGGGAAAACCATCCATACTGCAGATGTTCATTAATTACAAAGGGTATAACTTTGTGACCAAAATGTTATCTAAGTGTTGCCATAGAATTTTAGAGATAAAGGAACTTAAAAAACATTAATTTCTTATTGTATGTGCATATGTTTTGGTGTTGAGGCTGGGGTGGGATGAATGGGGAAATGGAAGGGAGAATAAATAATTTCCATGGCTTGAATGTGAAAAAAAATCCCTGCATATTTTAACTACTATCATGCTTTAGCATTTATGGGCCAATTAGAGAGACTGTCCTTTTTGAAAAAAAGATGCAGTATCGTTTGGCATCTGGCACTTATTTGCACTGAAATAGCCAACACTCTCCTGGCCACTCATGGCTATTGATACCAAAGCAGATACCTCACCTTGACATCTTCCTGATTCCCACTGATAGATTTGTTGCATTAGGTCTCCATGCCCAAGTATTAAAACACAGTCCATTAATTCCATGGAGCCTCTGTCCTTTGTAATAAACAGGCTTACATTCCCTTTAAAATCAATTAGTTTTACACCATAGAAGTCTAGACTCTGAGGGTGTAATGATCATCTTGTCTACTTTTCTTCCAAATCCCAATAGAAAGCTTAAATTCTATTTGGCATGAAATTCCTGCCTCCTGCTGTCTATGTTATTCACAAAAATTTTCATAATAAGATCTCTCTAGGAACCCATGTCTACTATTTTAAAATGTATCCTGTTTTGAGATTAAAAGTCTGAATGCTCTTCTTTTTCTTTAACCTGTCTTAAATTGTACAGATGTTTGTTAAAAATATAATTTTGATTGTTGTAGCATAGAGCAGAATAGTGAGATTAAGAAATCAGCTTACGGGCACCTGGGTGGCTCAATCGGTTAAGCCTCCGGCTTCGGCTCAGGTCATGATCTCAAGGTTTGTGAATTCCAGCCCCCGTCAGGCTCTGTGCAGACAGCTCAGAGCCTGGAGGCTGCTTCGGATTCTGTGTCTCCTCCTCTCTCTCTCCCCCTTCCCTGCTCATGCTCTGTCTCTCTCTAACTCTCAAGAGTAAATAAACTTTAAAAAAAATTAAAAAAAAAAAAGAAGTCATCTTACTACCATCCAAAATGACTTCTCATTCACACAGAGATTTCCATCTTGATTGCACACTGACCACTGGAAACAACTTCCTTTTATCAAGCTGATATTTGGTTCTTTCCCATAGAATTCAGTTATATCTTTTATAGTCTATGAACATATGTTATTTTTCTTCCATTTGACAATCCTCCCATTATATGAAAACTTCCTTTTCTTTTCAAGCATCTTATCTCTCCAAGTTAGGCATTCCTAGTTGCTTTAATATTTCCTTGTCATCCTATTCATCATTGGAACAACACCCTCCCTCACCCCCCTTTTTTTATCACCTTAAAAGTGTGGCATCCTAGATTATATACAGCTTGGAGGTGTTGTCTATACAATGAACAGTGGTGTGGGACTATCACTACCTAGGCCCTCATAGGACATTTATGATAATGTAGCTTAACATTGAATGAACTTTTTCAGTTTCATGACACTTTTCATTATGTATTGACTTACTGATTAAATGCTTATGTTAAATGTTTTCTGTATACAGTATATATACAGCCATAGGTTTTATTTTTGTTTTTAACAAAAGGAATGATTTTAACAGTTTTTGGGATTGTGATCTGGTAAGATTCAACCAAATGCTTGATAAGCCAGTAACATGAGTATATTTTTAGCTTATTATTTGTTACAACTTGATGTTGTTCATGGTATTTATCCAGGTTCTACCTCTACAATGTCAGTTAATTCTCCAGATGCAATGAGAACTGGTTAGTGCAAAGATATAAGAGTAGCAGGGTAGAGAAGCTATTTTACATGAACATGATTGGGGGAATAGCCCCAAATTATAAACTAAAATGTTTATTGAGAATTTATTAATTTATTATATTTAGATAAATTAGGAGCGGAATAAAAAAAATAATTAAAAGAAACTCTGTGCTTTCCTAGTCTTAAAGGACTTATTTGCTTAAAGTAGATTATGGGAAAATGTATGCATACAATAAGGAAATATTTTTTAACAAACGTAGAGAAAATTAGAAACGGCAAAATACATAACTGAATGGTGAAGGATGGGAACTAAGGAAATTGTCCAAATGGGATAGGAGTAGCTACATGAAGCACCATTGAAGAATTTATGTTTGCATATCTTGGAAATATTGCTCAAGGACAAGGCTTCCAAAAATGTGGTATGATGAAGTACTGATCTTTCCTGTACTAGAGATAGACAAGCAGAATATCATTAATGACATTTCTGATGATTATGGAGTGAATCCATGTATTTTATGAGAGCTCTGCCACTTGACCTCTAGGACTCTTTCTACCTTTGCTATCCTAGGACTCAGGAAGTAAGGAATAAAATTCCAAAAAGAAATCATTACTTTTTATACCTACAGCTGTACATGGAGATACCTAAGAAATCAGAAACATAAAGTCTTACTTCACAGGAATTTACTTCAAATGGGAGAATAATGCAATGTTATGTTAGAAAATGATTTGCTCTACTACATGGAACTGACCAGTGAGAAGTAAGGTTTCTGAGAAGTCCATGTGTCATATTTGTGTCAGACTAGTTTTCTCTGAGAGGTAGAAATTGAGTTGTGCTTTGAATGCAGAGAATAGGAGTGAGATTAATGTTCCAGGGAAGATTTTCAGTGGGCAGTGAGCCATGGAAACATAATGCAACAGAAGAATGAGGGAGATTGAGAAGGTCATCTTCATTGGCATCTTACCCTAGTTCAGGACCTTGTTCACTCCGTCTAAGATACTTGGCTATCTCAGGAGTTGTGAGGGTCTTGGAGTTATTTCTGGAGTAGTGAGTTTTCAACTAGTACTGGGTTAACTAGTACTGGTCCCAATTTCATGCTGATTGCTAACTGAGTTCTTCATATCTTTAGTCTTTCACTGATACTAATCTTTGGAGTCCTTACTCTTTAATCATCCTACACACAATGTCAGCTCAATCTTTTAAAAGTATTGCTCTGTTAAAGAATCTGCAGTGATGGTCAGTGGTCCATGTCTGTTCCTTCTAGCCTTATAGTAAAGTTCATCTTGATAGCACTGCTGATAAGTTTGAACTGAAGATTTAGCATGTACTAGTAACTGAGTCAAATATTTTCCTTACATTCTCTCATTTAATCTTCATAAAAATCCTATGAAATTGACAACTTTAACACACACTGTCTAACATTTGATTGTATGATGTCTATATCAGTTTCCTCAATTACTCATTCAAAAAAATTTATTAAATATGTATTATGTGTTGGACACTAGTATAGGATGATAGATCTCAACTGGGAACAATTTTTCCCACTAGGAGATATTTGGCAATATTTGGAGACACTTTTGTTCCACTCTAGTGGAGTGGCTATTGGCATTTGTTGTGTAGAGTCAGTGATGTTACTAAGCCTGCCATGTGTACAGCATGCCCCCACACAAAGATCATCTAGCACCACACATTAGTGGTGCTGAGGTTGAGAAACTCTGATGTAAGGTTAAGAGATATCAGCCATTGTAGAGCTATGTCATTAGTTTTGGAGGCAGATACAAAATCAATAACCACTAAATTAGTACATAGGTATTAAATGTGATGTATCACTGGAAGAGAATACATGGGGCACTAAAAAAGAATAAAACTGGAGGGGTTAGTTTATATTCTCTTGTAGAGAAGTATCAGGGAAACCTCTTTGAGAAAACAATATTAAACTGAAATCTAATGGAGAAATCAGAGTTTGCAAGGCAAAACATTTGCAGAAGATATGAAGAGGGAAGGAGTATTACACGTTCGAAGAGTAGGAGAAAAGCCAGTGGGAATGGACCAGAGTGCACTGGGTGAGTGATGAGGTTGGTCTCTTATTGTCTTATGTATATAAGTCTTTTCTCTCTAATAAGATTGCAGACTCCCATGAGGAGAACATGACAAATACAGTATTTATTTTCTATCCCATGGAACACTTTGAACAATATTGGGACATAATAGGTACACAATAACTTCTTGCTAACTTGACTTATGCATTTTTCCTAGGAATCCAATTTCTAGATTGTATTATGCTTGTTTCCACTTTGGGGGAACGGTAGCGCCTTTGACAATTTTTCCGATTAATTCGGGGATTGCTTCCAATCGCAGACCTAAGCTGAGCTCTGCCATTTGTCAGGCAGTTACCGTGTCTGCAGGCCGCCTGGGGCTACACTGAGCTTTTTATGTAACCACTATAAGTAAATCACTTGTTGTCAGCTGGCCTTATTTTGGAATTTGAATAAAACCCATAGATTCTTTTATTCTTCCTGAGGAATTCTTGCTAAATATCATTTTCCTCTCTACTGAGTATTTTTGTAAATTGTTTAAATAGTAGGGCAAATAGTCACTTTGGTATGTTAAGAATTTGGATGATTTATAAGACACTGAATTATCACAGTCCATTTAATACCAGGAGTAAGCTAACATAAAATCTTATAAAACATTATAAAATATAGTAAAGAAAAGAAAAACCCATTGGAATGCGAGCTTCTTTTTGGAAAACATTTCCATTATTATTAACATAAGAGAGTGAAGTTTTTAAAAGCCCTTTAGACACAGGGAAATGTCCCATAAAGAATACTTTTGATTAATTTTGAAAACTGTGAATTTGTATTATATTTTATAAAATGAAGTGAGAATATCAGTTTAGTTTATCATTGTAAATAAAAGTTAATAAAATCATTTGGGGCTGAATTTTAATTTTGATTAAGCCTCTTCTAGAGAAACGACAGAGTACTGATCTTTAAAATTTCACAAAAACAATAACCTATTTCTACCATAATAAACACAATACCCTCCATCAATAGCCATATATCTCATGCATAACTGGACTCCAGTAACTTGAGAATGCTGAGTTTAAGGGGCGCCTGGGTGGCTCAGTCGGCTGAGCGTCCGACTTCGGCTCAGGTCATGATCTTGCGGTTTGTGAGTTTGAGCCCCACATCAGGCTCTGTGCTGACAGCTCAGAGCCTGGAGCCTGCTTTGGATTCTGTGTCTCCCTCTCTCTCTGCCCCTCCCCTGCTCACACTCTGTCTCTCCCTCTCTCTCAAAAATAAATAAACATTTAAAAAGTTTTAAAAAAGAATGCTGAGTTTAGTATTTTGTTAGATTATGCCCTAGTGTTTCTTAGTATATTTAACCTATAGTCAGTGTTCTATGTGCTCTATAAATGTTTGCTGAATGATGGGATTAATAGATAACTATTGAAGAACTAATTGTGTCATACACCTTGCAAATAAAGTGATAAATTGTGTGTGTGTGTATATATGTGTGTATAGGTATATGCGTGTGTGTGTGTGTATACTCACATTTTTCTTACCATTTTAATGGAACTTTGCTATTAGACAATATTCAAATTCAGAGAAATTCAAAAATATTTCTGTAATTAGCACTTTGCTCTTCATTCTCCTGATTTATGAATTGCTTGCTTTCTGCAGTTAGTCTGATATTCTTATGAAGCTGCAAAAATGGTGCAAACTTATCCAAAGGTCAGTTCAAGCTCATGTTCCTTTGGCCTCTTGCCACCTGGGGGATAAGGTTCCTAACAGAGGACTGTGTAATCACTTCAGAGAATACTGGTATTTGAAAGAGTGAAAAGGAACAAAATATATAAAAAATTCATGGTCCTTTATTGGCATGCATACTGTTATTCGATTTTCATCAGACAGTAAATGAGAAGAACCTGAAGTCTTGTTTGTGTTAACAGAGCTCTTTTAGATGCTGGACAGCTCCTGGAAATAAATGCTCAACATGTCATGAAAAATTCTATCACTGCATACAAGAATAGGCTTTGTCACATTGGGACCTATATATAGGCAGTGATTTTCATGACTGGTCACTATTAATAAAAAATTTACATTAATAACAAAATGCATGGAAGAGAAAATGCATCCTGAGATGACATTACCATATAGGGTCCAGAGGCAGCTGTGAGATTTATAGTTCATTAAGCATGCTGATTACATTCAGCATTAAATTAATATAGAGAGATAAGAAGAAGACTATCAGTTTTTGCAAGTATATTTTGAAAAGCACTTTCTACCTAATCTTTAAGCTAAGTGCTGCAGGTGAAGTTGAAGAATTTCCCATCTATAACAAAATTTAATGAACATAGTGAATTGCAGTGGAGAGTTAGTGGCATACCTTAAATATGCGGCTTTCTTTAAATGATAATCATCTTTAAGTCATATATATGTGAATGAGAAGCAGTGTGTGATTTATGATAATTAGAGTGGCTTAGCATGTTAGAGCTGAAAGTGACCTTAGAAATCACCTAAAACTGTCTGCTTCGTTTTGCCGGTGATGAAACTGACACCAGTGAAGTCAAATGATTTCTCAAATTTTCATGATAAATTTCTGAAAGTTTCTTTCCACTGTTTTTCCCTTTAGCTTCTTATTATCACACAGAAAAATTTTAAATATCATACTTTTACTTATAGAATCCCAAGTTAAATTTGGTCCATGGCTTCTTACTAATTGTTTACTAATTTCCAGGTTAAAATCATTGCAAAAATGTAACAACAGGTTTATGCAAATACCTGTATTATTTCGCGTAGATAACTTGGTTTGGAAGTGAAGGAAAATGTGCTAAAGGGCTTAACATGCATTTTGCAATGTGGAAGAGACAGGCATTTTTATTTAGCTGTTGATCTGTTGCTTTTAGCTATGAAGCAAAGAATGCGCTTTGGTTTGCTTTTCTCGAAGCTTCATTCCTCATGTGTCTCAGAGTGACACAAATAGACAGGCTGACAACAGATTTATTACCTAAAGCTCAGCTGAAAAATTAAATGATACAGCTAAAAATCACAGTGTGTCTGAGCACCCACTTGCCATTACAGGAGTAAGTGAGCACTAAAACACCCAGAATAACAAAGTGGTAAAATATTTGGTATAAAAAGAGATTGGAAATAAATCACTAATATGATCAGTCTTGACTGATTGCCCAAAACACAAAAATAATTCTTTAAAAATCTCCTCATCTTTAAATTTTTGCCTTCTAAAAGATAGAGGGAAATCTGGTCCTATTCAGTAATCTATTAGGTTATCTCCCCACATTTCTGCATTGGGATAGAATTCTTTCATAGAAATTTTTCATATTTCCTCAGATGATCTTTTGAGCATTATAGGAAGCTCGTTTCAGCAGAGTGGTATGCAAGTGTTCACCAAACTGAAGTTTAAGCCCAGAAGAATGTTTGTTTGACTTACATATTTTCAGATGACACTGCAAATATTGAATACATAATTTAAGGTAGCTAAAAATAATTTATACAGTAAAAATTGCAGCAACAGTAATTTTTTTTTCTCATTTTCAGTGTAAGGTCTTATAATAATTTCTGAAATGAGATTGACTCCAAAGCTTCCTTTTTAAGTAAGAGCCAAATTACCATTCTGTGTTTAATACAAAGAGGGTCCTGATTTCTACTTTATTAAAGATATTTTTGCATATCTTTTTATATTGTTTCAAGAGGACCATTTAATGATTTTGGTGTCCTTTCTTTCTTTTTTTAATTTCCACAATCGTGGCAGAATTATAAGAAATAAAGGTATTTTCAAGTCTAGGAGATTTTGGTGGGTGTGAATAACATGCCCCAAGGTAAAACTAATCTCATGTCTTATTGAATATGTGCCGACACTTTCTTCTCTTTTTGGTTAAGTAAAGAAGTTATTTCAAAAGAGCTGAGGGGTTTATTGTTCCAGTGTACTTACGCGGTGTGGATAAAATAATACGAACAGAATAAAAATATTTCCACTGTGAGTGCCACTTAGATAATAAATATATATAATCACAGAGGTATATCTTAGAAGGAACTACATCCTAAATCATTTAACTTTGTATTGTTTCCCCCACCTAGGGGGATAAAAGGTTGACAAATGACAGGGGGCAAAGTATTTTTGACAGTTCACTATTCCTCCTAGAAGCCTCAAAGTTTCCTAATGTGTTTATTCAGAATTATTCTAACATGATATTGTTCTTTATGGTTGTCTGATTTGCTTATATGATGCTCTTGCCGTCTTAGGAGGAACGCAGAATGAGTGCAATAGAGCTGTGTGCATCTTTTTTTGATGAACAGAAACTTTAGTGGAAATCTAATAACTTCAAACATAAAATATTGATTTTTCCCTTATTCCCGTGAATTCTTTTAATATTATAGCACCTTATATATTCACGATTACATGAAAGGCAAAATACAAGGTTAAAGTTTGCTTTCCAAATTATGATTGATTCATCCTTTGTGATGCTGAAGGTCAAATTCGTTTTACTGAGTAATTATAGAAATATTTAACATGACAAAATGCTCATTTTGCCTGGGATAATAATGAGCCAACCTGGGGCCAGTAGGAAAACTATCTTTTTGTACTTTCAACTGTGTTCTTGATTTCCTCAGTCACATAGAAAATAGTGGAAATGTTAGTAGAATCCAAATATCTGAATTTATTTCTTTTCTTTTTCTCCCGCAAGATGTAACTCTTGAGAGAATAAATCCTTCAAGTAAGTACTCACTAGAACAATTCATATATGATAATATCACTAGGTCTAGATTTACACACCTCTCTGGGTATTTGTGTATCTGTGTGCTGTAGCAGAGAGCTACTCTCCTCAGCAACCCCTAAAAACAATTTCTCCTGAATATAACTGGAGCAGGCCAGCCCTAACATTTGCAAGGTATGAAACAAGAGAACAAATGAAAGCACACATACCATAGTTCTTAATATTTAAAAAATTGTAAATCATGCTAATAAACTTAATTAGAATATGTTCAAATCTCCTACCTTGACAAATATATCTCCCTAATGGCCTGGAAGAATTGGTTTGAATTTAGTGCTCTCGGATTACTTTGAATTCCTCGCTTAACATGATGATGCACATAGAACTTACCCCTGGTCCTTGTCTGCTTACCTTTCCTCACAGACTTAGTAAGAGGAGTCTTTGCTTGTGAGTATGGATATCCCACATCATATGTCAACTCTGCATCCATACCCCTAAAGACAATTGCCTATTAATTTGGCAGTGGGCAAACCAGAGGAGAGGCCCAGTTGTGTTCTGAAATGTCTCAAATACATTTGGACAGCCAGTTCTAAGGTCTTGTGTACTTGGAACATAGTCTGAAGCCTTGGCATTCAACATATTCCCCACTAAGCAGCATCAGTGACATGGGATCTTGTTAGAAATACAGAAACTCTGGCTGCACCTCAGAATTCATCAGAATCTGCATTTTAAAGGACCCCCATGATTCCAGTGTGCATCAGTGTTTGAGACCCATTGGTCTAAAAAATGACAACATATTTGTCACAAATGACAGCTGGGCACATCCCCTTACCTCTCAGATTTTCTCCCCATGAGAACACTAACTTCCAAATCTAGGCTGTAAGGCACATGAAGACCGCTCTTATTCACCAGTGTAGCTACTGACTGTGGGTTGTTTGTCTGGATAAAATCACAGACTAAAGCCATATATTCTAATAGAATAACTGTAATGCATCGTGCAATTCAAACATCCAATCTCTTACTTATAGGGAATAATGATGGTAATAAGAAGCCTCGATTTACACAAACACATGATTTTATTTGGTTATAGAAGTTTAAATATAAATATCTTGTTATTTGTTTTCTGCTTAAAGGCATAAGCTAAAGTTCTCTTCTATACTTATAAATACATACATTTTACTATGTGAAGTACACAGGCAGCTGTTGATGATGGCCTAAATTCCAGCTGCATAAAATCACAAACTACAACACAGTTTCTTATGTTTAGCATCTACTACATTTCTAACAGTAAATATGATGGTTAAAGTTTTATCATTAGTGCTTTTATTTTGGTTTTAATTTTACCTTGAGTCCTCATTCACTTTCTACTGACATTAGTCATGTATATATTGAAAAAAAGTCAATATAATGGCCACATTTATCCTCTCATTGCCTTGTATATACTTTTAAAATGACAATAGTAGTTGGTATCCTTTAAATTTTAATGCATTTTTAATTAAATATTTAGAAATATATATTTTAGCATATACCTTTAAGGTTTATGTAATGGTTGACATTTTTGTTTTGGCTGACACTATTTTTGATGATGATTATTAATTTTTATACCAAGAAAAATTAATATTAGAGGGCTAGCAATATTTGGCCTAAAGTTGTTTATGGACTACAATAATTAATTATGTAAAATATTTACATCTATAAATCACTTTTTCCCATTTTACATAATCAAGTATGATATCAAAATGTTAGTTTAGAGAACTCTAATTTGCTGTCAAATATCTATAAATGTAATATTTATTCAAATAGCCCTCAACTGAATGAAAATAGTACTACATGCCACAAAAAAAAATTTTTAACGATGATTAGATTTACTTGGTTAACAGAATGTTAACAACATTAATTAGGACTACTTACCTATTGGGGTGCCTGGGTGGCTTAGTTGGTTAAGCATCCAACTTTGGATTTCAGCTTAGGTCATGATGTCATATTTTGTTGTATCAAGCCCATATCAAACTCTATGCTGACAGCACATAGCCTGTTTGGGATTCTGACTCTCCCTCTCCCTGCTCCTCCCTCTCTCTCTCTCTCTTAAAATAAATAAATAAACTTTTTTTTAAAGGATCACTTATCTATAGACTAGAACATTCAAAATAATTTATGGTTAGAAAACTTAAAAGAATGCAGTTATAGTAAGTCAAATATAATCCAGCCAGTGTTGATTTTAATGTTATTATTCATTATTATTAATAATCTTTATATGTTAGGAGACACAGAAGCAAAGAAATGAAAGATCATGGAGATAAAAAAGGTGAAACAAAATTAAAGTAACTAAAATTGTGTAAAGGGAAAGATATGCTAGAATACATTACTGCTTCATCTAAGAATGGAAAGTTTACTAGAAATAATATAATTCAAGATGAAAGAAAGGATATTTGGAAACAACATTCTTAGAAGAAAATAAGTATACAATTTTGTGATTTATTAGTAAGCATTATTGGATATGCTTAGTCTTCTTCTACTTATTGGAAGATGAAGACATTTCAAAGCAAAAGAGATCAGTGTGTCAATATGAGAATATAGGATTGAAATGTGTGAATGACTGGGATATGCATAGTTCTGCTATTTCACCTTCAACGGTCTAGAGTTTCTCAACTTGATTTTACAAAAACTAGCAGTTAAGAAACACAGAAACTCATGGACCATGGGCGTGAAATAGGCACCAGGTATATATTTACTCAAAATAATATATATATATTTTTTCCTCCACTCAGAATTCCATAATAAAACAAACAATACATTTAAAAATATGTAAAAGATTTGCACAGTCACCTCACCAAAGAAGATGTCAAAGGGGCAAATGAATCGAGGTATCACACCATTAGTGAAATGCAAATTAAAATCACAATGAAATTCCATTAAATACCTATTATAATATCTTAAATGAAAAAGGCTGAGCATGCTAAGTCTTGGCGAAGATGTTGGGGAACTGGAATTCTCATAAACTACTGCTTGGAATGAAAAATGCCATAATCACTTTGGCAAACCATTTGAAGGTTTCAACCATTTGAAATAATAAATTTAACTATCAGTTCATCTAAAGCATCCTATTTATGCACAATCAGTGATTGAACAACTCCCTCTGGTTACTTACTCATCACCAGTTATTTCCTATTCCAATAATAGAATAGGTTGGTTTCTTTAACTACCAGAAAAGAAATATTTAGTATATAGCCTGGCTTCAACTCTTATTCCAATTCTAATCCATTCTTCCAGAGAGAGAGAGAGAGAGAGAGAGAGAGAGTCTGTGTGTGTGTGTGTGTGTGTGTGTGTGTGTGTGTGCGCGCGCGCGCGCGCACATGCGCTATGGACAGAATCCATCCCTCTCAATCATGTTAGATCTCTGACACCACATGACTCCATTTGGAGATAGGGCCTTTAAAGAGGTAATTAAGGTTAAATGAGGCTCTAAGGATGGGACCCTAATCAGACAGGGCTAGTATTCTCATAAGAAGAAGATACACCATAAGTGTGAGTGCACTGAAAAAAAGGTTGTATGAGGGATGTAATGAAGGGGAGCATCTGCAAGCCAAGAAGAGGAGACTCAGGAGAAACCAGCCCCGACAGCACTTTGATTTAGGACCTGTAGTCTCAGAACTGTAAGAAAATAAATTTTCATTGTTTGCACCATCCAGTTTGAGGTATTTTGTTATGGCAGTCCTAGTAGACAAATGCAGTGTGTATATTGTTCAATATTTAATATAAAAATGCCAATAGACACTAATATACTATTTATAAAAATTTATATGGATATATTTCTTCATTTAATTCAATATTTATTGAACACCTACTGTGCTCCAGACACTTGCTAGGCCCTGAGATTCCAAACATGAGTGACATGACTTCTGACTTTGCTTAGTCCATGGAGTGTGTAATCCTTTCCCCCGTTATTTCAATTGTACATCTCCTGAGTTACATGGAATGACAACTAACTTTCTGTCCTTCTCCTTGACCTTCTCTGTTAGGATATAAGCCCCTGAAGTTTAGTCCTTTTGCCTTTGGATTATTGCTGTATTCCCAGAGGTTAGTACCAGATTATAGTAACCCACCCTCCCCTCAAAAATGCCAAAATAATGGCAAACATTTATTGTTTCATATAAATGATTTTCTAAGTTCATAAAATGTAAGAAAGTATATTTATTAAGAGAGTTATATTCTTTGTTATTATATTTATTAGCAAGTTTCTATCATTCTTGTATTAATATTTCACTTCAGTGGATAGGGAAATCATATATATGTTATTTGTCTCACCATTTTGGAGTTAGGAAGACTGTATCAAAGGTATGACGAGAAGTTAAAGAGTTTTCTTAGGTCAGGGATTCTTGATTCTGGGTTTTCTCTCTATCTGTATCTCTTTCTCTTATCTCTCTTTCTATCTTTTTATGACTATGTCTAGTATAGAAAATTCTAAACTCCCATATAGTAAATTATAATAATAAACACTACTATTTTATAATTCATTCCCTTTTATTGTACTTTCTTTGTTTTGAAGTCTGCAGCTTGTATCTTTTGGGAAAAAATGTATACTAAAAATTCAAGGAGCCAAAACAATGTTTTTTTCCCTACCTGATACAGAAATATTTTGCATCTTTATTTAAATTTTTCTTGACACAATTTATTTCAGGCTTCCATCATACCTTGACTAAACTATTACAAAGCCCTCCTAATTGGCCTAATTTCCTTGTACTCTATACTGATGGCAAATTTCCTATCTTAGACTATAAAGTCAATTGTGTTAATACTTTACTCAAGAAAAAAAAAACAAAAATTAACCATGATAAATAAATGTTTCTAGAACCTGCAAACTGTGGTTCATTTAACTGACAGAAAGCTTATTTATGTTCCTTCATTTTCTCTTTTAGCTCTGACTGCCTTTACAATGTCCTCACGTACTTTAGAGTTCAAGGTAGAGGCGTGGAACACTCTATGTTCAAATATTTCTATTTTTGCTGTTACTAAAGTTTGAATTGTGCTCCTACCTCATTTCTGCTTATTGAGATACTATTTATCTCTTAAATTTTAACTCTCATAACACTCTCCTTCTAATAGAATACTCCCACCACCATAGTGGAAATGAACTGCCCCTCACATTTGATCCAGTCCATCCTGGTTTATAAGTCTACTACAACCTTCCCATATCATATTGCATTATAAATTGTGTTCTCTTTTGTGAACTTAAATTTCTCAAAGATCTTCCATGTTTCTGGGGAATAATAGTAGGAAATGGATTATATATGTTTGGTAAATTGACTTCAAGCTATAAAATAACTTTATTTTAAAAATCTTGCACATAGAGGGGTGTAATTTTTAGTATGCTTTATTTTAGGTATGTTTTATAACAACATGTTAGAAACATATAATTTACCCCCTATTTAGTGATTGAAGTTCCTGATAATTAATATTTATGCATAAAACACTTTTGTTATTGGGTCAGTATACTCTTTTGCCTCTTGATATTCATTGGAAGTCAAATATTTTTACTCTTGAAGTTGCCTTTAAGTTTATTATAAGTGTGATACCTACCTAAGATGATATTAATTAATAAGGATTAGAATATCTTGTGCATTTCTGTATGGAACTATGGTGTCACATACATACCAGGTGATAACCAAGTTGGCCAATAAATTCTAGATGATATATTCAAAACTGTTTCACTTCATTTTAAAAATTAAAGATATAGATTTTGGGCTATAGTGTCTTATCTCTGTGAAATATTTTCATAAACAGAACAATATTATTAAGGTCTTTGTGACTATAATACAAGCTACAGGTTCAAAATTCTAACTAAATTTGAGTGAGCCCTATTTATTGCCACCAACCTACTTTATGGTCTAAGTTTCTGATTGCAGGTAGGAGGCAGCTCCATTTAGCTACTCTGCCCATAATAGGAACAATATTGCCACTAGATTATATCTGTCATAGATGAAAGAAATATATTTTTCTCCTTGCAATTCATTCATAGTTTTCTAGATCCATAATCCTCTAGGGACTGTCATGAATCGACATAATGTTCCCAAATGCTAGATATTGCTATTTGTGTATGTGATTTAACTGAGAGACATATAAAATCACATGCAGCTAAATAACCTCACAATGACTGTGCAGCTGTGAATCCTGAAAAATGTCAGTTTTCCCAGCTGAGGTAGATGGACAATATAATTAAAATAATCCAATCCCATGCCATTGTAATTGCATGTATGCTTAAGATCTTGGTAACAGTAAAACAAATGACCTGTTTTTGAATATTTGTAAGATAGCATGCAGAAACAATGAATGAAGATTAAGAGAAAATAATTATGTTTTTGTTGTGTTTCTTTCCTTCTTTAATGGCGATTATAAACTGCATAATTCTTGGTGTAGTGCAGCTATTACTTGTTTTCATGGCAGTTGGTAGATATCAACATGGCCTTCCCCTTTCCCTAATAGTGCAGAGAGATTAGGATATAAAATAGGTTAGAAGCATATGGATAGACGGAGATTATTGGTTATGTTCTATTTCTTGGTGTGCTGGAATATTCCTCTTGTTTGCTATATAATCATTTATAACTGATGTGCGTGTACATAATTTTGTATAGCTCAAATATTATATTTAAAACTTTTATAAGAGGAAAAACAGGAAGACAGTTATTTATTTGCAACTTCTGTTCTGCAGTAATCACCAAACTTAATATGTGTGCTTTGCTGAGGAACTAGGGAGGTCTTGGAGGGCAGCATCTACCCAATCATTTGTACTTTTGTGTTGCCTTTTTACTGATTCAGTAACAGCTTAAAGTAAGATCAACTGTAGACATATTTGATACATCATTCTCACTGATCATATCTTGTGATTCCCCTGGCCTAGTATTGACTACAAAAGTTTAAAGTAACAGCCATTACAGGGCTCCTGGATGACTCAGTCAGTTGAGCATCCAATTCTTGATTTTGGCTGGGTTCATGATCTCACAGATCGTGGGATTGAGCCCTGCGTGGGACTCTGCACTGATGGCATGGAGCTTCCTTGAGATTCTCTCTCCTCTTCATGCTCTGCCTTTTCCCTGCTCTCTCTCTCTCTCTCAAAGATAAATAAATAAAATTTTAAAAAGATAAAGCAATAGCTATTTTATCACAGCTCATGATTTTCAGGATCAAGAATTTGGACAGGTCACTACTGGCAAATTCTGCTTTTTATGGCATCAATGGAAGATGGTCACTGATACTCAGCTGTAGGGAACTGATCTGTAGGGTCCAAGAAGTTTCACTCACAACTGACATGTCTGGTCAGATGCTCGTGGCCTCTGTCGCATATGTGCCCTAGGATAGTCAGACTCATGTGAAGGCTCAGGCTTCCAAGACCAAGTTTTCTAGAGACTGGGATGGAAGATGCACGCCTTTGTAGGCTCTGAGGTCATGCGGAATCCCCTTTGCTGCCTTCCATTAGGCAAAGTGGTGTTTATTCAGATTCAAAGATTTAGAGCATAGATCCGCCTCTCAATGGAAAGAGTGTCAAAAAATTTTCAGCTGTGTTTAAACATATATTTAGCGTTCCGTTTTGTGCCATCATTATATAAATTCCACATATTCATCTATTTTCCAGTCATTTTTCCTAAAGGTCTCTGCATATCACGTCCTAAACTGGTGAATTCTACCGGGACCCATAAGGAAGCTTTGGTTAGAAGTGCCCTCTACTTTCATTTATTCATTTCTTTTTCTTTATATATTATTGCCACCACTCAACTCACTTTCATCTGTATGAATTGGTTTGTTGTACAAGACTAGATACATATTTCTGGCTATATGTAGCCAGCAATTTCTCATTTGGTATAGCTGCTGTTGGGGGGGAAATCATGGCCAAAGGTTACTTTGCTTTAGGTATCATGGGGTGTGTTGCCTGCAACTTTAGCAAATGTATTTTTATCCTTGAAATTCATCCCCAGCCTCACAGGCAGTGTTTACTTTATATTTTTATTGCTTTTCTCCCATCTGCATAGAACCCCCATGCCAAACCTGCTAGCACCTCTGGCTTACAGTCAGAAATGCAGCCCATTTACTCTCTGCACAATCCCTTTATGCCTTTCCCCCTTGCTTTCCTTATCCTTCTACTACTGGCTCCTCCTATTAGGCTATTTTGTTCAGCCTTTTGATATCATCCTTTCTTTACTCGTTAAAAACTTTTAATTTTTTTAAGTTTATTTATTGAGGGAGGGAAGGCGGGAGGAGGAAGAGAGAGAGAGAGAGAGAGAGAGAGAGAGAGAATGAGGGTCTCAATGCGGGGCTTGAACTCACGAACCGTGAGTCATGACCTGAGCTGAAATCAAGAGTCGGTTGTTTAACCTACTGAGGCACCCCTCACTTTATTTATTTTTATCTGGTTCACAACTAAAGGGTTAAAAAGTTGCTGTTTTTTTGTTTATTTTTGGAAGTCTTAAAAATAACCAATTAGGTCCTGGCATCTTACAAAGGTGAACAAAGAAGTTTGTTTATGTTTTTGCTTCTTTGTTTTGAGGATCAGTGTGTTCATCAATTTCAGCATGGTTGATGTGTCTTCATCCACTGGAGTAATTATTCAAATAGTCAAATATTTGACTAATGACTGCCTCTTCAATTCTTTTGACATAAAATCATCAGACATTTATGGCTTTCTAGCTTTCTGGACCATACATTTTTTTGCTCCCTAAAAGCTATTTATTCAATAAATCTTGTTTTCTTGTTTTCTTTTCATGGAAATGTATTTAGAAACCTCAATTAGAGTACTAGGGATGCTCAGTGCAACTAGATTTGCATTTTTCCTGGGTTTTTTCAATGGCAATACACACATACACATATAAATGCATACACACACACACTCACACACACACACAAACACACACCTGTTTTTAAGACAAAATACATTGTCTTTATATTGATACTTCTGATTCACATTTTGAGCTAGAGAGATTTTATTTACTGTTACTAATCTTACCCCTCCTTCTCTGTTGCCAAAAAAGGTGATGCAGTTTTTATTTGTCAATAAAAAGGCAGAAGGGAGGAGACAAGAAACTTTTGTCAGGGAGCCCTTTCCTCAAATCCCAAAAAGCTAAAGGCCATTCAGATGATTTACAGGATTAGCAATAAGTGAAAATGCTGGACTCCTCTACCTATTCTAGCCTTTTCTCCACTCTGCTCCTTGATGATTAATAATCTTTTAATGAGGTCAGTGTTCCACTGCACAGACATAAAAGATTACTGGGTACACATCTAGTATATGTAACAAAATGTCTAAAATCTATTCATGCTAGGAGAATAATCAGTTTACCAAAACAAGGGAAAATGACTTATCAAAGTTTTTCTTGTTTTCAAATGGGGTGAAGGAGCATATCTTCAGGTGAGTCAGACTCCTACTTAAGGAACAATATGGAAGAGAAAGGAGAGTTTGAGAATTCTGACCTTATACTTCCTGATCCTCAGTTCTTGAGGTTGTACTGCCCAGTTACACATAAAACCTACAAGGGGCCTAGACAGTGAAGAGAAAGAGCTGATTGAAAAAAGAGATAAGGATTTATATGGTTGAAAAGACACATTGAGTAATAAGATATAAACTTTGAAAGACTCAAAGGTTTTTCAAAATCTGTCCCTGTTCACATTCAGCTGAACATGGGCAGCCCAGAATCCCATCTCGCACCCTAATGCAGTCTTATACTATGCAATATAGTAAGAACATTCTCATTCAAAATTCATTGAAGGGTTTCCTGGACACCTTCTATGTCTGCTTTGTAAGCACTCTTCACTTGCCAGTCCTGTCCAGAATAATTAATGTAGGATATTTAACTAGTCTTTTTTTTAATATGTAAGGAGTCAACTTGTTTTTAATAAAGCTTCAATCTGAGAAGGTCCACTGGTCCAAACTGCACCTTAGATGAGTCAGTATTACGTAGGTGTCTGTAATCACTTGGGTATAGTGGGTGTTTTCTTCCCTTACATTTTAAATGTGTATTCTGGCACATGTTGTTTATTCTCAAGAATATACACACACACACACACACACACACACATATGTGTGTGTGTGTGTGTGTGTGTGTGTGTGTATATATATATTCTTGTTTGTTTGTATGTACAAGGAGTCAGCTCCTGATTACTGGCTCCTTGGGGCCTTCATTATGTGTCCTCTTAAACTGCATTTGTTGAGATATTTAGTATAGCTTGTCCTACAGATCTATATCTATATCTATATCTATACACATGGTTTATCTTTTTAGGACATTTTAGCTGCAAGACACCGAGACTTATTGCTTCTCCAAAGGAGGAAAAGGAGGAACACAAGGCACATCCTAAGGAACCTTATCATCTCCATCTTTCCTGTTTGTAGTCCATTTTCCGTTCTCTTTCTAGGTTGGCTTCAGCTATGTACAGCGTAAGATATTTCAGTTTTGGCTCCCTGATCACAATCTCTTAGTTAGCCAAACACCTATTTCTGACAGAATCTGGCTGATCATTTTTAAAGCAGGTCACTCACATTATATATCAAGTATGACAAAGGAGTAAATGATTGATGTATATATTGATATATTGATATATCAATAAAAATATGAGTAGGGCAGGAATTTCCTTTGGGAAGGAGTATACTATTCTTGTCTCCAGATGAGAGGTGGAGTGCGGGTGGGAATCAAGTGACTTCAAATATGTCTAATACAACATCTATTTATATAGCTGTTATGTGATATATTTACACTAGTCTTTTTCCTTTTCTACTCTAATGGAAAACTTAAAGTTTGCATCACTATTCCCTTACATACTTTATACTTGGGGAATTTGTTTCCTACAAAACCAAACAACTCAGTGTTAGATAAATTGGAAAGGTACCTGAACTATTTCATATCAATTTGTTTAGAGTATGCAGGTGTGCTAACTTTTTTTGATCGTTCTTCAATCAGATACAATGGACAGGGGACATACAAAACAGCCACATTATTATATAGACAAAATTTGGCAAAGATTTTGTTATTTTCATCTTTTGTTTCCTCAGAGTTAAGTGTAGTACTTGATACATAGCAGGTATTCTACCTTTATTTATTCAGGAAACTTCCTGAGTGCCTATCAAACACTGAGTTCTGTATGAGGAAATGGGTTTCTGATAGTGAACAGAAAATACAAAGCTTCCAATAGAGGAACAGCAAGGATACACATCATTTCTCTATGAGGTCATAAAGACTACAATAAAAATAGCATAGTTTCCATGCCTTTACTAAGTGCCAGGCTGTGTTCTGTGGGCTTTATATGTATTGATTTATTTACATTTGTATTACAATTCTATGAATTAAACACTGTTGTTCTCATCCCATATTAGTGATGAAAAATTTGAGCACAGAGACATGCTGTATCTTCTTCAAGCTCACATCCATAAGTGATGAGGGCTAGTGTTCGAAACCTGGTGTTAAATGCTTGTAGTAAGTAAATGTGCTACATGAACATGACATGAAACACTGCATAGGCCATTTTAATTTCAAAGTTTGATCATCTTGGAGCTCCTGGGTGGCTCAGTCGTTTAAGCATCCGACTTCAGCTCAGGTCATGATCTCGCAGTTTGTGAGTTCGAGCCCTGCATCAGGCTCTGTGCTGACAGCTCCAAGACTGGAGCCTGCTTCGGATTCTGTGTCTCCCTCTCTCTCTGCCCCTCCCCCACTCACACTCTCTCTCTTTCTCCCAAAAATAAACATTAAAAAATTGATCATCTTGCAGAGACTTAATTCTTGAATTTCCTTTCTTTCCGTGGTGATTTTCCAGTTTGTTTATATGTAAAAGGAGTCAGCTCCTGATTACTGGCTCCTTGGGGCCTTCATTATGTGTCTTCTTAAACTGCATTGTTGAGATATTTAGTAGATCTTGTCCTACAGAACCTCCTGCCATTTGTGAGCCTGGTTCATTAAATATTCAACAGTATGAGAAGTCTGGTATCTAACCCCTCAAACTTCCCTTTCAAAAAGCCTAAGAAAAAAGAATCTAATTGGAGTCTAATTTAACTCTGAAAAATTTATTCTGTCATTACATATGGATTTCCCCCCTCAGATTCTATCTTTGATTATTTATAATGAATCATTTCTCATATAATTTGCTCATTGTGTCATAAAAACCTAGAAAAAGTATCCATGAAATATGTATAGTGCTGTTAGTATGACCTCAGATTTATATCTTAAAAAATGTTGCTTCGAACTATATTCACACAAATAAGGTCCTTTTATGGATTCTTTGCCATTTTATTTTCCTTAGTAAATCTAATAATATGATTAGAGTTGCTCAGATAATCTTCCATCTCAAGGTTTTATTCATTTCTGATTCATTGTGTCTATTATTAAACCCAGCTGTTGATGTTTTTGAACAAACTGATTTCTGAATTAACTCTACATTGTATTCTATAATAACCCCACTTCAGTATTATCATGGGTTGCTCCCAATTTACTTTTAGATAATTAAAGCCTCTCTTTATTTCTATCCAACTTGCCTGTTTTATTTCCCAGAACACAAGGATGTGATTTCATTCATGTTGCTCTAGGGGTCTAAAGTTGATAATCATTTTTCTACATCTGCCCTCATCAGTGTCTGCTTGCAATGTACCTTGCAGTATCTCCATCCCTTGGCTTTCTCTCATTAGCATTCACATTCCCACTGATATATTGTGTTTTTCTGCCACAAGCCATTCCTTGTTGTTTTCTATAAAGGCAGTACCTTTGCATCAGAATTGTCCTAATTTCCCTAGCATAATAGATATTTTCCTTGTATTGACTTGTTTATGATGATTATTTACATATGAATGCATTGGCTTCAGACTTGATGACATCTATTACAGAAATATGAAAAATATATACATTTCTCAATAGCTGAATAAGCAATTCACAAGTTGGTATAGGGAGAGAAGAAAATCTAGGTCATCACAAAAAAAAAAAAAACCTTGCTTATTTGTCTTTTATTGTCATGATGAAAATTCTAAACATATTAAATTTATATATTATTTGATAAACCAGAACAAAATAAAAGTGGCTTGATAATTTTCATATCCAATATATTCTCGTGGGTATTCATTTATAGAATGTCACAGCTATAATTATATATATATATATATATATATATATATATATATATTTAAATGTATATTTATATAAGTATAGGTATATTTGATATTTGATATAATTTACAGGTTTAATTTATATTTATATACTTAATATTTACTTACTATATTATTTGGTAAATTGGTTAACTTACCAAATATTTACCTATAAAATGACAAAATAATCATTGAAAGACTTTGCGGAATTGCTAGATCTCTGTAGCTGTGATTTAGAACTGATGTGTCCAGGGAAATGTCTTAGATTTTATACATTTCCTTCTATAGAGTACCATTTTCCCCCCAGGAAGACTTTGTCGTTATATAGTTTTATTGTAAAATAAGCATTGACGAGTATAGTTGATGTAGTTAAGATATTTCCATGGAGGTAAAAGTCATTATTCTTATTATATACCTGTATTACTTTGTTATTTGATATCTTTCTTACCTAATCGCGCTTTTTTTTAACCTGAAGAATCACATCTACACTGTAAAGTTCATATGCCCAGAAAACAGTAAGACACATTTTGAGATTGTATAGATGAATTTAACATTATACAGTCATATAAAAGCATCTCATGTTTATCTCTTGGAAACACCCAAATATCTATACTTTCCCACAATATTTACCGAGAAAAATACAACTTCCTTTACCTTAGCATTTTTAAAACAATTTATCAGCATGATTTGCCTTTTAAAGAATATGATTTCCTCGGGGCGCCTGGGTGGCTCAGTCGGTTAAGCGTCCGACTTCGGCTCAGGTCATGATCTCATGGTCTGTGGGTTCGAGCCCCGCATCGGGCTCTGTGCTGACAGCTCAGTCTGGAGCCTGTTTCAGATGCTGTGTCTCCCTCTCTCTGTGACCCTCCCCCATTCATGCTCTGTCTCTCTCTGTCTCAAAAATAAATAAACGTTAAAAAAAAAATTAAAAAAAAAAAAGAATATGACTTCCTTCATTCTTTTCTTAATTTTTCAAAACTGCATGCATTTAAAAAGAATTAGAGTTAAAATATCAGTAATCCGGATTTTCCTCTTACTTGCCAACACTCCCCACCCATGTGAGATATATCATAAGAATCACCATAATTACATATGAAGGGTATTTTGGAAAGCTTGATATTTTACTACAGGAGGACTTGGGTAAATACTTTCCTCAAATTTAGGGCTCTTATTAATTTTTGGTAGAACAGAAGGACGAGATTATAGTTATTTTCTGCTTTTAGAATTTCAGATATTTGATTTGAAGATGTGAACACTTTGGGTACTGATATCTAATGTCAAGAAAATTTTTCTGTACAGTACCTGGGATATCATACATTCTCTATACTATAAACATCTCAAATCTTTTTTTTTTTTATTTTTTTTTAAAGATTTATTTATTTTTGAGACAGAGAGAGACAGAGCATGAGCAGGGGAGGGTCAGAGAGAGAGGGAGACACAGAATCTGAAACAGGCTCCAGGCTCTGAGCTGTCAGCACAAAGCCCGACGCGGGGCTTGAACTCGCAGACCGTGAGATCCTGACCTGAGCTGAAGTCAGCGGCTTAATCGACTGAGCCACCCAGGTGCCCCTCAAATCTTTTTAGTACATATAAAGATGCAGGTACAAAAATAAATAAAGTTAATTTTTACAGCCATAATGATGACAATTCAATGTGCAATACAATCTTTAATTTTTTTTTTAATGTTACTGAGGGCTCAAATGACAGTAAACT
The DNA here is from genome assembly GCF_018350215.1 of Panthera leo. Classification (NCBI taxonomy): domain Eukaryota; kingdom Metazoa; phylum Chordata; class Mammalia; order Carnivora; family Felidae; genus Panthera; species Panthera leo. The sequence goes on from NC_056687.1 coordinate 38,323,473, forward strand.
TAATGTTTTCAGAAGCAGATTGGATAGATGGTGACCAAAATATACACAAGTTTTCTATGGGGAAATTAAAAAAAAATAAGGTTGAATGTGTGGGACACTTTAAATTATGAGAATTCCTGTGTATTCTTCTTTGACAGCTCTCTCTAGCCTTTGGATTCTAGCCTTTTGTCTCATACAATTATCAATTTTCACGTAAAAACCTCTCAACGTGTGTAACTCAGTGATATTTTCTTTCAGTCAATGAGAACTAGAAAATTTGTTATAACGTCTGTTCATAATCTTTAGTAAAAAATTAGGTCTCCACATCATTGAGGTCTTTACAAGAGTATTATAACAGTTCCAAACATTTGATATTTTTCAACTCAGTTTTGGCTTTTTAGTTTATAATTTCATCAATGATTCCAGTTCTCACTATCCAAGACCAAGAATTAAGTTGATGAGTTAAAGCCACTTATTCTGAATTAAGTGGCAATCAATATTTTCACCTGTTCCTAAACATATTTTTTAGTTTAAATTTGAAACAAAAAAAGTTATTTTTGACAATTTCTTTTGGCATTCAAGTAGGTTAAAATGTTATCTATCCTCTTCTGTAAATGTCAGTGAAAAATGTCAACTTTGAACCAGTGACACTACATTACATTCTTTGTGTGTTTTGCCGCTTTACATACAAGGTTTTTCTTATAGTTTATTTCTCCCCAAGAGGCGGCACTTTGTTAATATGGCTGTGTACAATATTCTGACAAGTGCTGAACCTACGCTAACAAAAAATGGTTCTTATTTATGATGTGTCAAATTACTGTTCTGAGAGTAGACCTTTTAGGTTGCATTCAGCCTTTAATTTGACTGAATTTAAATGGCATAAAATGCCTTTTAGTTGGGCCTTGGCTGGCATATTATATATCTCATTTCAATGAAAAACATTCACATGCAAATATGGTTTGTTTGGAGTGAGGACAAATGCAACTCCCATGACTGATGAAGGCTTTTGATCACAGTTCTACAAACTGAAACCTTGAAAAAGAAGAGGCTATTTGGACCGGCATCTGCAATCCCATGAATTATTTAGTTCACATTATTCATAAATCTCTTTGAAGAGGAGGTTTTATGAGGTTCTAAGGAGGAGTCGTCATAGTTGTGTTGCCAGCTCCAGTGTTCGCTGAAGTGCCTGTCTGCATAGGAACACTTCCTTTAAATGTTAAGTGTTCTATGTAGCCTGAAAAGTGTATTACCTGAGTAGTCTAGTAAATCTCTCAAGAAATGGAATCTGATGCCCATCTCTTCCTCAAGCCACCCACCATTGAATCTAGTAGAAGGAAAGATGGAGTAAGCATAAATGTAAAGCAGTTCACATAGATTATAAATACAAGTGGATAGATTACATCAACAGAACACATTTCTAACCAGGCTCCAGAGCAGAGCAAGCTCAAAGCTCTCCTTCCTTCAACACCATGATCCTTCTTTCCTCCATACCTATGCACTGATGCAGCTGCCTGGAAGGACCTCCCTCTTCTCTTGTTCCGGATTCCCAACCAGCTTTCCAACCAGCTTTGTTTAGCTGGTGAATTAATTTTTCTGAACTTAATCCCTCGCCTAGTTTTACACTTCCATTTCTTTTGAACTACTGTTCAAAACAAATTATGCATTTGTTTCCTTTTCTAGAAGATAAGGTCTCTGAGGACAGGGATCTTGTAGTAATCACATTTTTGTTCCAGAGCAACATCATCCCTGTAATTTATAGGGCATGTTCAATAAATGACTGTTAGATTATCTTCACTTGACTTACCGCCAAACTGCATCTCTTCAGTGGAACAATAGGTATGTCTTATATTGTTTCCAGTTTTTATTAAGGACTATAACTTCACAATTATTACTCAACTTGAATTATTATGGACAGTTTAATACTGGTTACACTTTAGGAAGAGCATCCTGTTAGGGGTCGTCTATTGGCTTTCAACTGGCACAGGGGAGTGTCATGTTCAGAACTAGTTTCAGAGAATGAATCACAACACTTAATTACAATTTGCTCATTTGAATTTTTAAGTAATGCTTTAGAGTTTTAAAATTAATGGACAGTTGCAGTTTATGTTGCTGAATATCTATCTTTCCCTGTATTTAGAGTGCACGTTATTTGATAATAAACGCTGGGAGATTAGACCAGATAACCTTTAATAGTCTCTTCCAACTCTGAGATTCTCTGATTCTCTGAAATCATCCCAGGTGGGATTTTAGGTTTAACAGTGGATTCAAATGCAAACAACTTGAATAAATTTACTTATAGTTTGTTTAAAAATCCTGAGAACTGACTTTATCTTTTCTCTAAAATATATTTTCTTGTAAAATGCTGGGACTTCTCAACATGTTTATTAATATGTATGTATAACATAGTTTGTGAAAGGGACGCCTGGGTGGCTCAGCCGATTAAGCGTCCAGCTTCAACTCAGGTCATGATCTCGCAGTTCATGGGTTCAAGCCCTGCATCAGGCTCTGTGCTGACAGCTCAGAGACTGGAGCCTGCTTCAAATTCTCTGTCTCCCTCTCTCTCTACGCCTCTCCTGCTCATGTTCTGTTTCTCTCTCTCTTTCTCTCAAAATAAATAAAACATTAAAAAGTTAAAAAAAACAGTTTGTGAAATAATGAAAAATAGCATCATGACAAGAACATTTTCTTTATTGGTTAGTTGTATTATTGTTCCATAGATAAGAGGAACCAGTTCCTAGGTAGTGAAAGTCAGGATGTATGACAGAAAAGTTCCTGTGACTGAATTAAGGTTACCTATTGACATTTTACCGATTTAAGATAAACTATATTTGGAAGTTTGTTTCTTCCAAATATTTAAATAAGGTCAGTTATAATACTCCATTCAGAGACTATTTGACTCCGTTGAAAAATATGGATAGCCCAGACCATATTAGTGTTTTTCTTTTTTCAATTGCTGCCCATGTTTATAAAGACTATATTTGATACAGAAATCTAGGTCATGTTGTTTTTTAATTCATTTATATAATACTTCTAAAATAACTTTAAAAATACCTTTTAAAAAATTCTAATGTCCTCAAGCTGGGCCAGGTTATGGTGCATTTAATGTACTTTTTTTGTTTGTCTTACAATAGAATTGTGAGACCCTTATATCTCAGAAATGTCTGAGATCATATCTCTGAGAAATCCACAAGATGCTTTGTGGATTTCAAGTTTAGATGTAGTAATAATATATTCTCAATTGCTCATCAGCTGTCTTCATGCCTTACATAAAAAGTTAATATCTCCCAAACCACAATGTACACCCTAAAATTCATGTTATGATTAACATTCCTATATCAGTCAAGGAAAAATAGTATTATTTATGGACCCAGAGTGTTAGATAGCAGGTAATGAAAATTTTCTGGAAAATAAATTATATAAAAATCCCTGACTATATCAATATAAAATAAATGTTAAATAGAAGACAAAGCCAGAGAAACATAGGAAAAGAAGATGACACTGAGGTTCTCCATAAGACCCACTGTAATCAAATATTAACAGCCCAGTATTTATCCACCTACTTACAATTGATTCAATAATGTGATTTATTTTCCTGTCATTTATTAAGAATGTAACTAAAATAGTATTGATGTGTCAGAAAGACTTGATTATATTAAATTATAGTGAAAACTACTGGAGACCAATTCTAAAGAACTTGGAAATGACATTTCTATTTTTTTTAAATTTTTTTAATAGAAATCTATTGTCATACAACACCCAGTGCTCATCCCAACAGGTGCCCTCCTCAATGCCCATCACCCACTTTCCCCTCCCTCCCACACCCCCATCAACCCTCAGTTTATTCTCAGTTTTTAAGAGTCTCTTAAAGTTTGCTTCCCTCCCTCCCTCTCTAACTTTTTTTGTTCCTTCCCCTCCCCATGGTCTTCTGTTAAGTTTCTCAGGATCCACATAAGAGTGAAAACATATGGTATCTGTCTTTCTCTGTATGACTTATTTCACTTAGCATAACACTCTTCACTTGATCATATTCTCTGCATTTGGTTTATGGAGGGATGTACTACTGTAAATAGGCAACTATGTACTGCTTAAATTAGCATGCCTTAAATACTGAATGTATGTTAAATGTGTGTATCCTGGGTCTGAGCTCTTTTAGTGTCAATGACTCAATTTCAGGGACTCATGACCCCATCTGAAGTATAACTCAGGATGAGATCAGAGAAGCAGCAATGGCTGTGCACAAAATTCTGGAAGTCACTTTTCACCTTGCTGGAGCTCCTCATTGGGGTGATCCAGTAGAGGACAAAACCAAGTATTTCTTGATCACATGCTCATGCATGGAGGAGCTTGACTTTGCCAGTCACACCGAAGTGATTGCTTTTGGATCCCCTGGGAATTGAACAAATTACCTAACCTATGCTGAAGCAGATTAGATAGATTCCCTTAAATTATTCCCAAGCACATTTTCCATTTACACAGCTTTTCCAGAGTTAGCCCATATTCTAGCAATTAAGAGTTAGGAAACAGAGATTCTATGTTCACTTCATAATTATTTGCTGGAATGCTATAGGCATATCACCACATGGTTCTGGTTTCACATCTCTCTCTATTTATACATTTTCTCAAAAAAATATCTTATTTTTTGTTAAACATCTTTTCTGTTTCTGCCCCTTGACCCATCTTTTTTCACTGTTGTCCCTAAGCTGAAGCTGAAAACTGTTGTACTCAGTATAAGCCCCAGGTAGTATTGATTCTCTTATTTTACATCAGTGAATACCAGTCATCCATTATAATAATTGCAAAACTGTTGTAAGTCAATAAATGTGCTGACTAGAAGATGCTTGGGTTCTCTAACTGAAAACTATTCTTTTTTTTTTAATATATGAAATTTGTTTCCATACAACATGAAAACCATTCTTAACATTAATATGGAGTCCAGCAATGATTCTTCCTAGATAAAAATAAAAGTAATAATTATGATAGTATAATATGAACTGATTAACTGTTTTATGTGCATATTATTACGCAAAATTATTACATAATATTATATTCTATGTATGCACATGTACACATATACATGTATACACACAATAGAGGATGTTTATGTCATATAATTTTCTCACATTGCCTTCTGCCTTATTAATGGTTATATATGACAACTCGAGAATTTTGGTGGCTCAGAAAGTATTCAAATAAGCATATGTATGTAGTTGCTTTACAATTTTGCCATCAGTATTTATAGGCATAAAAGAATCACTTACTTTGCATATGTTTAAATTAGTAAAATAGAATATATTTTCAGTTGAATTATGAGTAAAAATTCTAATTAGAGTAGTAGAAAAAACTGAAAATATGATATCTAGAAAATAGGAAATGCAATCAATCTCATTGATGTTGGGGATTAGTTTTCTAAGTATTTCTTTATAAAAAATTTCTTAAATCTAATAGTGTCCATGCAATGAACAATCTGAACAATAAATATTAAGTTTATCCATTAAATTAGACACTGAGGGAATAATATGAGACTAATCTTCAACACTATATTTTATTCCAGTAATAGATTCAGGATAATATAAAATAGCTTCCTGGGTTAGTAACATAGATATAAAATATAACTTCAAAGGATAGTCATGTACTTTATTTATTGAGAACCTTTTATTCTGGTAGTGCCTCAAAGCTTTCATAATAATATATGACTGATACATCTAAGGGTTTGCATTTATGTTATAGTCTCTTCTAGAGGCATGAGTTTGAGTCCAATTTTTTACAAAGTCTTAAAAACTTATCCCTATTCCTATCACAGTGAAAGCCATAAGCCTACAGGGAAGTATGGAATATAGCATAAGAAAAAGAGATTTATAAATTGGTAGTGACTCATGAAACTTAAAGAGATTCTTGAGAGCAAAAGAAATAAATATAGAATAAGGTAGTGTAAATATCTTATATGTAAACTATCAGTGCTAGAAGCATGGAAACAGAAAGAAAAAATTCTTAATACAAAATAACAGTTATTTTGATACATACAATTAATTCAGAAGTCAAATGATTAGTTCATAGAAGAAATTAATGTGTCCTACATTTTAAAGTCTACATTTCATAAGCCAAAATTATTTCAATGGTGCCTGTTAGCCTTATGCAAAACATAAATAATTTACTCACATGACAAATTGACCACATTTAAATATAAAAAATATACAGTCAATACTTTACTGTTTTATATACACTATTATATTTAGTCATCTTATAAGAAAAGTCATGTAGAAAAAAGGTAATATTTAAAACAGAAATAAGCTTAGATGTTTAATTGAATAAAGATTTTAAAGATTTTTTTTATTATCAGAAATTTCAATCATATTACTAATCAATACAGAGAAAATACAATAAGGAACATGCATCCCAAGATTACTTTGTAAAGAATCCCTGGCAATAGATCATCTTTTTATAGATGTTTACTTTTATAAAAATATAATGACTTAAAAAATAGTCAAATCGTATATCCCACCTAAATATTAATATAATTCCTTAATATCATAAAATATCCAGTGCTCATCAGACCCAAAGTAGTTTGCACATGGGAATTGTTTTGGTATGTCCCTTAGATTTCCCTTCCATTTTTTTTTCTCTTTTTCCCCCTGAAATCTATTTGCTGAAGGCACCAAACGCCAAAATTGCCTGTGTGTGGTTCCCAATATACAAGATTTGACTAATTGCATTGACTTGATGTATTTTTTTGTCCCCTGTTTTTATTGTACATTGAAAGTTCACTGTAGAGGCATGATCCCATCCAAATTTAATTATTCTGGCAAAAACAAAACAAAACAAAACAAAACAAAACTTTTCAAATGGTATTGTGTCCTTTTCCATGGGAAAGGTATGTAATGCCCAGTAGTCTCCCTTTAGTGATGATAGCATGAATGGTGGTTGCTACCTACATATGAGAACTTGTTAGGAACTACAGAATGGTGGTTTTCAAATTCTATTATTTCCTCTTTACTCAGTGACTGGCGTATTTGTATGAAGAGAAATTTCCACCCATCAAATATTTGGTTACTTTGGTGTATAGCTTCTTTCACGAACATTTCTTTCTCAAACGTCATTTTTTATACTTGTTTCCCACTGTAAAATTTGTGTTGTTGAGAAAGAAAAACTTGTGAAAGAGATTAGATTCTGTCACACATTTTCAAGTCTTCACATTCTTTTTTTTTTTTTTTTAATTTTTTTTTTTAACGTTTATTTATTTTTGAGACAGAGAGAGACAGAGCATGAACAGGGGAGGGTCAGAAAGAGGGAGACACAGAATCCGAAACAGGCTCCAGGCTCCGAGCTGCCAGCACAGAGCCTGACGCGGGGCTCGAACTCTCGGACCGCGAGATCATGACCTGAGCGGAAGTCGGCCACCCAACCGAGTGAGCCACCCAGGTGCCCCTCAAGTCTTCACATTCTAATGAGCTTTATAGGGAAATTCTAATGTTTAGACCATGTTAGTTGATAGCTAAGAAACACGTTATTTTAAATAAGCTTCAAGTGATTAGTGAAATAAGGTGTTTAGCTTTGTGTTTGATGGTGGGAGAAAAATGAGAAAAGGGGTAAAGTACGTGGTTATCTAGAAATTAGTTTAATTTCGATGTCTTGAAAGACTGTAATAATGTGGCAAACATCTGATAAAATAAATGTCCTACTACTTCCTTCCCCTTTTCAAATCAACATGATATCCTTCTTTGTAAAAAGATATCAAACTCATCTGGCATTGGTTAGCACTACAATGCTGTGCTATATCTAATGATTGCATTTTCATGTAGCAGATTTTAACATATGTGCCTGGTGTTTTGGTTATAAATTTGTGAATGGCTTTGTGACCCAGAAAAAAAAAATTATCCTCTGTGGATCTCAGTTTTGTAATATTTTGGATCTCTTAGTTTCATTGTATTTCTTTTAGAAAGTAGTGATAGTGTATTCTCTTTCATTTTTACGATGTACACATACACATGAGTAACTTATTCATATTTAAAAAATTATATTGTACATTATCATTGGCAATAAGTTTTGTTTATTTATTTATTTTTGTTTCATTGTAGAAATTTGGTGCAAGGGAAACATCTACTATATCTGAATATGAAGTCATAGATGTCAGTAACTTCTGTCTCCTTGGAAAGTCTAAACACTTTCTAACTTCATGATTTCCATATTAAGAAACAATGATGCTTTATATATAAATTTGCTTATGAAAGGAAGAATACAAAACACTAGGCTAAAATATCAAAGTATTTTGAAAAAATCTACATAGTCTTAAAATGAAAAGATCCATACTGCTTTAAATTTGCTCCTTGTGAATAAATACCAGTAATATCTTTGCTATTTACTGTTTCATTGCTAAATAATTTTTCAGCAAGCCTTTCTAAAGGTAACCACAAATTCCATATGTTCAACACTATTTATACATTGCAGATACTAATAAAATATATCACTCTTGTTATGACAGTAGATCTTAAAATAAGAAGTAGGAATTAAAAGAAAATGTGACTAGGTTATATCAATTTTGAGGTAGGTAAAATTTTTCTATTCTCCCCTGAGAATGTCTGCATGCCGTATTTATAGTTCTTGTATTTTATTGTGAGAAACACTGTCTTAGATTCACAGAATTCTTCACAAAATTGTTAGTGATAACTTTCAAATAGAAAATCAAATAGATAATTTTCAAATAGAAAATTGAATAGAATTCAATGAGCAAATTGTTAACATAACCAACTAATTGTATTTTTACTTTTTGATCATTTGTATTGGAGTTTTTAGAGGTAACCCTTACTAATATAATGCCTAATATTCATTAACGACTCAGCAATCATATGTAACTAGCTATGATAATTCTATTATTATTCACATTTTTCTTCAAAAGCACAAGTTTTCACATTATTCATGTAATTTTTAGCAGTTACAAATTTAATACTATAATAATCTCTGAAAAATAGTACAAACAACTGTAATGTTACAGTTACAAATGACTGCTTTTAGTATAAATGTGAAGAAATATTGATGTCATCTCTAAAACTTTTCTCTGGTCAAAGTACCTTTATTTCCTTTCTTTTCGTTTTAACTATGAATGTTAAAATTGCATTTTTAAGATAATTTTCATCCCTTTTGGGTGGTGTGCAATGTGCACTTTACAATTGACTTATAATTGGGCTATGCTGACAATGGAAAATCTTACAAGTATTGAACATGACATTTATGACAGTATTGCTGTCATCTTGGCTTCTTTTATTGAATATGCAGAGAATTATAATTGGGCTAAGAAGCCTGGTAGCCTGGCCTCTTTCCAATTATATTAACCAGCCTAGTCTAGTATTAGCTGCCTGAACACACAGAAACAGGCAGAGAGCTTTTGTTTTCCTTTCTATTCTATGTTGGTTTCTACCCTGTAATTTAAGAATACAATCATCTGCCTTCATGCAATGTTTGAGAACTTTCAATTAATCACCTCCATTCCACTGAGAAATGTAAAGATTTACCTTCTCTATTTTTGTTTCTTTATTTTTACCTAATTTAATATGAATTTTTATGAAATATGGGTTGTATCTGTTACATATTAAATACCAATTGTCTCAAATATTTCTAAGTGTTTTAGGTAAGTTTTCCTTGAATTCATGCTAAAATTTTTAAGTGATAAATTTGAATTCGAAGAAAAATTTCTCTTCCCATGAACAAATCAATATACACTGATGCACTGAAATAATTTCTTTGAAACTGAGGCAGATAACATTTTGCATATTCTAACCATGCGTTTCAGCTTTGTGTAGTGTTAAAAACAATACAAAAGAGGAAAATAATGATTAGAAGTCTGATATCTACTAAACATCTACCAAGAAACTAAAAACTAAATTTAATTGAAAAAAATAGTAAAAAAAGTTCGTTTATTTCGAACACTAGATTCTGTAGTTTTCTTTGTCTATTTTTTCCCCTCTTTTTCTGGTTTCTTATTTTAGAGCATTAAATATATTTGAGTATTTCCTTTCCAAATAATCCCAACTCTTCCATCTGTAATATTTAAGGTCTTCATCTTTGTCAGTGTTTTATCATCTAAATAGAAATATGAAAATAGCCTGCAAAGCTGTCCTACAGAAACAAAACACCACCACAATATATTAGGCATATGACACAGGATGTGCATTGCGATAATGTTAGTAGGAGGAAAAAAAATTCTACAAATGACCCCACTATTTATCAATAGGCAAAAAGTGTCACATACATATAGACTATCGAAAAACATGTAACTATTAAAATAGTGAGTTAGAAGGCAATGAGTTAACCTGGAGGATGTGAAGGAGAGCTGACTGCAAAGTAATGTGTATGATCCTGTTTGGGGAAACAAAATACGCAAAATATATAGGTTTTTAGCTTTTATATTAGCTTTTTTATAAGAATTTCAAATTTTATTTTTCTAACAATAGCAAACTATTTAGAGGTATCTGATTATGCATTGTGTCTAGAAGTCTTCCTTAGAATGGGAGAGAGCCAAAGCATTAAGAGACTCTTAAAAACTGAGAACAAACTGAGGGCTGATGGGGGGTGGGAGGGAGGGGAGGGTGGGTGATGGGTATTGAGGAGGGCACCTTTTGGGATGAGCACTGGGTGTTGTATGGAAACCAATTTGACAATAAATTTCATATATTTAAAATAAATAAATAAATAAAAATAAAAAGTTAAAAAAAAAAGAACTCTCCTGTATAACGCTTCTAATTTCCTCATTAAGTTTACTTCTGCCCCAAATAGTGTTTACCACTAGGTATAAGTAAATTGAAATTTCTACTCTTTAATGGGAATAATGCCATTTAAAGTAATAGAGTTTTCTCCTTTTATAGCTATGTGGTCAACCAAGTACCAAATAACTGAAATCTAATGAATCATGCAATTTTGATTTGGCTTTGTAGACCTGATATTTGCAGTTCAGTCAGTGACTCAGTGCCTTAAACCCCATTCTTAGATCACAGATTTGGAAAGCAGACACATTCAGGATCAAATCCCAAACTTGCTTCTTTCCAGCTGTTTCACAGTCAGCAAGTAATTTGACTTAAAAAAAAAATAACGTTTATTTATTATTGAGAGACAGAGAGAGACAGAGCATGAGCATGAGAAGGGCAGACAGAGGGGAAGACAGAGAATATGAAGCAAGCTCCAGGCTCTGAGCTGTCAGCACAGAGCCGGATGCGGGCTCGAACTCAGAAACCGAGAGATCATGACCTGAGGCAAAGTCTGAAGCTTAACCAACTGAGCCACCCACGTGCCCCTAATTTGACTTTTCTAAGTCTCAGTTTCCACATCTGTGAGGCAATCAGTAATAACAAAACTTACTTCTTGAAATTGTCATTATTAAGGGGCAGAAATATGGAAAGCACTCAATCTCAGTGCCTGACATTTAGTAAGCCCTCAATAAATGCAGGGGAGTTTATGGGTTATATTTTAACCGTTAAATAATACAAAATATGTTTAAACTATATGTGTGTATTTCTTTAATTGAATTAACTAAAGTTGAATTAGGAAGGACATATAGAAAGAAAACATATACATACAGTCCTTAAAATGAATTTAGTGCCTTAACGATGTTTGGTATTTGCACTATATGTCTCCTATCTATCCTACTCTTTCTTATTCAAAGACTTTAACCATATACTAACAAAATATAACCAATTATCACTTTCTTAATTATAGATTATATTTGTCTAAAGTGTGTTGATTATGTAATCATAAATATTACCCTTTTAAACTGTAATAGGAATAACATATCTATTTTTCTTACTTGATACTCTAATATCTAACATGTTTGTTTTCTTCTTCTTGTGCAATCTTTCCTTGGAACCAGCGGCTGCTTCAAAGAATAAAATGAAAGGTGAGCTCCTGTCATTCTGCATGACTCACCATGATTCATTTTTCTGGTCAGTTGTCTAAGCCATCTCAACTGATGGAGCCAATTCTGTTGGTGATAATACTAGTTCCATGTATGGACATCGGTCATAAATTCCTACAAATATAAATAATATTATTTCACTTATCAGTTTCTGATATATGTCTATGTTTGCATGATTGTGAGTTTGTTTTCTTGTTTTATTTCTAATTTTATTCCTAGTGGAATACAGTGCTTTTGTGCATCAACATTTGCCTGTTGACCTTAGTTTCCTTGATAAAATTGTGAATAAAAAAAAAATACACCAGAGAATAAAGCTGATAGCAAATGTCTCAAAAGCAAAAATTCACAGAATTACGTGAAAAGAAAATATCTTCCTTTAAAAAGTGAATATTATAAAGTGTACATTTGTATTTATGACTTTTCTTCCATTTCCTAGTTGCATTAAGTTTATATTTGCTAGAATCCTGGAAATATAATTTCATGAGAGAGGATGTGCTTGTCTAATGCCAGAATATCTCCCTGAAAGGAAAAAGACTGTTGGCTCAATATATCTTTACAGTCTTGAAAAAAATCAAATATATGTATGCTACTTTGTCATGGGTTTATAGTTTATATGTGTCAATTATATATTCTCAAGAGCAATCTATATATTTATTTTTTCACCTTCTTATATAGAAAAATATATATGGTTTATCCTTCATTTATCTTTCAAATATCTTTCATTTATAGAGCAAAACTGCAGTTACCTTATTGGTCACATGTCTATTATCTTCAGTTTCCTCATCTACAGAGTTAGAAATAACAGTAAAAACTTAAAAAGGTTGTTGAGATGATAGAGTTAAGTAAAATATGTAAAACAGTTTGTGGACTAGTATTTTAAACAATGCCAGTTTCCTTTGTTTTCCACAAACCCAGCTCTTTGTAGAGAAGTTTCTGAATCTTCATTGTTTAGCATTGCCTTGCCTAATACCTTCCTGTATGCTCAAGAGGAACAACCCAGTAGTTTTGTCTTTTTCAATAATTTCCCATATTCAGATCTTCTACAAGCCCACCCTTTTCTATTATCCCTCTCCCTCCAGCCCTGCCTTCCCCCACATTCATATCGTACAGCTAGTTTTCACACTATGACAGATTTCATCTTTGAAGTGTTAACTGCTCCCTATTTATAAATCTAAGCATTTAATGTGCAACTACTATTTTCCTAGCAATATCCTTGTTTTATAGAACACTGAAGACACAAAAGACAAGGTGGCAAAATTATTGTTACCCTTTGTTTTACCCTCCAGTATAACCTCTTATGTTGTTTCAATACATATCCTAATAGAATTAGCCAATCCTTGCCACAGTAATTTTCTGTCTGGTGGTGAACAAGAGAAATACATTCATAGAGCATTCAAGAAATTACTTGATAATGAATGCATGTTTATGTATAAGCATAATGTATATTTAAAAAAGCTTAAGAAGTACAACTTTAGGAATGAAGATTTAAAAACAATGTATAATAATGTATTCATTGTAGTATATAGATTTTTGATTGAAAAGGGAGTTAAGGAGATATTGAGATACATATTGAGGTTGAAATACTCTTTCTCAGAAAATGCTTTCTGTGTGTGTGTGGGGGGGTGGACTTGAACTGATTCTTGAAGGATAGGTAGGGTATACAGAAAAAAAAAAGTAGTACGTGGAAAAAATAATTTGAAAACATAAGTAAACAACTGAAAGCAGGAATGAGTACAGTCCATTTCAGGATAGTGAGGACACCTTTTGATGAAAATCTATGTTTTTATGAGAGTGAAAGAAAATATGTTTGATGATGCAACAGACAATTGTGTGATTATGAGTCATTACTGCATTTGATTACCTAAAACCTCTTCTCATAATCACATCTGTGGTCACTTGGTAATTCTTAAAAGCAATGGGCGATAATTCAATTTACAATAAACAGGTTAGAAAGTCTGAAGTACAGGAACCAACTTTTAATTGGAAGATTATAACCATAAATTATGTTACAAGTGTCTGTCAAATCAGGTCAGAATTCAAGCTGGCTAGGATTTTGCAATGCAAACATACTTATATGCCCAATTTAGTACTTCTCAGAAAGACATTCCCACTGTCCTACACCTATCTATTTTATTTGAATCTTCTTTCTCCACCTGTGTAAAAGACTACAGGAAGTTTAAGGACATAGTTTACCCTATGCCTATATTTTTGCCATCTCCCAAGTGTTATGGAGACACAAAATGATACTTTCTAAAATGAACTGTGCCTCAAGTAGAAATTGAAATTTTATTTCTAATGATGGTTTGAGACAGATGTATATTATGTAGAGATAACAGAAAGAACTACTCAGTATTTTTATTGTCCAATTTCCATGTCAAGGCAAGTGGTCTTCAAACAGGAAAGAAAAAAAAATGTGGGAAAGAGGAAAATAAAACCCAAGGTAATGCAAGAGCAGTTGGTTGCTTAAAAATAGTTCATTTCTTCTGACCCAAACAAAGCACATTAGGGGACCAAGGGAAGTATCGAAGAAGATTGCATCTCATTCATTTATCCTTATGGAATGATCCAAATGTGGAGAGTTTCTGGAATATTGGAAAGAAGAATATGTCTTGATTTTTTTTAAGGAAAAAGGATTACATACCAGAAACCATAGACTGGAAAATTTGACATTAAATTCCCAGTAACGTTTTAAAATAAGACTCTTAAAACAGCAATTTATGAGTGTTTAGATTAAAAGAGAGTTCACGGAGTCAGCAGTTATTAGTAATGACATAGAAAATTACCCTAATTTTCTCCCACTCCTTTTTTTTTTATAATGGTTATTATATCAGTATCTGAGGGCAATAGTATAAACATATCTGAATATCATCAAATCTTGTAGCAACTAAACCTTTCCTTATCTGTGCAGAAACTGTCATTCTGAAGATCACTAATTATTCTTTAGTGGTCAAAGTGGTTTCCCAATCCTCATATTACTCAATTTTTTCCTGCTGAATAGATAGATAGATAGATAGATAGATAGATAGATAGATAGATCTTGATCTTCTCTCTTTGTATATGTATATATTTCTATTTCCCTTGGTTTTAGTGTGTCTGTATAGATTTCATTTTCTTCTTAATTCCTCTTTGGCTTTCTTTCTCTCTCATTTTCTATCTTGTTCTGGAATATAGGTTTCATTTAGGTTATATCTCTGATCCCTCAAGAGATTGCTTGTTGCAGTATTGGTCCACTTCTCTATAGTCCCTTAGGAAGATGAACTTCACTTCCTACAAAATAAAGGAAGCAACTATTTTCTAGATGAATATGTACCCACAACCAATCTCCCTCACCACTACTGACTATTAAGAGAAAGACAAATGATCCAAACAAATTCCTCTCCTGAAAACTTAAAACTGGAAAAGGTTGGTGGGGAGAGGGGCGCCTGGGTGGCTCAGTCAGTTAAGCGTCAGACCCTGGATTTCAGCTCAGGTCATGATCTTACAGTTTGTAAGTTCGAGCCCTGTGTTGGGATCTGCACTGAGAGTGCAGAGCCTGCTTGGGATTCTCTCTCTGCCTCTCTCTCTCTCTGTCTCAAAAATAAATAAATAAATAAACTTAAAAAAAAAACTGATAAAGGGGGAAGGAGAGAATAGGAAAACTGAAAGGGGTAAGAAAAAGGAAGAGAAATGGGAATCAGTTTTGTTATACTTTGTGGGGATGAATTTTGTAGCTAGACTGAGTAAGAAGATGAATTAAATTTGAGAAAAGAGAAACAGGAATGTACAAAGAGTGAAAGTGAAGAGAGTGCCCTTATGGTGCCCAGTTCCCTTGTTCTAATAAAGGATTCTATTTTATCCTTGCCCTTTGGGTTTATGACACAGCTCTCTTGTAGTTAAGCTTCTAGATAGATTTCTTTTGCTTGCAGTCAAGAGAACAGATTAATATAATCACCTTCTTCCTCTAAAGTGTTCTTAGTTGATTTTTGTTAACACTTTTCTAGACTTGATCTTCTATTAACCTTCTATCTGATGTTGCCATCACCCGGCTGAACATTTGAACCTGAATATAAAAACAATCTCATCTTTTTTTTTTTTTTTTTTTCAAATCTGAACTTTTGGGGTTTACTATGTCTTCTCATGAGCAGCTATTTGCCTAAATTCCTAGATGATTTGAAACATGCTTATATCTTCCACCTTAATGCACCCATAACTGATTGATTATCAAATGGACCTAAGTTTATGGGGATGAAATGATTGTTTTGGTTTTGGTATGGGGATCATAGCTTTTGCATGGATCCCACTTCTTCAAAACATTCATTCCTCAGAGCTTTCCTGGAGTAGTTTCTATTTGTCTCCTGCTTCAATACTCAACATTAGACAATCTATTCTCTATTCATATATCACGGTGAATTCATATAACATCAGTTTACTATCCAAGTTGCATTCATATGCCCTACACTCATATTTCAGCAAGATCACCAATGCTTTGCCACTTAGAGATAGGGAAAAAGGTACCTTGGAGTGTTCCTAAAATTTCTTTCCATGAAAGGATTTTATTTCACTCTATCATAAACTTACAGACCAAATGTATCATAGTGATTAATATTATTACAGAATATTACAAAATTTCTAAACAGTTTTAATCCAATAAATATATTTTTGTCTTCAGTCTGATTTTTAGGCTTTATTTTTTATTCAGAATTTGACAGTTATGGTGGGGATAATATTTTATTCCATTTCTAGCTATTACCTTTAATCATATCATCATTTTTCAGTGTTCAAATAAAAATTAACATAATTATTCTGACTTTGCATAAGAATTAAAAGATAATGAAGGACACTCAGCAATCTAAATTGAGATACATAATGTGGTTTAGAGAAGAATCAGCATTTCAATTTACTGGATTTAAGTGATAGTCATGCATAATATTATTAAATAAATGATTTATTCATTTATTTATATTGTAAATATAAAGTCTGCTATTCAATCAAAATACAACATTTAGTATCCCGAGTTTCCCATCATATTATACCTTTTGAGGGTGAATTGAAAGGCACATACGAGATTGACATTGAAACATTTCTTTAAAGTATTTTTAGATATTGTCTTCAGTGGAGTATCTACAGCTCAGTGTGTATTGTAAATATACACTATATATTAAGAAATTCCACTTTGTAGTCAGACAGACACAAGTCCAATCCTAATTTTTCAACTTAACCTGATTTGAGCACCTGGAAAATTGGTTAATTTCATGCAACATTCAACTCTTGTGAAAACTTTATGGAATAATGTATAGAAAGGGGTTAATCTGGGGAATGTCACCTAATAAACAGTACATTTTACCTATAGCTATTGTTATCATCATTACTATTATTATGTAAATGATGTCTGTGGAGAAAACAAACATGTAGTCAAAGCAAATCCAAAAACTAAAACTTCTCTTTGAGAATCTGCTATATGTCATCTTCGTGGTGGCTTTCATATGTTTATATTCATTATAACGTTAAAATAAACACATAAAATATAACATGAATGATCCACTTAGGCATATGTAATTTTTCTTTCTTCACATTTAAATATTAAAATCCAAAGAGTATACATGGTATCATTAAAGAAGTTCAACCAGGAGTGCCTGGGTGGCTCAGGTGGTTAAGCATCCGACTTTGGCTCAGGCCATGATCTTGCGGTTTGTGAGCTCGAGCCCCTCGTCGGGCTCTGTGCTGACAACTCAGAGCCTGGAGACTGCTTCAGATTCTGTGTCTCCCTCTCTCGGTCCCTCCCATGCTCATGCTCTGTCTCTCTCTGTCTCATGATAATAAATAAACGTTATTTTTTTAAGAAGTTCAACCAATAGCAAAAGAAAAGAAAAAATTAAGGAAATTATATTACAGTGAGATTTATCTAATACTTAAAATGTAAAAATTACTTACTTTTATTATATGTGAAGAAACTGAGAAGTAAGATTTATATAATTTCTGTTGAACACATCACTCAACTCCTTTTGTTGAAGCTATGTTTATATTTTAAATTTAAAAGTATAAGGAATTAAGGGGTGCTT
The DNA here is from genome assembly GCF_018350215.1 of Panthera leo. Lineage (NCBI taxonomy): Eukaryota > Metazoa > Chordata > Mammalia > Carnivora > Felidae > Panthera > Panthera leo. The sequence continues at coordinate 38,341,386 of NC_056687.1, forward strand.
GGGTGTCTCAGTTGGTTGAGCATCCGACTTCGTCTCAGGTCATGATCTCTCAGTTTGTGAGTTTGAGCCCCGCGTCGGGCTCTGTGCTGACAAGCTCAGAGCCTGGAGCTTGCTTCAGATTCTGTCTCCCTCTCTCTCTACCCCTCCCCAACTCATGCTCTATCTCTCTCTCTCTGTTTCTCTCTCTCTCAAAAATAAATAAACATTTTTTTAAAAACTGGAAAAATAAAAGTATAAGCAATTAGGGGCACCTGGGTGGCTCAGTCAGTTAAGCGTCCAACTTCAGCTCAGGTCATGATCTCATGGTTTGTTAGTTCGAGACTCACATAAGGCTCTGTGCTAAAAGTTCAGAGCCTGAAGCCTGCTTCAGATTTTGTGTCTTCCTCTCTCTCTGCCCCTCCCTCGCTCGTACTTTGTGTCTCTCTCTCTCTCTCAAAAATGAATAAACATTAAAAATATTAATTTAAAAGTATAAAGAATTATTCAAACTCTTACATAACAACTACAAAATCTTCAGCAAAAGTAACTTATCAAGAAACAATTATTGAAGCTTAGATTTATTTATCCCACACAAGGCTGATGTAAGGAAATATGCTTGGAGTGTTAGAAATACAGCAGTCACCCTTAATCCACAGTTCATCATTCCATGGTTTCAGTTACCAGCGGTCAACCTAGTCTGGATGGAAGCAGATGACCCTCCTTCTGATTATTGTCAGGTCAGCAGTAGCCTAATGCTACCTGTGTCATTCACTTCATTTTATGTCATCATAAAGGCATTTTATCATCTCACATCATCACAAGAAGAGTGAGCACAGCACAATGAGACATGATGAGAGAGGGGGAGACCACATTCACATAACTTTTATTACAGTATATGGTTATAAGTTCTATTATAAATATTTTTCTATTTTATTGTTATTAATCTCTGTGTCTAATGTATAAATTAGCCTTTATCATAGGTACGTATGGAAAAAAGCATAGTAAATACAGGATTCAGTATTATCTATGGTTTCAGTAATGCACTTGGGGTCCTGGATGTATTTCCTGCAGATAATAGGGGACTACCTGTAAGGGAATTTAAAAGCATGTTATGTTTCTATAATGGATTCACTAAGGGATTTGGGTAGAAGGCCCATGTAGATGGTACCTTTTAGAAGTTACATCTACCTTCTACTTCATCTCACTTCTCTAGGAAAATTGCCAAAGATACTGATATATATGATAATGCAATGATGTTTTTAAAGATATAATTTATTTCTGAAGCTTTTTTTAACTTTTAAAAAAGTGGATAACAATTATAATAACTAATATTTTCAATGTTTACCATGTGCCAGACATTACATTGAACATTGTATGTGTGTTTTCTTTTTTTAATGTTTATTTATTTATTTTGAGAGACAGAGTGTCAGTTGGGGAGGAGCAAAGAGAGAGGGAGAAGGAAAATACAAAGCAGGCCTGACACGGGGCTTTATCTCACAACCATGAGATCATGACCTGAGCCGAAATCAAGACTCAGATGCTTAACTAGCTGAGCCATTCAGGTTCTCCTGTATATGTGTTTTCTAATTTAATCCTCACAAAAATCTTTGAGATAGATCCTGTTATTATCTTTATTTTTTTAAATTTCTTTAATGTTTATTTATTTTTGAGACAGAGCATGAGTGGGAGAGGGGCAGAGAGAGGGAGACACAGAATCTGAAGCAGGTTCCAGGCTCCGAGCTATCAGCACAGAGCCTGACTGGGGGCTCGAACCTATGGACCATGAGATCATGACCTGAGCGGAAGTCAGACACAACTGACTGAGCCACCCAGGCTCCCCATGTTTATTTTTTTTTTTATGAGGGAAATGAATGAATGAATGAATGAATGAATAAATAAGGAAAATGAAGCAGAGAGTTAAGAAATAAGTTCAAAAAATCAGAGGCAACCCAACAATTCCAAATCAGAGTTACTGACTCTTGAGTTCTAACTTTTAATCTATTAAAGCTTCTAAAAATTTCAGACTAAATTATCAATATTATGATTCACCTAAATCTTATGTATTTATTTAAATATATTTACCTAGGTCTCACCCGCCCAAATAGGATTGGGCTGAGAATGGGAGTAAAGTAGAATGTTGATCTGTTGTTATTAGGAACAAATAAATTGGACTTACCTATTGGGGTATATTGGCAAGGAAAATATTCTCCCAATAGACTTCTTGTTTCTCATTCTTTTTAAATTCTTTTTCTGTGGGTCTTTCATTCATTCACCTTATGTTAACCTCACTCCTCACTTATTCTCTCTTGGGAAAGTGAGGAGGTAATTAGTTTCTCAATAAGATGAGTAGTGTTCTAGAAAAGCTTTAGGCATAACTAATATGAAATACTGAAATCAGAAGAGGGTAACAGGGTTAAAGAGTGTATTCATGAAAATTTTATTGTAAGATGATTCAGTGGGTCAAATGTAGACAACTTTTCTTGTTTTTAAACTGAAGCTTCATTTAATGTGGTTTCTGTTATTTATTTCTCACTGTATAGGGGTTTTGACATGCATTTGCTCTGTGGGCTGTCTTATTACTTACTATTATACAACTGCCCCTCTTCATGTTGCACAGTACAAACTAGTGTAGGTCAGGATAGAAAGACTTTCTAGATACTGCATTCACAATTCTAAAAGAATATTATTTTTCTCTTGATTTAATGAGGTTTCACTCCCCCTTGTCTCTCCTGTATTCTTGAAATGCAAATAAGGGTTTGAGCTTTCCTGTGGACATGTGGAATAACATAACTCATTTGCCCCAAATAGGCTGCAACTTTGTATAGCAATTAGAAATTGGTTTGTGTTGCTATTTTAAGTTTATGTCCTCATTTCCGTCATAAATAAATCATTGTTCTAATTTTTTACTCTATCGAAATACATCTCATCCAAATGGCAGGATCTTCTGGGATTCAATTCATCCAGTTGGTTCATGTCATCCTATTGTGTTAATAAAATTGGTATTTGCTTATTCTACAGCTGCTGTGTGGAGTTTAGAAAGTCTGTAATTGAAATCCCAAGGTTTGTGGCATCTTACACGTTTCTAAACAGAAAAAAAAAGTCTTATAAGGAGAAATGCAGTGATCAATGTTTAACAGTTGGGCATCTAGGGGCAGTTTCAAGATAAGTGCTATAAAGTGCAGAATTAAAATACATTAAAAATAAATTATAATTTATACTTCAAATTAGATGGAGTGATGGTGATGAGTTTTCGGTGGAAGAGAATCATTTGACTTGGCATCCTAATATAAAATATTTATCACTAGCAAAGTATACTATTAAAGACTTTGGGGAAATTTATCAGAGTACCTGGGTATTAGTATCTGCTCTACTATTTACTTGCTGCTCACATCAGTAAAGTAAGGACAAAAATATCAGTACTACCTACCTCATAGAATTATAATGATATATAAAAAGAATTTATAATGATGATTTTATAATGATATATGTGAAAACACTTTTAAAATAGCTAATTGATATTTAGATGTGTAAGTAGTTATTAATTAGATTAGGCATAATTGCATAGCCAAGGACTTGATATTCAGTAATAAATAAAATGTGGCCCTTGTTCTGAGCCCATTCCAATGATTCATGTGAGTGGAAAGAACTTTTAATGATGATACCATTTTATGCTTTTTCTTACTGGACACCCTTGGAAAAGGAGTGAACAAATGTTTCTTAATTTAATAAATTTTTATTGAATGTCTGTACTAGGCTAATATATAATGGAGAGAAAAAATATTGCTTAGTTTTGACCTCATGAGGCTTTCACTCATTTATTCATTCATTTATTCATCCAACAGTTCCAGGGATAGATACAAATATGTCAGTGAGAAGAAAAAGTAACTTGTACACTAAGGTGTATTGTAACATTATAGGCATTATGAAGAAAAAATAAAACAGAGGAGTAAGACAGGAATGTGTGGGCAGAGTAGAGAATGAAGATGGTTCTAATTTTGAACAAGGAGATGAAGTGAGAGGGCATTTGAAGAGAGTACTGATGCTGAGAGACCAAGCCAAGGATGTCTGGGAGAAGCAATCTAAGAAGAAAAATCAGCAAGAGCAGAGACCTTCAGGCAGTGAGGGACCTAGATTATTTAAGAGACCTCGTGAAACTAGAAAGGCTTGAGCTAGGAGAGAAAATAAGAGAGAAGTCATGGAGGGAATGAGGAACCAAATCACATAAGGATTTTTGTTTTGCTCCAAGTGAGATGAAAAGCCACTGGAAGTTTGAGCAAAGGAGACACATCTACTGATTTAGTTTTTATAAGATCAGGTTAGATGTTCTTATGAAAACAGACTGAAATGATAGGCATTGGCACATTTTTCCAGGAAACCAGTGGAGTGATGATGTTAGCAGGACTAGAGTCATAGCAATAGAGGTGGTGAGAAGTAATCATAGGAAGTCATACCTACCAGATTTTGCTGACTGAAGATGGACTAAAGAATGAGATGTAGGATGATTTTAATGTGTTATTTGGTTATTTTTGTTTTTGCCTGAAGTAATTGGAAGGACACATTTACCTTTATAGATGAAGAAGACTTTGGGAGGAACATGGTAAAATAATGGAAACTCAGACTTGAATACATGAAGTTGGAGATCCAGGTGACAATGACAGGTAGAAAATGGCTATATAAATATGAAATGAAGGAGAAAGTTCTGGACTGCAAAAAAGAAATCTGTAAATAGTTGTCTATGGAAGTATATAAAGCCATGAGATTGGATAGATTTATTTAAGTTATAAATGTGGTTGTTTAGAGAAGATAAAAACCTTAGGACTGAGTTTTCAGGTACTGAAAACTCAAGATCAAACAGATAATGAGACACAAGCTAAGGAGTCAGCAACTGAATTAAATGTTCTTTTTTTAAAGTTTATTTTTTGTTTGGGGGGGGGGGGTCCAGAGGAGGGACAGAGAGAGAGGGAGAGAGAGAATCCCAACCAGACTCCCTGATGCAAGGCTCAATTGCACAAACCCCAAGATCATGACCTGAGCAAAATTCAAGAGTTGGGCGTTCAACTGACTGAGCCACCAGGCCTCTGAGTTAAATGTTCTTGACAGATGAAAACTGAGAATTTATCATTGGATTTATCAATGTGGAGTCAATGGAGACCTTGATAATTGCCATTTAGGATAAAATATATAGAGGTTAATTAAATGTACATCTGAAGAAATGAAATTTTGCTACTGTAAAACAATGCGTGATAGTACAATGAGATCTGATTACAGAGGCATTTATTTTAATAAAAGAAGGCATAGGGATAACTTCTTGGAAAAAGCGATGGCCAGGAGAGAAATAAAGAACAGCCAAGTAAGTAAGAAGAGAGGGAAAAAATTCCCACGTAGAGGGAATGGCAGCAAGAAAAGCAACTAAAAGGCAAGATAGCTTCTGTGGAGGAATCAATGGGAACAAGGGTCAAAATAACAGTGGATTTCTACTGTTAGAAATCCAAAATATCTGGGAGTCTTATGGCCTCTGGTCTGATGTCCATGTGTTTAATCTGTTTCATGTTGATTTTTTGTACATGGTATACATTAGTAATACAGTTTCATTGTTTTGCAGAGGGCTACCCAGTCTTCCTAACACCATTAATTGAAGAGACTATTCTTTCCCTGTTGTGTATTCTTGCCTTGTTTCTCAAAAATTAATTGACCACATATGCATAGGTTTATTTTGGGGGTTTCTATTCTGTTCCATTGATAAATGCATCTATTTTATACCAATACTGTACTATTTGGGTTACTATAGCTTTGTAACATGGTTTGAAATCAGGGAGCATAATGCCTCCAGCTTTGTTCTTCTTTCTCAAGATTACTTTGGCTATTTGAAGTCTTCTGTGGTTTTGTACAAATTTTAGGATTGTTTGTTGTATTTCTGTGAAAAGAAATGCCACTGGAGTTTTAGGAGGGATTGCATTGAATCTGTAGATTGCTTTGGATAATAGGGTCTTGTTAACAATATTAATTCTTCTGATCCATGAACATGGAATGTCTTTCCATTTATTTGTGTCCCTTCAGTTTCTTTCATCAATGTCTTATTGTTTTCAGTGTATGGATATTTTACCTCCTTGGTTAAATTTATTCCGAAATATTTTATTATTTTTGATGCAGTTGTAAATGGGATTGCTTTCTTAATTTCTCTTTCTGATAGTTTGTTGGAGTATAGAAACACAACTGATTTTTTATATTAGTTTTGTATCCTGCAACTTCAACATAATAGTATATTAGTTCTATCAGTTTTTTGGTGGAGTCTTTAAGGTTTTCTATATATAATATCCCACACAGTGCCTTGAAGTTTCTATGACAGAGGTGTTTCCCTATTCTAAAAACAATGGAAATCCATTCAGGGGTTTTCAATGGAAATAAGGATGGGGGTGATAAAATAGTCTCACACGTATAATTTGAAAGAGATTGCTAAATGTTCATGAAGAACAAATTAGAAGAGATTACTACAGATGACAAAAAAGATAAGTTGAATTGTCTGGAGAGTTACAATAGTCCAGGAAAAAAAATAAAGGTAGATTGGCCTAGAGTAATTATTGGTAACGTCAGAGAGAAACAGATCTGAGAGAATAGAAAATCCTTTCAAGAATACAGTTGAAACATTTAACAGAAAAAAACAAAACCAACCAAACAAGCAAATAACAACAACAGATAAACAAAATGAAAACAAACTGTGATCCATGAGTTAGGTCGGTATCTCTAACTATTTATAAAGGGTTTAAAATATTTTATTATTCATTTCTCTTCATTGTCAACAACACTGCAGACCTAAAAAGCAGAAACCTAGAATTACAGTTCTGATATTGTCAATATGTCAGCCATAGAAAAGTTCACTTATGTAGTACCATGGAACTGAAGTAAAAGTAAAGAAAAATTGTAGATTATATTACCAAGAAAAAAAATAGTAACATTTTATTTTCCCTGAAATAATATTTATGTATACTATTGATTCTTATAATTGAATAGTTGGAAAGTTTCATATATCTAAATAATTCAAGGGGGAGGACACTTTATATTTTAAAAAAAGTCAGAAAAACACACTAAAATCATAAAAAATGCACATCTTAATTATATATGTACTAGTCAGATCTATTTTGGATATGGCAGACTAAAGGTTACTTATAAATTTGATTTTGACTAGAATTCAATTTGAGGTTATATTAGTGACATCAAAGTGGTAATAATGTGTGTGGCATATGCTTCAAAAGGTTTATTAATTTATCTCACTACTTAGGTGTTTTCCCATCTTGGCCAAACAAAAGCCACCTACTGGCAGAGTAGGATGCCAAATTATTTCTATGTAATCTTTTCTCAAGATGCAACAATCATCTCATTGACATGGAGTTCACTTAAATATGCTGTCTGGATACAAGGCAAGAATACTGTTTGGCTTGAACAATCACCAAATAGTTCATGAAGTAATTATTTTCCAGCTCAGCCAGAAGTCATCTTGGGAAAGGCTGTCAAATGTCTTGGCTGCTTAACCAGAGTTTCAGAATCCCAATAGTATATAGTCACAAAGGCAGGTACGACTAGTTAGTAGCAGTGTATTCAAATGGAAGCTGAGGGATCAGAGAGCTATATCTGTGTTTATCAGGATATGGTTTCCTCTAGAAATAGAGATAGATGCTTCTATGCAATCTGGTATTTGTCTCATTAAAAACTTTGAATTTGTTTCTCAGCAAATAAAAAGTTAATCTTCAGGCATGAAATAATTTCTTTGTTACAAACTTGAGGAACGAATTTAGATTTAGGTGAAATGTAGCTCTACGGTTGTAGGTAGATACATAGGTAGATTTTAAAACTCCTTAGAAGTTTTTTGGAGGGTTAACAAATGCTTTGGGATTTTTCACACTCACATCTTATTTAATGTATCTGCCATGGCCAAGAATCATTTCAGCGTGCTAATGTGACTCTATTACAGCAAAATAAGTGTTTAATAAGCATTTCTTCCATAGCTATCTCAATAATCAGATTTTGGAAGTCCTAGTCATTTTCAGGAGATTCCTTAAAATAAAACAAAACACATATACCCATGGCTTAATAAGAGATCTACACAAAGAAAGCATTCCTTATAAACTGCAATTGTTCTATTTTAAAATCTAGCAACTGGAAATGCATTTAGAAACACACTAATTAACTCACATTCAGTTATTTGTGCATTCATTTCCAAAATACTTATTGAATTTATGTGTAGCTCACTAGTCAAAAATATTGATAGTATATTTTATATTTTGGAATCAAATCTAAAATCTCAAACAGATATACCTATCAGTCTCAAAGATTTAAAATAAACTATATGTATAGCAAAAATGAGTATGTTTAGAATCTAATTTTAAAAGACCACATATGATTTTTGGAAAAACTTTCCCCAAGAATATAAACATTACGATTTTGCCCAAGATTATCCCATTTATCATTGATTTCCGTATAGCAAAATGGAATAGAAGGTTGCATTATCAGTTTATATATTCTGTTATAAACTTTGACTAGGACCGATTTACATACCAAAACAAATTTTGAAAGAACAGAGTCATGCTGCTTTTGTTGTTGAAAAATTATCTGTAGTCTTCAAGGAAACTGTCACCTTAAAGTGGATTGGCGTATGGAGAATAAATTTTAAGATGTCAATCATATTATTAGTTCTAAAACTGGTAGAAAGATGAATACACTAAGATATATTTTCTGTTACTGAGTTTTAAACAAAGGAGATGAGATTTGTTTACTTTTAAAATTATATAACTGCTTCAGCTTCATCAATAGTTTGTGCAACTATAAATGACAGATCTGAAATTAACTTAGGCATATAATTGAGGAAGAGAAAAAAGTAATTTAAGGGGAAATAATAACGTGGCTGGAAAATGAATAAGATGACAATAAAATTATTGAAAATACATATAAAATGCAAGTTGCATTCATTGTGGAGAATACAATGTCAGAAAGTACTTTTATTTTGAAAAATAATAAAACTACTTTAATTTTGAATATCAAAGCATTTACAGTTACAGGTGAGGAAGCACCAGAATAGATAAAATTTAAACAATTGTCCAAGTATGAATAAAACTTGAAACAATCTGTTATTGGTAACTTAAAAAACAACAAAGACATGTCAGAAAATCAAAATTTAAAAATATGATGTGAATTCTTCTTATCAAATTCTATGAAATGTATCACCCAAGCCTACATTCAAAACAATTTTATTTTTAGTTATTGAGAATCATAGGCAAAGGACAGATGTGATCTCTTATATGAGGTGAAAAAATGTAATTCTAACTCTTGCAAATTAACTTAGCTTAATCAGCTAGTTTTACCTTGGACACAAGTCTTCTATGAATAATAGTATTTGATGTTAAAGAATAACTCAATACAATTAATATCAAACACTTTAAAGGAAAGAAATTAATCACATACACATTCGAGTTGGAATTTTAGTTGAAATGGATAACCAAGTTGATAACAGTTCATTTTCTAAGAAATTTGATAAACTAGTCTGTGTATCTTTTTGATATCTTTAGATAGAAAGTGTTATTCCTACTCATTTCATCTTAGAGAATGTTTTACTCTTCCAGTGGGTAAACAGTATGCTCTGTTTGCATGCCTTTTCCCAAGGAAAGCTATTATAGCATTTGATCCAATAGCTTCAGTAATAAATCAGGTATAATGAATTCTTCCTGACAGTGTGGGGATCAAATAACTAACATTTCTCCACACTAATTCTAAAGGTTTGTTTTACGTGACCATTATTTCAATGTGTACTGACTATTCTTCAGGTTCGTTATCTGAAAGACTTTAATTTTTGCTTTTCTTTGGCACTTGTATTATCATTGTCAATTGTACTACCTTTTTATTCTTTTTTTTTTTTTTTTTTGCTTCCTTTTGTTTCCATCTTTCTTCATGCAACTATGAGGAATATGAGGCCCTAATCATTTTCTTCTTGTATCAATACTGCAGTTTACCACCAGGTTCCCTAGTTGTTGTTGTTGTTGTTGTTGTTGTTGTTGATAAATTACCATAACAATGCATATCCTTATCTAAGAGTTTCAAGTCCCTACAACATCAGCTGGCTCCCTTAGAAGAATTGTTCTTTTCCTGCACAAGGAATTTGCCCCACAACCCTACCACAAAGTACTTGGAGCCAACTTCCTTCTGGCTCACTGAAGCAGCTTGGAATTTCCCCAATACTGATTAATTCCTTACATCTAATGTTAATCTCTATGCTCCTTCTTTAATCATATTCTCTACATTCAGAGCTCGACTCTATATTCATCTGATCTAGCAGCTTTTTCCAGAATAGTACAAATATTCATCAGTAGTTCTTGTCCGGGAAGGAGTTCTTCCTCTGTCTACAAACCGACAGGCACTTTTGTTTCCATGTGCCTCTCAAACAGTTGCTTACTGAGATCTTTAGTATCAGTTATCAGACTTAATTAGATCTTGGCATGTGCTTTGTTCAGTCCTGTTGTAGGAATTAACAGCCCTAAGCAATGAAAAGTTTGAAATTCTTCAACCACTTGACCTGAGTGAGCATCTAAGTTCTTTCAGTATCATCATTTATTTCATCATAAGGAGATATAATTTTGGCCAATAGTGTCCCTGTTTATATTTTGAAACCTCTCCATATAAATGATAAGTGCATTAGTGCAAAGTCCATCACTTCTGTCTTAGATAATTTATTTTCCCCAGGAGAAAAAAATTGAGTGACACGTATTTCATCGCTAAACAATAAGTTATCTCACACATGGAAAATTCTCTATGCCACTATCACCTTATATATTATTCAAGCTGAGATTTAAGAAACCAAATATACTTGTTACCCCACTCTTTTGACTTGTATATGTTACTGTATCACTCACTTAGAAAATAAAATGGAAAGTATATATATTTTATTTTTCTTAAAAAGTTGTCCTGTAGACAAGAGAAACAATTGGAAACTACTGTTTCATAAATCATTTGAATTATAAGAAAGCACACAGTGGATTTATAAATCTAAAACACTCCTTTTTACAAATCATTACTTGTTAAAAGTTCTTCAGGGATATAAGACATTTTTTTTCCCCAGTAACAACCTATAATGTGTAAACCACTTGTCAGCAGCTAATAACATAAAGGACTTTTGTATAGGGGTATCTAACACGGTCTCATTTTCGATGACCAGATTATAGAATACAAGAGTACACAGGATATTGTTATTTTATTTTCCTTGTTAGAAGCTCTGACCACTGATTGGAACTAGCATCATGATGATGTCATCCAATGGCTCCTATGCCAACTCATGGGCATTTGCCTGTAGAGGTATTCTTTTACTTTCAGTGTGTGTATTTTACCTGATAAAGCATGCTATGGATATTATGCATGCATATCTTCCTACATATGTTAACCTTTCCTAAGACCTTGTGTTGAAACCCACTATTAATATAGTGATCCGGTTGTGTCTGCCTCTTCATTCTTAAAAGTACATGATAAACTCTTAAGAAATAGATGTTGGGGGTGCCTGGGTGGCTTAGTTGGTTAAGCGTCCAACTTGGGCTCAGGTCACGACCTCACTGTTTGTGAGTTAGAGGCCTGCATCAGGCACTGTGCTGACAGCTCAGAGCCTGGAGCCTGCTTTGGATTCTGTATCCCCCTCTCTCTCTGCCCCTCCCCTGCTCATACTCTGTCTCTCTCTCTCAAAAATAAATAAACATTAAAAAAATTAAAAAAATAGATGATAAATTAAGTTGAATTGATATTTTTAAATGAACTGTCAGTGGCTTAAATTATAAATTTTATTTTCCTTGTGGTTTTGGTTGATAGTATTTGAGACTAATTATTTAGGAGCAGAAATGAAACATAACCCGAAACATCATGAAAAATATTTTTGCAAAATAGATGCTTTGAAATGATGTTATTTTTTTCCTCAATGGCAATTATAGCATGTCTGAAGTCTTCTGTCTTTTCCACATTAAAAAATATTCAACTGCAAATATAATTCTAGTGTTCCATTTGACAATACAGTGACACCCTTTCATCCTAAGATAAAGACCATCTATAGGATGTAGATAAAACTTTCTGATGGAGACGTGTTAGAGTACGTCTCAAGTTCCTATTCAGCACCATCATTGTACAATCTGTTTTCTTTAAAAGAGAATATATTTTCATCTGAGATTTTTTCCCTCTGACTGCTTGTTATATACACCCTTCATTGATTTAGTTCTTTCTACTATGTGATTGCATTTTTCTTTTTCTGAGTCTACCAATTTCTGCAAAGTTATGGCCTGAGCAGCTCACATTACTCTCTGGGTGGTTTATGTAAATAACAATAATAAAAACCCCTGAAGCTTCATCCCTGTTCCCAGTGGTATCCCACTGACCTCTTTTCAGCTTGAAAAGGTTCTATCTATGGCTGATTTTCTTTTTCCTTCCCAGTGGCAATTTTCAGACTACTGTGCTTCTTCATCTGATTTCTTGACTCTTTCTTGACTTAAGAATTAATTATTGAAATGTATCAGATGCACTCTGAAAATGTCAGTGTATTTGGTTGGATTTACTAAGAAGCACAGCTTTTCAACCAACATGATATTGGAACTGAATTTCAAGTAGTGCCTTTCTCCACATATCCTTTTCACAGGCAACACAAAAACATAATGCAGATGATCTATACCATCTCTGAAAAGGTTTGTGCTATAGAAGGCCATTTGTCTCTATCACTTTAGAGCAGAATGTTTACCTTTGCATTTTAGTGCCTTTTTTCTCATTGAAACTTTAACAAACACTTTGTATAGAACTACAAGAGACTCACAGAAGCTGTCCATCTATCCTCATGCCTCCAAACCAGCCTGTGGCTAATTTAATCTGTCCAATTCAGATCGTTATTGATCTTGGTATAAAAGGAATTCACAACCTCCCTTGTATTTGGTGGAATATTCTGCAAGTCTTAACTCTCACAGACTCAGATGTAGGAATTCATACACTGAATAGCACAAGTCAGCTTGAGAGTAGAAGCACTTTAAACAAAAAGACTAAGATCACCGGAAAAGAGATTCAAAAGCATTTATTAAAACATTCCAGGTGAGTTTAAAAAAGGAAGACATGCTTTAAGTCACAAGAAATAATTTTAAAAGGATATTAACAAAAGAATATTTTTAAGTAGCATATACTCCATACTTATTCATTAAATTGTAAAATAATTATTAGACACTGAGTGTAGACCAAACTGTTTCAGGTGCTTCTGTTTAACCAGTGTATACCAGGAAGAAAAGAGACAAAATCCATATCCTCAGAATGTATATTTTAGTGTGGGAAGACAAACAACATGGCAAAATAAGGAAACGATATAGTTACATTGGAAGGTGATTAGTACTATGAGAAGAACACAGGGGAAGAAATTGGGAAATGCCTGTAGGTGGAGATATTGCTATTTTTAATGACAAAAGGTAAAGCCTTATTGATAAGGTGACATTTGGACAGACTGAATATGTCAAGGGAGCATGCCAGGAGGATATTGGCAGAAGAGCACAGAATAAGGAATAAGACCAGTGCAAAAGCTTTGAGGCAGGAATATACTTGCTGCTTAAGAAAGAGTAAGGATATCTGGTGTGGGTAGAAAGAAAGAGTATAAGATTATGGAGAGGAGGAGATGAAATCAAGGGGTAACAGAATGTGGTTGCTAGGGGCTGGTAGGCTAGCTTATGGATTCAACTTTTACAAAGACAGCATTGGGAAAGATTTGGAGGATTTTCAGCAGATGGCTGACATGATCTGCCTTATTCATTTAAAAGATAATTCTAATTGCTGTGTTGGGTGGTAGAGATGTTAATGCAATGTGTTAGAAAAGAGACAATGGTTGCTTTTAGTTTGTGCTAGCAGAGAGTTGGTAAGAAGAAATTGCGTTTGATTCCAAAGGATAGCCAGTGGAATTTTTTCATAGTCTGGAGACGGAATGAAAGATAAAGAAAAGAATCAAGGACTTCTACAAGGCATTGGCCTATAGCACTAGAAGGATGCCTTTTTCATTAACTGAGATGGGAAAGACTATAAGAAATAATGTACAAATATGTATGGAAAAGTTGATAGTTTCCTATTTTCACAGCCGAGGTAAATTGCTGATGTATATTATAGACATTATTCATAGACATACATGTATATGTATATAATACTCATATTATAAAACTGCATGATATTCCATAATACAAATAATCCAGGCCTGTGGTACCATCTTGCAGCTCTTAAGCCAGAATGGGAACCACAGAAACTCTGAAGGGCCGCCTAAGATTCTCTCTTCCTAGACTGAACATGGTGCTTTTGCTAGCCCCAGGAGCTACTCAGGCAGAGTTGCCCCAAGATCACTGGAGCTTCTCTTTTTTCTGGTAACTCAGCAGAAAACTAGCCCTCTTTCCTACTCATAGATTTTTCTTCTTGTGGTTGTGTCTTATCTCCTCACCACACCCCCTCATGTTTCTTTCCAAATCTTTTAAAATTTTGCTCCTAACACCTAGGCTTTCAAAATATGAAACTCAGGAAAACTTTATTTTTTTTCTAATTTTGAACATGTATTTTCCATCATGATATTGAATAGCCTAACTACTGCCTGATTTAGGAGACCGGGACAGAATGAAGATGTAGACTGTTTTATTGTTTGAAATAGAATGAAAACTTCAAATGTATGAAAACTTTGGATCTTGTTAGTTCCATAAATATTTAACATCATCTTGATAAGATCATCAAACTTACTAGAATATGTTTTTATATATTACATATTATGAGGAAAATTTTCTAATAGATTATGTGCTATAGGATGATATTTTATGGCAAGCATGACTAGGGTGGGTCTCATATAAGGAGGTACAACAATTGATATATTAGAAAACTCTGATATCAATGAATTTCTTCCATAGATGTAATGGCATTTGAATCAAAGGAATATGGTTAATTGTTAACATTTTACTATATCAAATATCTTCAATGTGTTTTCAAAAATTCATGTGCATGAAATTGTTTTATAAATTGATAACTTTCTTTCTTTTATTTTCTGTTGAAGCATAACTCCATTATGGGAAAAACAAGTTACTTTATGGACATTTTTTTCTCTATCAAATTCTTCAGGAACATTCCTTTTCTATACATCAAAGCCTTTCTCTTGTCACACTGTCCTTAATAGGTCTCAATATTGTTGGCTTTTAAAATAAAAGCACTGAAAAGTTCATCTACATTCCTCTTATAATCAACTTTATCTCATTTCTGTCTAGACAGCCATTAAAAAAAAAAAAAATAAGCATGCAGCATTGCCAAAAGAAACTGATGCAGGCAAAATAGCCTAAATTGCCTTTGTCTCTCCTTTCTAGTGAATTGACCTCTCTACCCAGGCCTCTGATGGGTATCTGTGTTTGTGCAGGAACTCTGACTGTATCTACTCCAGCTGAATGCTCACTTATCTGAGTCCAATAACATCAAGGGTCTGGAGTCAATGGGATGGGGAAGACTAGGAGAGAGAGTGATTTTATTAGTCATATGATGTATGGCTTAGTTTCACTTGATGTGAAAAACATTCTCTGTCTGGTTTACTCACCCTTTCCACAGCAGCCCTCATCCCCCATCCCATCTGCGTGGCCTTCATTTGTGCTCTCCTGGTGCCCTGTACTTCTCCTGTCATAGAATGTATCATACTTTGTTGTCTTATATGTCCCTATGTCTTCATGAACAAAGGAACTTCACTAGTCCCTAATATAGTGCTTGGCAATTTGTAGGTATTCAATGTATGTCTTCTAAACAAATGGATGAAGGCAGCCCAAGATGTGCTATAAATATGAGACTAACAATAACAATAATGAGAACGATAATAGCTAACTCTTATTGAGCACTTACTAAGTACAAATGCTTTACTAAGTGCTTTTGACCATTATCTTATTTCATCTTTATTACAACCCTAGAAGAAAGAGAATTATTATGGGTTTCATTGTCATGAAAATAATTTGCATGATAATTACTCTTCTGATATCTCCACTTTCCTGGTATAACCTATTTTTTGCTACTTATCTTCACATTATTAAATGTTTTAATGAAGTGCAGATCAATTTTGTTATAAATTGCCAATCTAAAAAGAGAATATTACCTGCTCTAAAATAGATACAATTTAGGATATGTCTGTATCTTAGAACATTGTGTGGAATGCTACATAGGAAAAACGCTGGTAGAGAAGTCAACGCAGTAAGTAAAAGAAAAGACATGTGTTATATATTTACATGGTGTGACTATGCACAGAGAAGAACTGTAGAGCAGCAAAACCACTGTCACTAAACAAAATATTTTATAGACAGATGTTCAGGAATCCACCTGGAATTACAATAAAGTAAATGCATGATTATTCTACCATTCCTTTTCTCAGGTTCAAGTGTTAATAGTTATTTCTACTTGAATCATTGTTGTTCGTTTGATTAGGAGGATTTGGAAATACACTTGATATAAGTTTTTTATTGTTATTGCTACTGTTTGCTTGCTTTGCTTATGGTATCAGTTCCCTTTATTTCAGCAGTATATAACTCCTATTTTCATTTACTAATGATCAGGAATAAAGTGCAAACCTGTCCCTGTACAGTGATACAATTTTTCCCCATGCATCACTCTTGTCATTCTCCATTACATATGAATCATAAACACTATTAAAACTATACACCAAGAAGTTTGTTGAACTATCTTCAGACACTTCTTCTACGAAAGAAAGAAAGAAAGAAAGAAAGAAAGAAAGAAAGAAAGAAAGAAAGAAAGAAAGATTTGGATACTTTTTCTATTTCACTTTCATTTAATATCAAAAGATCAGCCTTGATCATACATTTTCATTTTGCTGAAAATGTCTAGTAATTTTCTCACCAACTCCACATCATTTGGAATGTATTTTCCTCTTAAATGAGTGTACTTTGATGCACAGTTTAGCATTTACCGAAATGTGAACGGTGTCTTCTCTGCTACTTAATCTTCTGAGGTCATCCCCAATCCTTCTACAATTTCCTACCTATCCTTTGGTCCTGAATCCTGCATTTGGAAACTTGGGAACAAAGCTGAATGTTAGTGCTCCTGGGACTGACCATACAAACACTTCCTTCTGATTTCTTGCCATATTTGAAATAGTCTATGCTCCACTGATGACTACTTTGAGATATGACATCAGGTGTCATAGATCTAATTTTCAATTTTTACGGTCTTTATTTTTTTAATTTATTTATTTTTGAGAGAGAGCAGGAGAGGGGCAGAGAGAGAGGGAGGCAGAGAATCCCACCCAGGCTCTGCACTGTCAGCACAGAGCCTGCTGTGGGGCTGGAACCGAACCCATGAACCGTGAGATCATGACCTGAGCTGAAACCAAGAATCAGATGCTTAACTGACTGAGCTGCCCTGGTGCCCCAATTTTATGTTCTTTAAATATTCACATAATAAATATGAAAAATAGGATGTGAAAAGCATTTTCATTATTACTATTTCCAGTGGTAAGAAGAACTAACTAGATTTTTTAGTTGGACAGTTACATATGGTAATAAACCTATTTTATTAAACCTATTTTAAGGTTGAATTAACCTATTTTAAGGTTGAAAAATGTCAGATGATGTGATATAATATAATTAGAATTTCCAGCATGACATCTGATGTTGCTATGACAGTAAGAGAAAAAATTTGGAGTAGTATTTTGTTAACCAATTTACTAAGCTAGGCTCTTCCTTGCTACCAGTGTGCTAATCCATAGGGGCACAAATAGAACTTCAAATGTGACACTATTTACCACATCTTATAATTTAACAAGCTTAGTAAAAACTTGGTTCCTGAAAAGTAAGCACTCCTACCCCTCTTTCTCAGAAGATTCACTTCAAAATTAGGTATAAATATTGGATTTGGAATTCAGAGGAGAGAAGAATTCAATATTAGCTAAAATAAGCACACTGCATCTTTTTAAAAGTAATTAACCAGGAATATTGAGAACAGAATTGAAACAACGTAAGTTAAAACCAAAGACGGTAAAGCATGGGGAGTCAGTCAGTGAAGGGGAAAACAAAGAGCTGAGACAAGAAGGAGACAGTGCCAGGGGCTGAAGAAGGACATGCATCTTTAACCTCACCCTAACTTTTGCCCTAACCACTACTACTAGCAGAGACTTACCCCAATATCCCTGTATTATCAGCATGGATTGTCCAAGACCCAAACTGTTGTGCTGTGAACAGCACTTCAGCTAAGATTTTGTGCCTTTGGATTCAGCCAATAGTATTGGACCCCCACCCAGAATAGACACATCTCACAAGCCCTTTCCTAGAGATGGGAAATCAAGGGAAAGAAAATTTTAAAAAAAAATTAAAAAAAAAAAACAAGCAAAAACTAACTTCTACCCCTGATTTCTAACCCTAACCCTAACCCTAGTAATGAGTGTAAAACTCATTGAGGAAGTATGTTTGGAAGGGAAGGAACTGATAGGCCTAATTGTAAGGTGGTTGTAAATTGAGCTTCATTTTTCCAATGCAAAATATTTTTCAAATTCCGGATTTTGAACACTTAAAGTCTTAAAGATGTTCTTGGCATGATGAAATGTCATCTTACAATATTTATTTATAACTTAAATATATATATAT
This sequence comes from Panthera leo, assembly GCF_018350215.1. Classification (NCBI taxonomy): domain Eukaryota; kingdom Metazoa; phylum Chordata; class Mammalia; order Carnivora; family Felidae; genus Panthera; species Panthera leo. The sequence goes on from NC_056687.1 coordinate 38,359,991, forward strand.
ATATATATATATATATATATATATATATATTTAAATTAGTGTACATTATAAAATCCACTTGTTGAGAATGGGTATTTTATTTCTATTCTCATATGTCAATGGAAGTTTTAGTCAAAGTTTTTATGTCTGTCTTTGACATCAGAGTCTTGCTATAACAAAAGGCAGTTGAATCATTTAACATGATTTTCCCAGATCACATCTTCCCATCTACTCAAGTTGTTTGAGATATTGCAGCACTTTTTGATTTGATTCTGGCTCTGTTCATTTTAATGCAAGCCTAAAGTACCCATTTGCTAGTGATAATCTACACAAGATAACCATTTAATATATTTCTTAAAGGATCTTTTAAAACCTTGACAGTCAACCCTTGCAATGATCAAAACATATGCTTCTGATTAAGTCCATGCTAAAGTCTATTGGCTTTTATTATTCTGTTTGTAAAGATTGTGTGGTAACATCTATAAATATTCAGAATCAGCACTAAATGAGGTCATTTGGTAAATGTGTAGAACTTTCATAAGAACTTATAGTATCTATAGTAAGTTTCTCAGAAATAATTTTTAGATGGAATGAAGCAGCCAAGTTTCCAGAAATAGTCAACTTAAGAAAATTTGAAGAGAATTTAATAAAGAGACTATTAACAAAGGTGTGGCAGAGGGTTGGAAAATCACAAGGGACAGTGCACTACCCCATGGATGGTAACAGGGAAGTTATTCCCAACCCTCAGCCTGAAGAGCCAAGAAGAGATCATGATTTTTAAGATAAGAAAGGGAGAACAGAGTGGAGAGGTCCACAGTCAAAGGTAAGACCTACCCAGCTTAATATGTCCTTATAGGGAGTGAGGTTCTTATCTCTCTTCTTCCTTCCTCTGATCTCCTAAAAGGGTTCCACATTTGTTTGGTTAAGCGAAAGTTAGACCAAGAAAGCCTATTGTGTAGATAAGCTGTCCAGGGCAGAAACAGAAGAAGGGAAGAGTGTGGGGGTAGATCTGGACAGGCAAATGAAAAATATCCTGTGCAGGGAAAACTTGAATCTTTCGTGTGTGTGTGTGTGTGTGTGTGTGTGTGTGTGTGTGTGTGTGTGTGAGAGAGAGAGAGAGAGAGAGAGAGAGAGAGAGAGACAGAGGGAGGCAGAGACAGAGAGAGAGAGAGAGAGAGAGAGAGAGAGAGACAGCGGTGGAGAGATAACAAAGTCATTTAAGTTTTTCCCAAATCCATCAACCTGTGGAGTTTGTTGGACTCAACTTATATTAAAGAGTTAAACTTTGGAATTGTTATCCAGGAAGAGAGAAGACAAAAAGACAATCTCATGTCTCCTGTCTAGTAAACCACTCTAAAGTATTACTATCTAACCCAAATACTAATAACCAGATTGTCCTACCTGTAGAAAGGAAAAAAGGCCTGGGTTTTTTATTCTGCAAATAAATAAACAAGTTTCATTATATAAATGTAGAGTTGAGGTAACAAAAATAATTTGCAGAGAGAATTTAATTATTCATTCATTGAATGTGAATAATAATCTAGAAAACTAAGGTGGATAAAGGAAAATGAAACCAAAAGAAGAGGCTCAAAAGCAAATCAACTTAAAATAATAGAAAGTAGACTTTCAAGGATTACATATGGTGAATTCTTTCCTCGCTGGGTAGGTACAAATAAAAGATGTGCACAGAGATATTTTTGTCACGCAGCTGCAAAGGTAGGCAGATCTGCTTCCTATGATTGATGATATTGTTTTTCCTTTTAATATGACAGAATTTCTTTAAAAAAATAAAACAAAACAACTGTGCTCCCAGGGATATTGGAAACTGTGCTGCACACAGCAGATGTATGGTTTGTACACAATATTCAAACACATCAAATACTTTCTAAATGCTGTAGCAATATTAGAAAAGCAGTAAGACAGTATTGGCTTTGATGATGCAAGAAAGAGATCACGTTATAAAAGGGTGTTGGAGGAGACAAAAGGAGGAAGGAGAAAGGAAGAGGAAATGCAAGACAATAATTATGAGGTAATTTTGAGAAAAAGAAAAGAAGACAATTAGAAACAGAAGAATAATTGTAATTGGAAGGGGAAATAGGAAAAAACAGGATCCTTGAAATACTGCGTATAATTCTAATGAGACACTTGAATTTTTCCTTAATAACACCTAGAGATTAAAACACATAATCCACATTCACGGGCAATCTGTGTACTTGTTAGTACGGTATTAAAAACTCAGTCTTCTTCCAGACTACCTTCCCAAGTGTTGCTCTCTGCCTCTTCCGGAGAGGTAATCTGGCACTGGCAAGTCACAACTTGTGTAGAGAAGGTAGGAACTAGAACAGGTGAGCTCCGAAGTATGTGGTAAAGGCAGTGAAAATAAGGTGTTTGCATGGGTGCATGACATATGGATCAGTGCTCTGTTAGTCATTACCTCATGTGGAACTCACTGCAATCCCACAAAGTTTGTTGAATCATCTTTGATTTATAACACTTCTTAGACATATTCTTATGTTTTTCATATAGATCATTATCCATATTAACCAAGCAGCCATGAAACTGCACTTTGCTGGATTTACCAGTCTGCACATTTATTTCACTTGATCATTAAGTAATGCAAGTCGAGTTCCCCTATTAAAGACCAAAAAAATATTCACGACACTTATTGAAGATAGTGAAGGAGATTGTATTCAAGAGTGGGTATAGCAACAGGTTTAGAGACTACTGTAGTGAAGTCTTTCAGTTGGGGAGAGAGATTGGACTCAACTCCAAATACAACATTTGCAAGTGGGAATTTATAGCCAAGGAGTAGGGTGGAGGTCAGCGAAAGGAAAATGACTAAAATGAAGCAGGGGGATTTGGTTAAACCAACTTAATACCATTCTTATCAAAGGTAGCACGGGATGATCAGACATCACCTGGGGGATGGTAGAGGATGAGGAACCTGACTACATACCAAGAGTGATTAGATATGTAGGGTGAGGGATTCTAAATAGACAGACTTAGCAAGATTCTTGCTAAAATTGGACAGTGCAGAGAACAACACTGGAGCCCCAAAAGAGTGTAGGAGAGCCAGAGTAGGATTTGGTCAAAGAGAGATTTTTGTCACCTGAAACAAGTTTTGTGTGAATATGAAAACAAAAACAAGACAACAATAAAGGCATTGCTGATGGTTGTCAATTTTTCTCAATAGAATGAACATTATGATTATCATGTCTTTTTAAATGTTTTCAAAAAGAGAAACTAACAGTTTAACAAATGTTTTTAAACCATCACTACAGAGCATTAATATTTTAAAAAATAGGGGTGCCTGGGTGGCTCAGTCAGTTAAGCGTCCGACTTCGGCTCAGGTCATGATCTCTCGTTTCGTGAGTTCAAGCCCTGCGTCGGGCTTTGTGCTGACAGCTCAGAACCTGGAGCCTGTTTCAGATTCTGTGTCTCCCTCTCTCTCTCTGACCCTCCCCTGTTCATGCTCTGTCTCTCTATGTCTCAACAATAAATAAACGTTAAAAAAAATATTTTAAAAAATAGTATGCAATTCAAAAGGGACTTTGACTTACAGAAAGATGAAATAGAAATATCCTTAGAAAGTAAAATAAATGGGTTTATATTAACAGTAAATTATGAATGATCAAAAGTCACGTTCCTTTTAGTTGCAAGTAACATAAACTCCCCTCCAATAGCTTAATGGTATATGGCATGTTCTTTTTTTTTTTTTAAGGTTTATTTATTTTGAGAGAGAGAGGGAGAGAGAGAGAGAGAGGGAGAGAGAGCACGAGAGGGAAAGAGGTTTAGAGAGAGGAAGCACAGAATCCTAAGTAGGCTCAAAGCTCTGAGCTATCAGCACAGATCCTGATGCGGGGCTCAAACCCATGAATTGTAAGATCATGACCTGAACCAGCGCTTAACCGACTGAGCCACCTAGGTGGCCCAATGGTATATGGCATTTTTATCACTAACTCTCTGACACCAAGTGGTGTCCTACAATTTAATTCAATTCTGACACTAACTATCTGGAATTAGCACAGACCCACAAGGTAGGGGTCAGCTTCTCAAGACTGTCACCACTTCAGATGCCAGCCTAAAGTTTCATGTATCCCCAAGTAACCCAGATTTTGCCTACCTAACCATAAATATGGAAACTCCCAAGACCCCCTGCAGGTTAGAAAATTTACTAGAATGAGTCATAGAACTCAAGAAAGCTCTGTTCTACGATTGCAGTTTTATTATAAAGGTTACGATTCAAGAACAGCCAAATGAAAGAGATGCGTAAAAAGGGAGAAACAAAGAGCTTCCCTGACCTCTCCTGACATGCCTCCCTCCTTGTTCATTCATGTATTCACCAACCTGTGGGCTCCTCATCATGGTTATTCAAAAATTTCTACTGAGATTCTATTACTTAGGCATAATTGATTAGATCATAGCCATATGATTGAAGTCAATGTCATGTTCCCTTCTCCTCCCTTCAGATTGTGGAGTGGGGCTAAAAGTGCCAATATTCTAGTCGTTTGGCTAGCCCCTTCCTCGAAACCATTTAAGGGCAGTATATTAAATATGAAAACTACTTATCATACTGATAGCAAACAGCTGGTATTCTTTTGAATTATCTCAGCATAGATATTCGTATTATATTACTAATTTTTTACTCTTCTCTTAGTTTGAGCCAGTTGAACAATACTGGATAGTTCTCTGTGATGAGAAATGGATGGCTGTTTTATTTTCAACTTCTTTAGCTCTGTGATTTTGAGAACTCTTTGACGGGTTTATTCGTAAAAGTTGAAAATGGTAAGATACAGAAAAATTTTATATAATTTAATCTTCTGCACAGAAGAGTAGAACAGCATGGCTTTAATAAAAATATCATTTGAAATTTGGCACAGAGATGTGGACAATTCAGATAATTCATTGATCTCTATTTGGGTTGTCTGAGCTCAGGAGAGGAAGATTATCTTAAGTAGAAATTACTGAACATTAACTGTTTATGGCCTCATAAGATATTAATATTAAGTAAAGAAAAGTCTCCACTAGTAAAATTTACCATGTGCTTGGACTTAAATACCACAAAAACAATTAGGAGAAGAAATTAGCATTTGTAATGTGCTTAAAAGATTATCAGAAAAGGACTAAAGATGAGAGTTTGACTTGGAGATGAGTATTTGCTCTTCCTTTTATTTATTCATTCATCCAAATATTTTTATTGGGCAGTAACTACATAAAAGGCCAATAGTGTTAAGTTCTTGGGTTATACTGTTAATAAGCTCTCGGGTTATAGAAGTAAATAAACTAGTTCATATATTTCATATAGCTGAAAAGATACAAAGACCTCTACCTGGCTTCATGAAGTGTATACTCTGGTCAGGGAGATAGACAAGTAAATAGATAATTCAAAGAAAGTGGGATAAATTTTACTGATAGCCCCTAGGTATTATGGGAAAATAAGTAGGGGCATTTTTTCATAAACTGGAGTAAGGACTAGAATAGGAGTGGCAAAGGCTGAGTTTACAAAACATAATAGAAGTCAAGCCAGATGCCAAAGGGAAGGGCTAGCACATACAAATGCATTGGGAAGGGACATGGTGTTACAGATTCTGGGGACTTCAATTTTTATGGTGTAAGTGCACAGTATAGGGAATGGAGTGATAGGAGTTGAGGCTGGAGAGTGAGATGATTCTAATACTACAGGAGGATTTTGAATTTAATCTTTACGATCCATTGAAGAATATTTAATTAGTGAGTGACCTCTTCAAATGTATGTTTTAAAAGATTTTCTAGGTAGTAGTACAGTGGATTGCTTTATCCTAGGCCAATTGCATTTTGTAACTAAGTGAAAGTTTTATAGATTTCACCAGGGTGTGGAAAGGATGTAAACTACCACAGACTACCAGATGGAAAAGTGTAAAGTTGAGTTGCTTTATTTGTTTTTTAATTACTCCGGATCTATTATTGGCTTGGCAGTACTCACTTAGAGACAAAGTGAGGTAGAAAAACAATAATGGGTAGAGATATATATAAACTGAGAAGTGTTTTGTTGGTAGCACAGAGTTCAGTAAATTAGCACCAGGTTGGTACTGTCACATAATTTGCTGGTAGGAGCACCACAAGAGCAGCTTGTAAGAACAGATGAGCCAGGGCACAAATAAAGCCATGAACATAAATCAGAGAAACTTAATTTAGCATTGGACATGTAGATGGCGGTCAGTGAGCTGATCATTATCACCATATTGCCATGCACAGAGGAGACTCAAAAAATATTTGTTGATGATAATTACAAACTCAGAACTAAACATGACTAGGATTTTCTCCCCATTTAGGCCACCTTCATCTAGAAAACATGTAGATGTTCATCATGATTAGTAAAAGATGCCTTGTGGAAAAATATTTTGACCATTATTTGGACTTTAAGATACTTTTTGTTTGTTTGTTTGTTTGTTTTGAGAGCAAGCAAGCACGCCTGTGCAAGAGCATGAGCGGGGAGGGCAGAAAGAGAGTGAGAGAGAGGGTATCCCAAGCAGGCTCCGTGCTGTCAGCATGGAGCCCGAATCAGGGTTTGAACCCATGAACCTGTGAGATCATGACCTGAACTGAAATCAAGGGTCAGACACCCAACTGACTGAGCCACCTAGGTGCCCCAGGACATTAAGATACTTTTAATTATTATGTTTATCTTTCTAAAGCGGAGGTAATTTATTTATATACCATATTCTATTTCCAGTAGAATGTCTCATCAGTGCATGTTTCTGATGACTCTCTATTTAGTTTGGTCTTATTTGAAACACAGGTTTAAGTGTATAATCCGTTTAATTTAAAGACAAATATTGTTAAACATGACTGAGATTTTCAAGGTAGCAGTAATTTCACCCAGGATTAACCTCTTTGACTATTATATTGCTAATTTCACTTGAATTTGTCAATCTGACATTAATTCTTCATTTTTTGTGCACTAAAAGTCTCAGTGTTCTTGTTTGACTATTGAAAAGCTTGCTCACTTTACTGTGTCACAAAGAAAAAATATATAATTTTTATTTAAACATGGTTCTTAGGTAAATTTTAAAAAAGTGTGGAGGGGGGGTACACCTGGGTGGCTCGTTCAGTTACGAGTCTGAATCGATTTCGGCTCAGGTCATGATTTTGCAGTTCATGAGTTTGAACCCTACATCAGGCTCTGGGCTGACAGAAGAGAGCCTGCTTGGGATCTTTCTCTCCCTCTCTTTTTACCCCTCCCCTACTCTCTCTCTTTCAAAATAAATAAGCCTTAAAATAATAAACAAATAAACAAACAAACACGGTACTTAGCATGAGAAGAGGTGAAGTTAGTGTGGAACAAAACCTAAAATATTGTATATACAGGGGCGCCTGGGTGGCTCGGTCAGTTAAGCATCTGACTTCGGCTCAGGTCATGATCTCGCGGTCCGTGAGTTCAAGCCCCGCGTCGGGCTCTGTGCTGACTGCTCAGAGCCTGGAGCCTGTTTCAGATTCTGTGTATCCCTCTCTCTCTGCCCCTCCCCTTCCTATGCTCTGTCTCTCTCTGTCTCAAAAATAAATAAACGTTAAAAAAATAAAAAAAAAAATTGTATATACATATTGTATTCAGACATAATAATAGCCATTTTGATAATAGGAAATAAATAAAACCATTGCATATGTACCTATAATTTGGGACAAATTCTCCTTTACTCTTCAGACTTTGAGTTGAAATTCAAACAGAAGCTGATTTCATTTTTTAAAGTTTTTTTTTAATTGCATCAATATATAATAAATACTCTGATGTTGATTCCTTTTTTTGTAATTGCTAGAAAATTTTACTTGAAAATAAAGAGCACTGTTTGAATTCCTCTGCTAGAGTTGTTTGTTTCTGCCTAGTTCTTTTCTGTGTTGTCCTAATTTTCCTGAAATATGTTCATTTAAAGCATTCAAACTTCAAGCAGGGAAATAAAAGCAACACAAAATTAAAATACCTTTAGTTATGGTGAAATACAATATAATACAACACAATACAATGTAATACAATACCACACAATGCGACAGCATAAGTTAAGCTGTTTTATGAGCAATAACAATCACCCCTATCTGGGCATTTAAAAATACTGTTCATTAAAATTCATCTGGTCTCAATACCATCATTGTAGATGGCAACATCTATTAACAGTGGCATGGAGGAGGGGCTAAGCGGGAGAGGCTTATATGTTTATTCAGAAGCTGCCACATGACACTTCGGCCTCTTTTTCATTGGCCATTACTTAGTTACATGGCTACACCTAGCTGCAAAACAATCTGGAAATATAGCCTGTATTCTGGAAGTCACAAGCCCAGATAAAACTGAGGAAGGAAGAACAGATATTGGGAGATGATCAATGGTCTGTAGCACACTTGGTACCTTGGGGATTAGCTGTGTCGTCTCCCTATTTTGATGTTTGCTAGTGTTTTAAAATTCTTTTTTATTACATTTATTTATTTATTGTTGAGAGACAGAGAGAGACAGCACAGGCGGGGGGTGGGCAGAGAGAGAAGGAGACACAGAATCCGAAGCAGGCTTCAGGCTCCAAGCTGTCAGCACAGAGCACGACAAGGGGCTAGAACTCACAAACCGAGAAATCGTGACTGGAGCCGAAGTTGGAGGCTCAACTGACTTGAGCCACCAAGGCCCCCAGGTTTGCTAGTTTTTAGACAATAGAGCTACCAACTTTTTTCCCCCATGAACTTTATCCAAATTCTATTATAAATATTTTCTGAGAATAAAATTTATTGTGGTCAATAAATGCATATGCTAAATGCATAGACTTAAAAAATAATACCTAAGTTTTGTGAGAAAGAGACCCAGTCCATCTTTTCTTAATGTTTCACTGTTCCATAAAATATTAGAAAAATCTTTTGTGGCCTCTATTTGAGTGCCTTAATAATTTCATTTTAATGAAAGTAACATCCATATGTAATGTCAGACTTACCAGAAATACTAAGTTTCCTGAGCTCTCACTGCTCCAAAAGAAATGCTTTTCTAAAAATAAAATGTACATGTTGGGAAAATGTTCAAATCAATGTGCTAGTTGTTACGTTCAAAATTCCATTACTGTTAATGAGATTTGCTGGCGTAACTTGCACAGCAAGTTACTCTGAAATTTTTCCCAGCTGTGTCCTTGAAAGATGGATACTTATTTTTTATTTTTTTAAGAAAAGCATTTTATCGGAGCAGTAGCTTTTCAATTTATCCATTTGTGCGCTGATGGCATTTACTTTACACAAAATGTTGGACTTCTGTGTAAGGAAAAAAAATAAGATATTTGTCCACTACATCTGTATGAGTCACAAACAACTCGTTGACATGAACTTTAGCACCTGAGCACAGTTCTGGTGTGGAACTTCTGCATAATTCATTATAAAAGAACATGAGGCATTCAGAAGTCGGTGTTCATTCAGGGATGTGCTGCAGTATTAGCAACACAAGGATTTCTATACATAATTTACACGAAGCAGCTGATAAGTTTTATGATTCGTAATAGATTTATTTCGATCCCTTTAGAGTTGTTTGGCAATGTTTGAAAAGTAATGCGTTAAGAGGAATTATATTAAAACCAATTTTCTCAGCATTTTTTATTATTTTGTTTTGTATACATATCCTTGGAAGATAATTAGTGGTGATTAAATTCAGATTCCTAAAATTGTTTTAAATAGGTAATATATGCACATGATTCAAAAACACAAATTTGGAAACGGGTATATACCCTTTAAAAATTGGTAACATGATTTTTATCTTATCGTCTCTTACTTACACCACACAGATTTGCTTCTTCCGAAGAAATAGAAAATTGATTTATATCATGCGCAAGTCCTGCTGGCAGAATTTTATATTATCAGAGTTAACGCCTTTGGCCATTTCCTTTAGTTTGATTCTCCACAAGGCAGGAGAGGAAGTGCATATCAGGATCATCTGCGGAAACATTTGCAAAACACACCCCATTACCATCACCACCTCCCCAAACTGTGCCTTACTAAGTCATAAGCTATAACCATTGACTGGACTGTTTGTATTCTTCTGCTTGGAACATAAATGGAGATGGGAGCCTTTTTTTTTTTTTTTTTTCTAGAATCTCTATAAAACTTATTTACATTTTCCATTTAAAAAATAATTACAGTTCCTTCAAAGGAAAATACATATATATATATATATATATATATATATATATATACACACATATATATGTGTGTGTATATATATATATACACATATACACATATATATGTGTGTGTATATATACACATACACATATATATGTTATACACACACATATATATGTGTATATATAATTATCCTCCATGTTTTTTAAAATTTTTTTAACATTTCTTTATTATTGAGAGACACAGAGACAGAGAGACACAGAGCGTGAGCAGGGGAGGGGCAGAGAGAGAGGGAGAGACAGAATCTGAACCAGGCTCCAGGCTCCAGGCTCTGAGCTGTCAGCACAGAGCCCAATTCGGGGCTCAAACTCCCGGACCATGAGATCATGACCTGAGCGGAAGTCGTTGCCCTAACCAACTGAGCCACCCAGGCACCCCTATCCTCCACGTTTTGATAGGGATACAAACTACGTAAATACGATTAATCCTATGAATAAAAAAATTTTAATCTTATAAAATAAAAATTTGTAAAAGGACATTATATTAGTAACAGCATAATGAGTTCAACCATCAAAACACACACACACAAACCGTCGTCCCATTTTTGTCTATTTGGTAGAATCACTGTGCTGTCCTCCATACCTATCAGGCTTATATTATTTATGAATTCTGCCCTTAAGGAGCTTACAATCTTTAATGTCTTTGTGATGGACATCTAAATATAAGTCACACAATGAACGTGCACAGTAACCTATTTTATATGATCAGAGAAGAATCTGGGAATGGTTATTCATTAGATAAATATTAGATCAAAGCAATGCAATGAGAATTATAGAGTTATATATTCAGGTAGAAAGGATTGATACAATCTGCCCATCATCTTGGATGAGGTTCCCCAGGAAAACACTGAGAGTGTGACATTGGTGAGTTAGCTTTCCTTGACTGAAGACAATTCCAGGAGAAGAGTTCCACTGAATGCTGAGGAATGAACGCCTCAGGCCTGAAATAACACCTCCGTGGTTACCCTCAGCACCCATTCTCCCTGATTTACTTTCAGAGAGTGAGTTGTGAACGGACAACTGCGTTTTGAAGAGTTACCGAATGAAAAGGAGAAAGACTTCTTGATTTGGTTTGGAAAGATTGTTCAAATAACCGGGACATGATGTAAAATAATACAGGAAGTCCTTCATCCAAATGAACCAGGGAATCAATAATAGATAGTAGAAGAACAGAAGTTTTAGGGCAGAAGGAAAGCCCCATTTGTTAAAGAAGGCAGAATGGTTTGTGACAAATGAACTATAGAATCCTGGGAATGGTGATATTATAGTCCCCCTTGAGGCCATTCACCCTGTCTTCTCCAGTGTTACTTCTGTTGAAACAACTCCTAATTTCACCAATCAGAGATGTTTCTTAGGCTGTTCTGCTATCTCTCCTTTCTCCACTTCAAGTCTTCTTATCCTTAAGGTCCTGTCTAACTTGCCACTTCCTTCTAAGCCTATCCCAGTTCCCTCCCTCCTAAAACTCCTACATTTACCACTAATTCATTGCATGTTCCTCTTTTCTCCTCTCCCCTACCCTCTGTTTTCCTCATAGCCTCCTCCCCCTGCCTCTCAGTTTTAACTTTCTCATTCATGTTATTGTTCTCTTTACTTTTCAGATAAAAGCCCAAAAAATATACCTATTTATATACTATACACACATATATACATTATGCACAACGTATCAATGTATATTGGAATTATATAGTATATATGTAATACAATAGATATTATATATAGGAAACTATTCTCTTAGTTTGCTATTTACTTCTCTCCCACTTATGGCATCTTATGAGATGTACTGATATCAACATATTTAGTCATTCAGTCATTTAAACTGAAGGTCAGTGTGTTATTATATGATAAAGCCAGCTTTTATTTACCAATATAATTTTATTTATCATATATTTACCAATATATGATGAGAGTTCTTTGGGAGTTCCTAATTTTTCATTACTACAACCAAATGATGATGCACATTCGTAGACATCAGTGACATATATTTATTAGAGTTTCCAACAAGAATAGGAGTTCCTTGAAGAACAGAATACTTCTAAGTCCCTATGATTTTAGCACAGAGCTGACTGCATACTTGTAATCTTGTTAGCATGTTTCTTTCCTTCCTGCTAAGAGACTGGTCACAGATCAGTGGTTTCAAATCCAGGAGCAAGAACTTTGTCCTGTATGTATGTAAGAAGAGACTCAGTCATAGGCAGGCAACATTCCCATCTAGGCTTATTTGAGATCATATACTAACTACTCATATAGAGTTTCAAGCAACTAGAGTTATGTTGCATTCTTCTCTATTTATGTGAGACTTTTCATGATTCATTTAGTTTAACTGCCCCAGATCCATTTATTGATATTTTCACACAACTAAAGTTGTTTGGAAATGTCATCTTCACGTCTATAAGGTAGCTTTATATAAATTTCCTTTCCATTGGCTCTCTCATAGAAGCACATGACTTCTTGCCATCTTGCCAATTTATTCTGAGTGAGTCAATTGTGTCTTCTTAGGCACATTTCTTACAGCAATTTAAGTAGATCAGTGATATGGCCATCTCTCATTTTGGCCATAGCACAACTTTTCCCTTGTCTGCCCTCTTATTTATTTATTTTTTTAAAATTGTTTTGAATGCTTATTTTTGAGAGAGAGAGAGAGACAAAGTGTGAGTGGAAGAGAGGCAGAGAGAGAGGGAGACAAAGAATCTGAAGGAGGTTTCAGGCTCTGAGCTGTCAGCACAGAGCCCTGATACGAGGTTTGAACTTCCAGGCCACAAGATCGTGACCTAAGCCAAAGTCGGATGCCTAGCTGACTGAGCCACCCAGACCCCCAGTCTGCCCTGTTTAAACACTGTCATCCTCCAATCAATTGCAATCTGCAGTTGCCCAAATAATCCTTTCCTCCCATTCCTTTGGCTGTGACTCTTTTCTCATTTCTTTCTTCCCATAGCTTCATAATCCAGACATCAGGCTGGAGAATAGCAGCTTCTATCCCAAAGCTTTTCATCAAAGAGCTTTATATTTGTTTTCTCTGTTGCCACATAGATCCTCTTCCCCTGATATTTCCTGGCAATTTTACTCACCACATCCCCTTTTATAATCATCTTATGTGGCCTCCCTTTTTCTTTCATGAATTCTCTGACTTGGCTTGCAAGAACTCTGTCCTCCTTTATTCTATTTTTAATAGGCACTTTCTATGACTGTGTAATTTATAAGGTGAATAGATGGAAATAAGAAAAATAAGGAAAAGGTCTTACCATCTTGTGACATCTATTGCCATACTAGTATGTGTCTTTTCTTCTTTCTGTATTATAATAAAACATTCAGCCTCATCTGTATACCTCTACCTGTGAACTTATACCTCTTGTTTTGCTATGTACTATATTATATGCATTTTCCATACACTAAAAATTCTTTGTGAAGAGTCTTTTTCCAGAAGAAAGTAAAAGTGCATAGAGATACACTACGAAGTACTCTATTCCATTCCAAAATATAATTAAAAATGAAATAACTATGTAACATGACAAAAATTCAGATATTTAGTTAAAAAGAATTACTGATTATTGTGATAGAAGGAGTCATTGGGAGATGGAAATTTTAAATCTATATATAGGAAAACATCATGAAAGAGTACATTTGTTTAAGGAACAAGTGGATAAAGAATTTGGTATGGAGCTAGTTTGGAGCTAAATAGGAGCAAAATGGAAAAATTTTGTATACTTAGGATTGAAACAGACATTTCATGTTCAAAGTCAAGTCTTTAGTAACAAGCAGTATTTGTTGTTATAAAACCAAACCTAAAATTAGCATTTGAAAGACAACAAGGAATGTTTTCCTTTGTGACATGCTTATTCAGTTCCAAATTCTTTATTCATTCAGAGAAGTATCAATGCACTAAGAGTAGGGTCATTCCCAGAAAGGAACGTGAAAATGACTGATGTTCTTCCTAAAGAATTTGCAAGCCCTTAAACGATTAATAATAATTTCTTACATTTGTATAATAAAAGTGTTATAAGATCACCTTCATATTAATTATCTCCTTTTATGCTCACAACAAAGCTGTGAAGCAGGTATTATAATTATTCTATTTATAAATGGATAAACCAAGGTCAGAGAAGTTAAGTAAATTACTGAAGATGGCACAGTTAGTAAAGGGTATCCAAAACCAACCTTCTGATTCAACCTTTTTGTGTGAGGGTTTTTGTTGTTGTTATTTTTGGCTTTATTTCTAATAGTGTTAGAAGGTGGGCTTTGGTAAGGATGACAGAGAATGTCGTTGTTGGTTTTTTAAACACAGAGACTTCGACTTTAAATTCTTAATATTTATTCCCTTCTTCATTGTTTGTTATATGTACCAGCATGTAGGAAATGATATGTTTTCTAAGCTTCCACATAGAACAACTTCAGTGGGTATAAAACATTTTCTCTGACTTACTGCTATTATTCTGCTGTCTTCTGGCAATTACTACTGAAAATAAGTGCCCATCCTCCTCTTTTTGAGAGTTCCTTACTTGGATGCAGCTAGGGTTTTAAAATATATTGTTAAAATATTAAACATGTCTAGCATCTGCCTAATTGAGAGTTCATATTAAGGTTGTCTATGAGGTTGTACATGCATTCAATCTTCATACAAAGTGCATCTCTTATTTAAAGATTTATTTTTAATCATCGCAGCCCCAATTATGCTTACTTCTCCCTCACAAGTTCCTGAGATTGAGTCCCAACCCCTGTCCACCAGATCGACCATCTTGTTTCCCACTGTTTTCATTCATATGCCATCCTATCTCAAAATTGTTGGAGGTTTCCTCGAGTTCCTTTACTTTGCTTTCTTGTATCAAGGTGCTCTTGATTACCTCCAAGTCAGATTTTAGTTCTTCAATAACTTTAAAAATTTTTTTTCTTGTGTCTTGTAAAATGCAAGACGTAGTTTATGCATTTGCCTTTCATTGTGTATTTTTGATTTTTCAGATTATCCTATTCTTTCCACTTATCGTGCTTCTATTTCACTGAGGCTGTCTTCCTTGGGTCTGGTTGAGTATATTACTAAGAATGTGTCATCTCTAAGAAGAATTACTATGCATGGCAAGACCCCACCTATGTATTTGTTTTGTTCACTCATCGATGAATGAGAAAATTTTATCCAATATTTGTGTTTCCCACAGAGTACTCAGATTGCTTTTGATTCCATTTTCTTCCCACATAAGTATTGGATGAATACTCCTTATATCCAAGCAAGAGCAGAAAATATGTGCATAGTTTCTGAATGAATTCATAGGATGGAGTCAGCATAAAACTACTTATTAGATAAAGATGTGATTTTCTTCCATTCTCACCACTTTTTGACCTGATACTCTGAACAGAGAAAGTACATAACAATGATAATGCTAAATAATCACATGGGCAATTCTGAAATAATCATGTCAAATTTACTTTAAAATGTTGACATTTCTTTCCTGATTCTGCAAGCAACTAACGGTTCCTCATGTAAGCAGCTGTGTAATGTACCTAGAGCATGTATGTTGTTGGTATAGTAAATGTACAAGGTATTGTCCAAAAAAAGGAAAATCTGAGTGATAACCATGTCAGGGCACCAGCATATACTAGGATTATCCCAGGCAAGTGGGAAGTATGGTCACCCAAATTCTAGAGTGTTCAGATGGATATGGAAGATGAGGCACTAATCCAAAAATAAGGTAGCTGGATTTCTGCTACAGTTTTGCTTTGTGAAATGGCAGCCATCATGTAGCAGAGAGATGGACTTTAAGTTTATAGAGTGGCACAGACCTTTCACTTCTGGATCAAAGAACAGATTCTTGCAGAAATTTCAATTCTGTCATTCTGGGATGTTGCTCTTGTAATTGCATAAGAGAGGAAGCCAACAATCCATTATCTCAGTTCGCTTCTCTTGGCCTTGTAGTTTATAGATATTTTCCTGAAATGCTTGCTATCTATTGATAAGTCTCCTTGTCCAGTTTGCCATGAATTTTGTGTATGTGTCTCTGTAATTATTTTGCTGGGTGCTGGGAGAAAGGAAGTTGGCATGTGTTAGCAAGATTTCAAAGGACTTTTTATTTCTATTTCATTCCATCTGATAATATGTATCCTTAATCATATGTTAAAATCTACTCTACATTCTTTCTTTATGTATTACATTTAATAAATATGTGTTCAATTTCTTCCATCATTTTTACATAGATTAGCAACTCCCACAGAGTATGGAACAACAAATGCAGTTAATATTTATGCTGAGTATCTGTTAGTATATCATATTTTTTAACTTGCTTTAAGTACATTCAACATTTTACTCCAATTCAAACGTTTTACTGCCAGCAACAAAGTATGGACCATAAATTGAAAAATTTGTAGTTATCATATTTAGTTCTGTTAGTGACCATTCTTTTTTTTAATTTTTTTTTTCAACGTTTTTAATTTATTTTTGGGACAGAGAGAGACAGAGCTTGAACGGGGGAGGGGCAGAGAGAGAGGGACACACAGAATCGGAAACAGGCTCCGAGCCATCAGCCCAGAGCCTGACGCGGGGCTCGAACTCACGGACCGCGAGATCGTGACCTGGCTGAAGTCGGACGCTTAACCGACTGCGCCACCCAGGCGCCCCTGTTAGTGACCATTCTTAAAGCTTACACCAGTGATTTAGATATATTATCTGATTTACTGAGGTGTACTCTTAATTTTGTAATGGCTGCCTGTTAAGATTAAACATGAGCCCATAGGGCACTGCTCCCAGTGTACAAGTAACCTGGCTGGCTGCTTTGAAGGTATTTAGTGAAAAAATAAATTCTGCCTACGCAAAAGTGGTTGCAAAATGTAAAATCAGGGCGCCTGCGTGATTCAGTCTGACCTGACCATGGCTCAGGTCATGATTTCACCATTCATGAGTTCCAGCCCCGCATAGGGCTGTGTGCTGACAGCTCAGAGTCTGGAGCCTACTTCAGATTCTGTGTCTCCCTCTCTCTCTGACCCACCCCTGCTTGCGCTCTGTCTCTGTCTCTCAAAAATGGATAAACGTTAACAAAACTTTTAATGTAAAATCGTGTCTTCATGCCCATACTTTAGCCCTAATTAATATGCTTAGTTGTATACTACATGCAACTATGCCTATTTTTATTGATAAAAAATAAAAGTTGCAGAATAGCCACAATGTTAGTGCAAACTTAATCCATGAAGTTTTGTCTCCCAAGTTTCTTGTGGCTGTCTGGACTATTGTGATCTCTTATTCTATTGCCTGATGTCTAGTCTTCTGTGCAGTAGATGTCAGTTCCTCCAAGGAGAGTGGTGTCACCTCCAACCATGACCTTGTAGCACTTCCATGTCCCCCCAAACTGCATGTAGCATTACAGAAACAGTTTGAATTTTTCAAAATTTCACATGCACAAAAAAGCCTCTGGCCAAATTTTGAACAGGTTACAGAAAGACAGTCCCGTGTGCCTTTCCCTCTTCATCCCTATTGCCTCTAGAAATTTCACCAAAAATAAAGCACAGAGGATGTTGATAGAAGATCTATGCTGTTTGATAAGTGATCAAAACAGATGTTATTTTTAGCACACTAATGTACATTATCTAGTCTTTCACATCTGCTTCTTTCAATAGTTTAACACAACACAAGAAGTGAATTCTTGCATTCGTTGATTTTGTTGTTACATTATAATTTATTACTGCCCAGACAATCATATGTCTTCTTGTTTTCAGTTCTTCTTTATTATAGCTTCGATGATAATTTATCAATTAAATCTCATGCTTAATTCTTTGCCATAAGCTAGCTCACTAACAAGTGGCTTCTAGGTAATATGGGTAATTATTTAAAATATATATGTTCACTGAGGTAAATAAATCCCTTCAATATGTTATTTAAACCATTGTAGCATCTTTACTGAGAAGTGGAGCATAGGATGAGAGCTTTTTAAATATTTCACTAATATACCACATTAAGTGGTTTCATTCAGGGTCACAAGAGAATAATTGTTTTTGTAGTTTGCCTTCTTTTCTTTCCTTTTGCTCCAACTGGGAGCAACCAGTACGCAGCAAAACTTCTCAGCTAAGTTCGTAAACATATGAACACAACATGTGTTCATATTGTGCAATAACAATCACTATTAATATCTAACCTGCATATTAGAGAGATGTATATATATAATTAAAATAAAAATACATCTTTTTAATATAT
The DNA here is from genome assembly GCF_018350215.1 of Panthera leo. Classification (NCBI taxonomy): domain Eukaryota; kingdom Metazoa; phylum Chordata; class Mammalia; order Carnivora; family Felidae; genus Panthera; species Panthera leo. The sequence continues at coordinate 38,378,303 of NC_056687.1, forward strand.
ATATATATATATACATATATATATATATATATATATATATTATACTCAGGCTTCAATGAGAAGAAAAGAGAAAAAAGTGAAAAGAAAAAAAATGTAGCAATTAGTTTTCCTTGATTTTGTTGCTAGAGAGAGTATAAAATATACTCAATTTAAAATATGAGTTCAAATATATATGTATTCAAATATATATGTACATGTGTATAAATCAAAATATATGCATATATATACATATATAATTTTTTTCTTGTTCAGATAATCCTGTCATACAATTAATCACCCTTTAAAAGCTATATAAAAATACTTCATTAGAGAAATGTTGCACTTTCCATGCTTAGTTTATTCTTTTAGGTATTTATATACTAATTTGATATTTCACATATTAACAAAATCTGCCTCTTTATTTCATTTTAATAAATAACAGTTCTTGTTTTTTTTCTGATTGTCTCCCATAAGTAAAAAATGCAGTAATTTGTGACATTACATTGCAATGCTCCAACTTCAATGAAAAAGAAAGAAGAAAAAAATGATTAACTTTGGTATTTTGCTGCTAGAAAATAAAATATTGATAGCTCTATTAAAAATATGCATTCAAATGAAATGTGAAATGTACTTGCTCACTGCAGATTTATATGCCATTCACAAAAAAAAATAATAATAAAAAAACAGCTTTCCTGCAATATCTTTCAATGGGATGTTGTAGAAGCAGGATACTGAACTGGGGAGCAGGAAACCCGGTTCCTTGGCCAACTCTACTAGTAAAAAACCTGTGCCATGCTGGCAATTACTTCATCCCTAAGGGCCTTGGTGTCCTCATTTGGAACATGACAATGTAAAATTGCACAGTATTTAATATCGCTTCTGGATGAAAAACCCAGTGCTATGTGCTTATTTGGGAAGGATGTTAAAATTTTAAATATCTTCACACTGTTGTACAAACCACTAAAAGTAAAGCACCACTAGCAACATATCCAAATATAATGATTTTATATGATATCAGGATGAAATATGAAAATTGCACCATGGTTGTCACTCTAGAGATATGTGAAAGTCCTTTCCAGATAAAGGTGGTGAGGGGATGAGAGATAATGAGAAACATAAAGCCATTGAACTGTAATATCTAGAATATCCCTTTGAATTCTTTATTTTCCACTAATGTGGTCATTTCCTTCTTGTTGATGTCCTCACTCAAGGCCAGCAAATGGTTTTCCCCTCCTCTAAATCCAGACATGTTTTTCCACATACTTCGATAATTTACTTCACAGCAAGGGCAGACATACAATGTTCTTAACTGTTGTGTTTAGCAATACAATGATGTAGTGCTTAGACTTCATGGTCTGGGATAAATGTCATTCACAATGTGTCCCATGATAGATGTCATTTCTAATGTGTTCCTCTATGGCTCTCTAACCCCTTTATCATATGGAGTAAGATAACCTTCCTATTTTTATGAATTAGAAAACAATAATTCTTGTAGCAAAGGTGTCTGAGCCCTGGAAGTGAGCACTTTATCAATCTAAATTAGACCATAAGCATTTTGTTCAGTGAAGCGTGGGCTACAGTTCATTGATTCAGTAACATTAGGTAATTATCATGTTAGAATAACAGCACTTTCTGAACTTCTTAAAGTCATTGGTCAATCCACGAATCAATCGATATCTCTCTTCAGAGAAGTGGAATAAAAATTAATGTTCCTGTAGATGCATTAACAGAATATGTATTTACTACCTTAAGTTTGAATGAATTGAAAAGATTATCAAGTAATATTCTAGAATTCAATATGTTTGTAGTGTCTGCATGGGGGAAACTTAACTTGCTTAAAAAGTCCCATAAGTTACTTGAGTGAAATATATATCTGCCTGACATTATTTATACTATCCTTAATAATTTTAATCTGGCCCCAGTTTTTGAGTCTATACTTATGTGTTACACACTTTTAAACATCGTGGTTATATTTGAAGGACATATATAGGAAAAATGAAGAGAGGTAAGTAAGGATGAAGAAAGGAACTCAAAAAGGGCTTCCCCTTTGCAGGTAAATATTCAAAAAGAAATGGAAAACAGGCTAGAAATTTATGGCGTGCTGATAGGATTATTTCTGAAGAACATTTTTTTCCAAAATGAAATATCTGTCTTTCTTCATGTTCCATCTATCTAGATAGCTGATCTATAATGAGCTGAAGAAGAGATTTTGATCTTTCCTAAGAGTGTTTTGTCAATGATCAGAAAGAACTGGTTTCATTTTTTTCCAAGCTGAACTAGAATGTCATAAATCAAGAAAGGTGAAGTTTTTCAGCAAAAAGGGTAGTAAATGTACTGAACCTTTACAAGCTGGTATAGTATTTTATTTTTCTTTCTTTCTTTCTTTCTTTCTTTCTTTCTTTCTTTTCTCTTTCTTTCTTTCTTCCTTTGTTTCTGTGTGTGTAAAATGTATTGATAAAAGAATCTGTGCACTTCTGACACTTTTGAAGGCAAATGAAAATATCATGGGGAGAGAATAAAGTTGAGGTTACCAGGATTGTTCCTAACCAAAGAATTTATAAAACATTACACAAGTTGGACCAGTTTTAAAGTTGTATAAGACAAGACACTCACATTCATTTGTATGAAAAAAAAAGAGAGCCTTTGCAGTGTTAACTGATATTTTTATCATTAAGCTCTTTTCAGTGACTTTTAGCTTTGATATTTTTGCATTTGAATACTGAAATTTTTCTTTCTTAAGTCTCTACTTAAATGTATGCATGTGCAAAGTATGTGTACATTGTCTTAAACTTGTATGCATGTATGTTTGCCTAAGCACAATTTATGGAATACCAAAGTTCTTGAATGAAGATATAGACTGCTTCTCAGAAACAAAGTACATTTGTATATTTCTTTTTTTTTTTATTACTTAAATTTAAGTTAGTTAACATACAGTGTAGTCTTGACTTCAGGAATAGAACCCAGTAATTCATCTCTTACATATGACACCCAGTGTTCATCCCAAAAAGAGGCCTCCTTAATGCCCATCACCCATTTAATCCATCCCCTTACCCACCCCCCTCCAGCAACCCTCAGTTTGTTCTCTGTATTTAAGAGTTTCTTATGGTTTGCCTCCCTCTCTGCTTTTATCTTAATTTTCCTTTCTTACCCCTATGTTCATCTGCTGTGTTTCTCAGATTCCACATATGAGTGAAATCATGTGATATTTGTCTCAATTTTACTTCCTTTGGCGGTGGTGACTAATAACAAACATATAGTTCGTTACAGAATTCCAAAGTGCTAATGAATAATTAGTTATCACTAGGAAATATTAATGCCCCCCCAACCCCCGGGGTCCAGGGTACTGGCAGCCAGGGATTAACTAAGACATTCAGTTTAGGGAAAGAGAATATTTATGTGGATCTCAAAATAGAAAATACTACTGAGGATCAACAAGCATCCATTTCTATTTCGTTTTCTTCTTGGTCTAGTCTAGGGGCCAAATTTTGTTTTTTCCCTCACCACTGCTGAGTACTGTCTTTAGTGTTGAGCAGTGCGATTCTCTTTTAGGTCTGTTTTCATTTCTAGTTTTCTTCACTTTTTTTCACCCCAAATCTTCATCTTCACTTTTGTTTGCAGCTAAAGCTGTATCCTTTTTACTGGGTGAATCTTTTTAGTAAATATATTAGTTAGATAGTGCTAGCTGCTGTAGCAAATAGACCACAGATTGTATGATGGTTGAAATATATTAAAGGTTTTTTTTTTTTTCTCTCTCTCTTGTTAACTTACTGATCTGAAGTGAGCACTCTTGATCTGAGGCATGGCCCTCTTCCTTCAGAAACAGGCTAGCAAAAGTTTTGTCATATTCTTTAAGGCGGGAAAAACGCCTTTTATATTGCTATCACAGTCACACAGTCAGCCAGAGGGAGGAAGAACATAGCAGAGTGTTTGAGACGTTTTAGTGGGTCAAGCCTGCAAAATAAACCCTCTCCTCTGCTCTCTGTCCTTTGCCATTTAACCATATGGTCACTCTTAACTAAAAAGTAAGATGGGCAATGCAATACAGTCATGAGGACAGACAGGAAAGTGAGGAAACCATTTTCATGAATAGCTTCGCTGTCTTTGCACAAAAGTTTGACACTGTCATACTTTTTGTCCATTTACCCTTGCCACAAAAGCACCTATATCTCCAAATCTGTATTTTTCATATGAGAGAAAGGGTCACTTAAAATGTCTTTTACTGGTCAAATATGCATATGTATTAATAAATTCATTACTATTTACTTAGTTGAATCACTTTCCTATCTAATGGTGATGCTTTCAGACACATTTTTGTCTGAGATTTGATCAATCATGTATAATATCTTTTAGGGAAAGACTGAAGATTGTTGCTTACTGGTTTAAAGTCCTTGATTTTTCTGTACTTAAAGTTTCATAAGTTTTAGGGTCCATTTTAATATTGATCATTGCTGATACCTAGTAGCAATATCAGTGCTTCTTTTATGCTAAATATTAAAGTAATATGGATAGGGGCGTCTGGGTGGCTCAGTTGGTTGGGCGGACGACTTCGGCTCAGGGCATGATCTCACAACTTGTGAGTTCGAACCCCACGTCGGGCTCTGAGCTGTCAGCGCAAAGCCTGGAGCCTGCTTTGAATTCTGTGTCTCCCCTCTCTCTCTGCTCCTCCGCCACTCACGCTCTGCCTCTCTCTCTGTCAAACGTAAATAAACGTTAAAGTAATATGCATAAATATGTATGTAATGAATGAAAAAGACTAAGAGTTGATGAGATGGTATAATTTCTTTTAAGTAATAATTAAATTATCTAAATCCAATAGATAGGGGATATTTCCTTTTTAAAGGTAAGATATTACTCCTAGCTACTTTTGAGGCATATACTTCTTGCTTTGAAAGTTATATTTGTGGAACTTGTCTTTGACTACACTTAGTACATAGCTTTTGCACTTTTTTGATTCTTTGCCTACATTTTTTAGCCTCACACCACTATCTCCTCTACCTCCTTTTTTAAAAACATGTTTATTTATTTTTTGAGAAACAGATACAGTATGCGAGAGTGCGGGGTTGCAGAGAGAGAGAGGAACAGAGGATCCAAAGTGGGCTCTGTACTGACAGCAGAGAGCCCCCAAATGGGGTTCAAACTTGCAAACCCTGAGATCATAACCTGAACCAAAGTTGGATACTTAACAGACTGTAGGCACACCACCTCTACATCCTTTTACTTTCTCCAAAGGACGTGAATTTTAGCTCTAGCCGAAAATTTACCAAAGAGTCTGAGAACAAATGTGATAGCCATTGTCTGTCAACAAACAAATGTACAGTCTCTTAGTTTAGATGGACATGATGAGATGTTATTCATTTGACCTCATAGGCAATTGGAAGTTTTAAGTTTAATACGAATAGCTTAAAGACATCTCATACACCATTATTCAGGGTGGAATTTCTTGTCACGAGAAAGAAGCAATTAGTAGAGAAAGACAATCATTTTCAGCAGTTTAAAAAGGAAAATTTTCTGAAACATTTACATATGGTAGTACAGTTACCATATGAAAAACAGCATAAACAAAGATGCATTTTAATGTAAAGATGAAAGTTTTCATTCTTAAAAACAATTTCATGGTATATTTTATTTAATGCCCATTCTTTATTATTTTCAGTTACAAAAATATTATCCTCGTGAACATTTTTATTAGTCTTATGCAACCAGACAGATTACTACTTTTCTTAATACTGAAAAAAGCTCTGGAATTAGAAAAAATGAAGTTTTCTTTAAGGCTTCATTTTCAGTCTTTTTTTTTCCCCAGAGGATTATGAAGACTTCCTTCCTAATAGATCATCTTATTCAAGTCAAACATAACATCATGTGCTATATAGTTACTTTGGATAACATTGGTAACTATTCTTAAGATTTGGAAAACCACTGAAACACTGGAAAAGCAGCAAAGTTGTATAGTTTATATTTAATAGCCAGTAGGCTCACCAGGCTCAGGGTGATGAATCTTCATACTGTTCAAAAATAATTTAAGAAGTTTTCATTCAGTTTTCCTGTGTGTGTAGCTAAATTACCACCAATCAGTTGGATCTAGAAAATACACATACATAGACACATGTGGCACACATTACTAATATATTATATATATATATATAATATATTATATATTAGTTATATATATATATATAGTGTATATATATATATATACACACACACACGCATATATACACACATACATACACATCCATAAAAATGAAGATAAGTCCTTCCCTATAGCAATGTCATCATGTGATTTTAATGAACTTATGTAAAAATAAGGTGTAAACAAAGTCAAATTTAGAAATAAATAGAATGTTTAATAGACATGTACTTAAAGAGGCACCTATGTAAAGGATTGACTAATGAACTTAAGTGTCAAATAACAAGTTAAGCTCTAAACCTTTAAGTGCTCATTTACCAGAATTATTTTGTAGCTTTACAATTATTTTAAATCTTAAAAAGGAGAGAATTTGCATTTCTGCAAAACGTTTAAGACTATCCTACTTTAGGGGCCCCTGGGTGGCTCAGTCAGTTAAGCGTCCGACTTCAGCTCAGGTCATGATCTTATGGTTGGTGAATTCGAGCCTCGTGTCGGGCTCTGTGCTGACAGCTCAGAGCCTGGAGCCTGCTTCAGATTCTGTGTCCACCTCTCTCTGTTCCTCCCCCCTCGTGCTCTGTCTCTGTCTCTCTCTCTCAAAAATAAACATTGAAAAAAAAAAAACTATCCTACTTTAACGTTTTATTTATTTATTTTGAGGTGGGGGCAGGAGGAGGGTCAGAGAGAGACGGAGAGATAATCCCAAGCAGGCTCAGCACTGTCAGCACAGAGCCTGATGTGGGGCTTGAGCCCATGAACTGTGAAGTCATGACCTGAGTTGAAATCAAGAGTCTAACACTTAACTGTTTGAACCACCCAGGTGCCCCTAAAATTATCCTACTTTAAAAACTTTTTTGCCTTGCATTAGTACAATGGCATTACTACTGATATCATTGGTTCTTTTAATGCAGGAATTAATAATATACTGGTACCTGACTCAGGCCAGAAATACATAGTTTAAGATATTTACATAGCATTCAACAGACTGTGATGACTATGCTGTAGCTTTATAAGCCTGAAAGATAAAATCCATTTATAAATCCTTATTAAGATAATCATTTTCATTTGGAATTTATAAACGGAATTTTCTGTCTATGTAGATTTCCATTCTGAGCCGTTAGATATTTTTGATTCCTACAAATTGTACTCTATAAAATAGATTTGATGATACACTAGATGAATTACAAGATTACTGGAGGTTGATCTTCCATTATTTCAGTTACATACAATCTGATACAATAAACTTACTCAATGACATGCAAAACGAATTATGCTCTCATTTATGAGAAAACCATGCTCGAACACCCAGTTGCTATTCAAATAAATTCATTCATGCCTACATGTTATTAGGTACTAAATTACCTTTAAAATAATTCAGTAATTTAAAAAGTAGAAGGTTTTTATTAAAGGATTTTTAGAGCAAAAGAAGAAATGTAATTTTAGCACAGGCAGCCATTGCTAACATGTATTCGCTGATCTAGAAAATTACTTTAATGCACATATCAATATACAAGCCAGTTGCTTATATTTCAGCCATTTTTTAAAAAAATCTATGAATTCCCTTCTTGTGTATAATGAAAATATATAATAAATTTTCATAGTGAGTTCATAATTATGCCTTTATTGTTGTTATCCCAGGAAAATAAAGTTTTAATTGATAAGTTGTTATTTAATTAATTAAAATTAATAGCAAATCTAAAATGGGAAAGAATCTTCCATTTTAGATTTGGTGTAGTCTTCCTGTATTGAGAAAATTAAATGTGTCAGTGGAAAAATACATCTTCAACTTGTTTATGATAAAATACTAGGTAGCACTTAATTTAAGATTTGAAGATAAAGACATTCATCTTAAGAAGAATATGAAAGAGAATTTTATTATATTAAATACCACAACTTAGATACCTCAAATTCATGTACATTACTGAATTCAAATCATCATTTTTATTTTTAATATCATTTTAAAATTCCATGCTTCTCATAATGTTTCGCATACAGTGGACACTGAATAAATTGTTTTTGAATGGATACTTGAATAGAGAATTATATAAGATCTAGCTTGAAATTCCCATCTTGCTATTCCATAGCTATTTAGCTTTAAATGTATGACTTATCTTTATTTATGTTGTTGATGACAATAGTATATGTCTTGAAATTATTTCTGCTCTTTACTTATAAGGGACTATATTTTTGTGCATCAGAGAAATGTAATATTTCCACATAAGCAGCAAAGCATTCTTAACAAATTTTTTTATTTCTAATATCTTACATAAATAAACCCTCAATGGTAATTGTTTTACTTCCCAGTCATGTTGATTATAGCTGTTTACTCAAAGATACCCATGTTGAAAAAGAAATATGAATCCCATCTAACTTTTGTTATATGCCAAGTATTTGAAAAACAGGATATATCTTTTGTATGCCTGAAAGTTCTGCTAAATAATATGACTTGATTTGATATGGTCTTTGAATCACAATTTAATTCATTCCTGTTTATTTGTTCCTCTAGTATAAATCAGGTTATACATTATTTATTCATGTTTCCTTTTAAACCATCTCAAATTCATTGCTTATTATATTTCCAAAGTGTACATAAATATGCATATATTTCCTCTCTAACTTTCATCTACTTATGCAAATTTTTCATTTTGTATTTCAGCATTATCATTTTCATAAATAAATTCCTTATGACATTCTTCTCGTGACATTCTAATGTATCTAGTTGCATAGCGCTCATTTGCTGTGTTTTAAACTCATGTTTTCATGGTTGGTTCTTCTCCTCTCACTTCTTCCCATATTTCTTGCTATTCTTTATACTGTCTTACCCTTCTCATTTCAGTATTCCTGATTTAAAATAAAATTTAATTTCTAAAGAGTTTTCCCACAATTTAAATTATTCAGTACAAATGTATAAACTCAGTTCAGTAAGAACCTTTTCTTAAATTGTCGAACTCATAGGCAAACCAATATATAGAATACCTTTTTAAGTGTCCGGATTTAAAGCAACAATAGAAACTAGTCTGGACCACACAGAAATGATGATCAATCTTCAGGAAGCAAATTTTAAAATCAAAGTGGATGAACTCACCAATGTTACATCCACCTGATTTTCATATGCATACCTTGTACTTGGCAAAAACAGCAGGAAAATCCTCATTGATTTCTGCATGAAGTCAAGGAGAGGTGATCTAGGATATCCACATGGATGCGACCTGACTTTGCTAGCATAACTTTAGCAAGAGAAAAACTTTTGGAAATGTTTAGGGGGAGAAAAGATGACAATGGGAATGTTAATGTGTTTTTATTATTTGGTGGTTAAAAATGCACTTATTGACAAGCATTATTTAGAAAGGGTACCATTTCTATTTCCTGTTGATAGAAATATTTCATCATCAGGGCATTTGGGTGGCTCAGTCGGCTGAGCGACCGGCTTCAGCTCAGGTCAGGATCTCGAGGTTCTGGGTGAGTTCGAGCCCACATAGTGCTGACTGCTCTCAGCACAGAGCCTGCTTTGGTTCCTCTGTCCCCTCTCTCTCTTCCCCACCCCTGTTCATGCTCTCTCTCTCTCTCAAAAATAAGTAAACATTTAAAAAAAGAGAAATATTTCAGTATCAATATGTATACATACACAGTTCTAAATAAAAATAATTGTTTTATTATAATGGATATGGGTGTGGATATCATATGTTTATATATATAATGACATAATTCACCGCCTATTGTTTCTCTAATTTGTCACTCTTCTTACTTAGTCTCAGGGTCCCTTTCTCCTAAGGTTGTTTTGGTTCACTTTTACTTGTCCATTTAACTATCTCTTCCCATCTGACCAGAAAACTTTGCATGCCATTCTAAGGGCACTCTCTTCAAACACTTTATTTGCATTATGTAATACACGAATAAATCCCTCTTGCCAAATGCTCGTGATAGCTCATGCTTTCCTTCAGCACAAGAGGACTTATGACTTGATTAGATTTAATCAGGGTTAAATCTAAGATGGAATTTTGCTCTAAGCCATTGTCCACTTATAAGATTATGAGTAGAATACTTAAGGGAGATTCTAGGTATTTTATGACCATGGGTCTGTATGGGTCATATTTTTGGTCAAAGGAAAAATCTACATTCTTTTGTATTACTTGATATTTTTTGCAGTCAATGTTACCTTTTAAACATAAAATTTATTTTTACATGACTTAGTATTTGTAGAGCAGCTCACAGAAATAATCTTACCATGCCTGAATTCTCCCTTGTTCAAACTGGTCATCTTTTTATTATTCTCTATATGTTAAGCATCTATAGGTAGTGTGTTCTTCCAATGGGTGTAAAAAAAATTAGACAGATGTACATTTGTGAGGATTATTAGACATTTCCTTATGTTTTCTGTTAGATTTCCTTAACTATTTAGTTTAAGAACAGAAGTAAACAATACAACAGGTAGGTTAACAATGATTGAACTGGTGAAGTCTAAGAAATATCTAGTGGGCCAATGGCATTTTATCAGCATAGCATAAAGAAAAAAAGAAATATTTTGTGGGCTTCCACAGCACTAAAAAATGAATAATACTTTCAAAATAAAGATCAAGATTATTTAAGAGAAATCTGCAATGTAAGGTGAGGTGTACTCTTATTTACCTTTATAAATACATTGTATTTTTATTTTTACTTAAGCTTTGTTAATGTTGCCATTGGAAAAAGAAAAGGGAGTGGACATCAGGCCAACAGATTTATTCAAAATGGACTGTGCTGACCAACACGATAACTACTGATCTAAAAATAGGGCACCTGTTTTGAGATGCCTTTCCTGAAGTGGGAAAATACTGGTGCTGATTATTCTTACTCTTATCAATCTGCCTGGTGAATCAAAGCAAACATTTATGAAATAAGTGTCTGTAGAACAGATAGAAGTCACATGAGTCAGAATGAGGGTTATACAGCATAATTTCTACTAAGTTATATAAAGAAGTAAACAAGAAAACAATAAAAGTCTGCCTCAAATTCTGTATTCTCTTTCAGCTTTTGTTCAATCTCATTATCAAGTTCTTCAAAAGTGTTCATTACACTTAAAATCTTCATTGGATCACCTGTCATTCACTTTCTAAAACATTGCATTCTGATTTCTTTTTTTTCATTTTTTCATTTAATCTTTTCATGACAAAACCCCTATAGCATTGGTGGTCACTCCCCATGGACATGAGTCTGATACTTTATAAACTTGGTTTTCCTACAATATTTGCAGTGTGAAAATCTTTCATTCTTAATCGTTCCCCTGCCTTTACATGTAGCACTCTGTCTTCAATAATCAGCTACTTTATTCTCCACATCCGACATCCGCTATTTTGTTCATTTTACTGTACATCTATTCCCTTGGGTAGTCACCTTCTACGTTAACTCTGGGCTTGACCCTGTGACTAGCTTTGGCCAATGGGACAGTAATAGACTGGAAACAAGAAGATGCTTGGAAAGTGCTTGTTCATTGGGCTGTACTCTTGGGAGCTAGGAGCCATGAAATCAAGCCCAGTCACCACCTGTCATTCCAGATGACAGATAGCCTATCCCCAGAAGCAGAGCCCCCAAAAGCAGATGACTGGTAATTGACCATAGGTGTACTAGGGAGCACAGCCAAGATTATAAGAACTGCCCAGGGAAGCCCAGTACAAATTGCCACTTCACAGAACAGTGTACTACAAAAATCGTTGTTGATGTGTGGCACTGTTTTGGGGTGGTTTGCTAAAATGCAAAAATTAACAAACATACCACTTTTCCTTTTGTGTCTAGATCTTAATTAGTGACACCACCCTCTATTACATCGTCTATCTGGAAACCCAAAGTTATTCTCAATTGTCTTCTTTCCATTCTGTCCTTCAACAAATGGTCTTTAATTATTGTTGTTATTTTTATTTTTTTTTGTTTCATCTTGCTCTTATTTTTAAGCCTCAAATTATGTAATAGTGAAGCAATCAAATACTTTATAAACTTAATATGCATTTTTTATCATGTGATTGTGCTAGAATTATTAAAGCAATGACTAAAAGTAGAATGATTTGTTCATTTTGGAATATGGATGTTAAGTGCTTCTCTCCACCCTTAGGTTCTATATTCCACTATCTCTTTCACAACACACAGTATTTCGATTATCTTATATGGAGCAGGTATGAACCTATCATTGATTCTTTGATTTTATATGTTATTTAATTAATTCTGAGTGTTCTGAGAGGTTTTTGAAGTCTTCTTTCTCAAAGATAATATAGAGAATGGAAATATAGTCTGTTTGTTGAGGCTTTTTTCATTATAAAAATAAGAAATTGTGTCTGTGTTTGTTTCACTTAGATGTGAAATCTCCATCATCTTGATTCCTTGTTTAACCAAAGACTGTTTGCACAGCTTGCAAATAATACTTTTGTAGGTAATTAAATCTCCATAGCACCTCTGTCTCATGGCCGTGTTTGCCAGGTTTCTGGACCAGAATTTCTATTCTCATTTAAAATGCTAAGTAATACCCATAAAATCCTTGAAGGAATTTAAAATTAAGTTTCTGACAATTAGAGTACAAGGGGGAAAACTATTAAATGTTTGGCATCGGATAGTTTTATGAGTGAGTGTCTTTTCTAATCACACCTATCATAAGTGCTATGCACAGGAAGCATTTTAAAATACTGCCTATATTTCTTAGCTACTTAACGCAGACATGCTCTTTCTATAGTAATCATGAAAACAAATGAAAACAATTCTTCTGTCAAGCAGCCACTCAGGACCACTTTTTGAGTCAATTGAGTGTGTTACAGGACACTGTCAACGTTGACGTTACTGAAACAACTCCTATCAAATATTATACTATGTAGTATGCCTATGCTCCTTGCTATTTCAGTTTATTTGCGTATGATGTGCCTTAGTCATAGTAGGTGTTCAACAAAGAAGTTAGAATAAGTGAACATTAGGAAACATTATTCCTCTATTCAAACTTATTTCTCGACTTTTTAATCCCAGTCTCAACAGGAAATATATCCTGTGATACTATAATAAATGGGGAAAGTACATAGTTTTGGAGTCTAAGAAACATACTTCAACTCTTAAAACTTTTCCCTTTACGTTAATATGTTGGTTAGAGGAGAAAAATTATAGAAGCAAGAGAGAATTCCAAAATACAGAATTTGAATACAGGTAATAAAAATCTAAATCTTACAACTTGATGGGCACTTCACTGGATCAGTGTGAGTGATGGTGGGCAGATGGGGTAGATGAGGGACAGCTACATGAATTTAATCAGATTGCATTCTTGAGAGTGTACATTTAAAATTCAACTAAATGAGAATGATACGCAATAAAGATTAACCCTTTATTTTTTTCTTAGGAATTTAATCAAACTGAGCCTGTTTTTGCTACTTTTTAACATGACATCAACAAACTGTAAATTAAGTTTAGTAATGTACAAGTCTACAACTAGGCAGTTTTTCCATTCATATAACAAATATTAGGAATAAACAGTTGTCCTACTTTGATATGCAGATTCTTTTTTTTTCTGGTTTATATCTTAAAACAACTAGCACATTCCAGGATTAGATTTATGTGCTTAAATAAATGCTGTTGTGTTATGTTATAAACAGAGGTGTTGATAGGGATATGGTTAAATTAAGTAGCAAAATGCACAAAAATAAGCCATTAAAAATGGCTTAATACTCAATTTAAACCACTGATGACCACTATTTATGGATAAGTGTGTACCCTATTTTCTCACCAACCTTCTGCTTTCTATTTGGCGTGCATCCAAATTTCTGCTGTGTTAACATTTGCTCCTGGGAGGAGATGAAGGAAAAAAGGTCCATAAGGTTTCCATTGGCCCAGATAGTAGAAACATCTGCTGGGTTCATGAGCAGCTTGCTGGCCCAAGTCAGCAGGGAGAGTTGATGCTTATCAACCCTGCCATATGAGTCGATATTTCCTGTGCCCTGGGGCTACACAAGCTTAATCAAGAAAAAATAAGGAAGCACATTACACGTCAAATTCCCTCGTTAACTAAGCATTATATATTTTTAAAGTAACTATCATAGCATTATAAATTATGAGTTTAGTACTAATGAAATTCAAATTGTAACAAAGAGCATATTTTATTGGATTTTATCATTCATTAGATAATTTTGAGTAATGATGGATTCCATGCATTTAGAAGTTTACTTATAGAGATTTGACCTTTGAATATGAAGAGCTGATTATTGTTATGGTGAGAAACAGTTTGTCAAAAATTACATACCACATTTTTTTTCATAGTCATCTTTGTATGTACCTTTAAGATCAGCTGGTCAATGATTTCAGTAGTGAGATTTGGAATTATAGCCCCATATACAAACTTAATGAGTTATTATTAAATATGATGTTGATTTTTAACAAATACATACATACATTTGCTACTTCAAAAATAGTTGCATTCAGAATGTGTATTTATTCCCATGTTGCTGCCAATACCCCCAAATACTTGCAGTTTTCTTTTTGGTTTTTTACAATTATCCCTGAGTCTATGGCTTATCATATTCAATGCTCTAAATTTTAAAAATCTGCACCTTCCAGGGATTTAATACAAATTTTGAAAAACACAGCATTCAATAGATATCTAAATCTAAGCAATGAGATGTAGTAGCTATTAATAATATGCATTCTGTAATATTTATGTTTTATTTATTTTTTATTTTTTTAAGTTTATTCATTTTTTTGAGAGAGAGAGAGAGAGTGTGAGCGGAGGAGGGGCAGCGAGAGTGGGAGACAGAATCTGTAGCTCTCTCCAGACCCTGAGCTGTCAGCACGGAGCCCATTGCGGGGCTGAACGCATGAACTGTGAGACCATGACCTGAGCTGAAATCGGAGGCTTAACAGACCAAGCCACCCAGGCGCCCCTATTTATGTTTTATTTAGATACGTGGATTTCATGAAATATGGCAATCTATTTAATTTCAATCTGATATGGAAGGGAAACTGGACAAATAGGAACAGTTTTGAGCATGAATAATGTGACTACTCTGTTCTTATTGGAAGAGTCTTTACCTCAGCAGATAGACTATGCAGAAATGGTATTTTGTTGTTAATCTGATATAGTTGTGGTGCCCACTTTACTAGAGCGGCAGCTCAATTTTTGGTTTCATGGATTCAATAACATCCATGAGCTACACAACAGGCTTTATCCAACATCAAATTTACCCAAAGGTCACAAGACAAGTGATAGAACAAGGGTGTCAAGAACAAGCAGAGGCTTTGTGACTGCCTGAAATGCTTCTGAATGTGCACAGTTACTCCTTATCCAAGAATAGACTGAGTCGATTTAGTACCACCCCTCAGGGAAGCCTCCAGCTCTGGAATCTATTCAGTTTTTATGCCTCCGTAGGCACACAGCCTTCACAAGATTATGTCATCAGTTCCCGTTCTCTGGTACAACTTCATTTAGTCAATACTAATTTATTATTTAATAAATATTCCCAACAATGAAATGTAGGTGCTTAGTCTAGTACATAGCCACTTCCCCGGTTCTCATTTATTTTGGATCCAAGATAACCTATGAATTCCTTGAAGAGCAAAGATAATCCAATCAACAATCAACTTTTTAGGATGTCTTGAAACTAAAGGAAAAACTAAGAACCAGCTGTTAACATGTTCTTTCCAATATTGTAGTGAAGAGAACACTGGTTTTGCTATGAATAATTTTTTTTCAGTTATCATCTTGCAACCATCTCTCCAAAACATCCATTCTTTAAATTTAAGGATCAGGGGCACCTAAGCTGTGCTGCAAGCTCAGAGCCTAGAGCCTGCTTTGGGTTCTGTATCTCCTTCTCTCTCTGCTCCTTCCCTGCTCACATACTGTCTCTCTCTCTCTCAAAAATAAATAAATATTAAAAATAAATAAATTTTAAAAATAAATAAATTTAAGGAATCAGTTGAGATATTTTTAATTCCATATCAATTAATTTTATTGAGTTTAATTTTAATAATTTCCATTTAAAACATTCTAATTCATTATAATTTTCTATCAACAGATTTGAAAAGTAGTAACCCCAAAAACAGTTATGAGAAGATGGCATTAATTCCTTCTCTGACTCATCAGAAATATAATTCTTTGAGCTGACTTATCTGTACAAATCTATACAAAGTATCAATTTTCATTTTAATATTTTCCCACAGCAGTTTCCACTTGCTCTCATAGGGCAATGTTCCCCTAGATCTAATGTGGCACTACAAAGGACTTGAACATCAAAGCCTGTAAACATGGACAAGATGGGTGAAATCAACATTAATGAAATATTTGTGCATTCAGGAATGATCAAACAGTGAAAAACACATCCTATTAACCACTGTGTTATAACATTTATTTTTTCAAAAGAGAGCTTGTTCCTTAGGGAATATTCCAAGTTGATTTATATGTTACCACATGCTAATCAATACTTACATAGTTAAGGTGATATCATTTTGAACACATGTGCATGTGTTCGAAATTATGTGTCCACTATGTCCAAGGCAATGTCTTATGCCTGTTAGAGAATGAAAAGTAATATATTTATCTGCCCCTGCTATCAGAACTTTCTACATGTATCAGGTTTCTATGCTAATGGTTTCCTTGCGCATAAAAATTCTGCTACTAGAGCAGAGAGCACTCGTTTCTATTATATTAATCAGAGGAAGAATTGTTTTATAAAGTTTATAAATGATACTCTTATACAAGAGAAAAATTCAAATATTTTATTACCTCTCTTTGCAGTCCTTTGGGAACTCATTATTTATTTGAAAGCTTTGTGTTGTTATCCATTCAAAGAAGTACATCTTTGAAAAAGAACACTTTTAAAAATAATGTCTACATCCATAGATAGTTTACCAGAAATACTTTCCTTTCTCCCAGACACTACTGCAGTTTTTAAAGCAAGCAATAAAACAGAAATTCTCCATTATTAATAAGAAGAAACTTCCCAAAGCAATGACATTTTAGAGTGGAAGTAAGGAATAAATGGTCTCTCAAAGAGTGGGGGGATATGGAAATGTACATAACAATTCTGTTTTAGTACAAGCTCAAGTCAGTAAAAGATGGGTCTCCATTTACAATGTAAAATTAAAAAAAAAAATACCAAGATTAGTTACCTTTACAAATTATCCTAGGAGTTAATGGATTCATTGATGTTTTCTCAATAAGGTTCTTGATTATAGACACTATTTTTATAGTGAATCTTTTCTAAGATTAAAAATCCTTGATTTGGGGATTATTATTAATTAGCAGGAAAACAGTACCTTCTGAGAATGTATGCTGAGTCAGTTCTTTCAGTGGCTTGCCATTGCATGTTAGATTAAATGCAAGCTCCTTATTAAGACATAAAAATCCCTGCATGATCTGGCCTTGATGTTCTTTCCTACTTTCCATTGGGCCATCTAGTCTGTTGCTTTTCATGCACCAGACTCACTAGTTTTTGTTTTGTTTTGCTTTCTTTTTTGTTTTCAGTTCCTTCAGTAGTCCACCTCTTGCTTAGAATCTTCTACATCAGCTAACTTACTTTTTGAATACTGGCCACTTCTCTCCAACATTTTTGTCCTCTGGCAATTTTTAAATGGCTAGGTCTTTCTCCCCATTTAGGTTTCAGCTGAAATTTCACCACCTTCTTATCAGGACTTTCCTTTATAAATTTGTGTTTTCTTGTTTTACTGTTTAAATTTAGGCTGTAAATTCTAAAGATAAAATTTTACATTATTTCTAGTTTGTCACAATTGTATCTCCAGCACCTACCATTTGAAACACATTCAAGGCACAAAGTATGTATTTGTTGAATAAATTAATATCATGAAGTATATCCTATAAGCAAAATCCACTGCAAATGTGAAGTTTCATAAAGCATTAACATTGTATATTTTTATGTATATAGTTCATATGTCTAATATAAACTTATTGTCCATTATTGGATGACATGTTTGATACCCAATTTTTCCTTAGTTGTATCTTATAGCTACAACATCTCAAAATTTCCTATTATATCCCATAATCCAAAGAGTTAAAATTCAAATAGACATCTTGTTGCTCTTTACATGAATATCTCTATTTAATATATCAATGCAATTACTAAATTTTCTGCAGAGAATAAAATATGAAAAGAATTTTAATGTATAGAGAACTTGGCTAATAGTCAATATAATTTTATGGCTGCTGAGTATGTGAATATGTGGTGGAATCCAAAAGAAAGATATTAACAAAATATATCTCCTACAACCAAGTCAAATAACTAATTAGCAACAATATATTATGCAGTAATTAATTTGATTTGGTATGTATATTTTTTTCATTTGGAATTAGGGAATGCCAGCATAAAAACCAGACTGAAGTCCAATGTCTCTTCAATTTACAGCTTTCCTTTTTCTGTTTACTTTATTTTTATAGCTACATTTTGTATTTTTTAAACCATTATGTATTTGAAATTAGGGTTTAAATATGCTGGTTTTGTTTTCTTGCATTTTTTTCATTTAATTTGCTCCTAGAAATGTTACTAGGAATTTTAATTTTCCTCGAGGCTATTATATATTGTAAAATGTATTATAATATAATTTAATTTGTTACTTTCTTTAACTATATGAACTGTGTAAGACCTACTTGGTGAAATGGAAAATATAGGTGTCATTTTTCCCCCTTCTCACTTGTCATCCTTGCACAGAGGCCATGCTTATTTTCTCTGTATGGTTCCAATTTTAGTATGTGTGCTAGTGAAGCAAGCACTTTCCCCCTTTTTAGTCTCGGGTTAAAGTTTTTCCCAGAAACTTCAATTTTAAACACTTATGTCCCACCCAGTACTTTTTTTTTTCTTCCAAAAGATTGATTATTGTACATTCAGCACTATATTCCTCACCCTGTCTTTAGAAGAGTCCTACCATCTGTGTGTTCCTTTCCAGAATATTTCCTCCAGGTTGACATCTCAATTTAGAATTTAGTTACGTGATTGAGCTTTCCTGTGAACCAGACTGTGATTGTGGTCATAAATTTCTTTTCTCTGGAAGGCTGCCTCTCAAATGTTCATCAGTTAGCAAGTAAAGCTAGTCAGTTCTATCTAGGTCATGTTCACTCACCCTGAAAGCAGTATTCTAGAGAGATAAAATGAATTTATACACACACGATAATTACCAAATAAGCCTTTATGAAGTTATAAAAATAATTCTAAATTTCTCTTATTCTTTTATAATGCTTTGTAATATCTACAGTTTCCTTTTCATTTTAAAATTATTTCCTTTGCTTTCTGTTTTTCCACATTACAATACTTGAAGATATATATGTATAGGAAGAAAAACAGCTTTAAGGAAATAAATGTGAACAATTCATCAAGTTCATTTTTTTCCTTGAAAAACTATCATGTCCATTCAATAAATTACTGTTTGCTTTTTGAGAAAACTCAAAACACTTTAGTAGATAAGTTAAATATAGTTAAACTAATGAAAACAAATATATTTTAAAGCCTTTATTTCTAAAATCTACTTCAGTTGCAGAACCCGATATATTTTTATTTAGTCTGGTATACTAAGTCCTTAATATGTTAACAACGTTTTGTTTATTATGCGTTTTTGCAGAATAAGAGGCAGAAAGGAAGCAAAGAATGAAAAGATCTGATTTTGTACAAACATAAGTTTTTAAAATGTTGGGCATATTTTTAAAAAATCAGATAATGTTAAAAAATGTTAATGTTTTATTTATTTTAGAGAGACAGACAGAGAATGCATGTGGGAGGGGCAGAGAGAGGGAGACACAGAATCTGAAGCAGACTCAAGGCTCTGAGCTGTCAGCACAGAGTCTGATGCAGGGCTCCAGCTCAGGAACCGTGAGATCATGACCTAAGCCAAAGTCGGACGCTTAACCTACTGAGTCACCCAGGGGCCCCTAAAAATCACATAATGTTTTAAAACATACTAAAGCAATACAACCAGTAAGCAAGGACATAAAGCAGCTATAAAATAGCATTTCCCAGGATATTGTAAATATTATCTGAAACTTAGAATTCTGTAAATTAAGGAAAACATAGATTTTGTGATATGGCTAAGTAATATAAAATTAATGGAAGAAATTTAAGAAATCTACTTTGGATAGAAAAAAATAACTGCTGGGAATATTTATAATACAGAAGGCTGAAGTATACAATCTCACAAAAACATTTTGAAATGTAGGGAAAGGCACTGATGTTATATTTCACCTACATTATACATTTCTTCAGAACCAGCCCTGATTCTGATAATCAAGAATTGACTCTTAATTATAAATCCTATCATAGACACAGCAAATAGTAACTAGTTTTGATATGATGTTATGTAGTTAACTGGGTCACCCACTCACAGTCACTGTGTAGGTTAATTGGAAACAATCCAACGGTAATCCCATCGGTTTCCTGGTTTGCTATGAATGTCCAGGAAAACCTATTATCACATTCTGGAAAAGGGAAAGAGAGGTGAAATTTCTACAGGAGAATTATGATTCTCTGGGTCAGGAGCTGTGGGAGCCACTGTAAATCTGAAAGAGCCTTTTGTCATGGATCAGAAGCCAACAAAGGCCCTGGGCCAAACTTTGAGTACACAGAGATTCTGCTCCAGGAGTTGGGAGCAGAATGGGTCGCTCACAATGGCCACAGTGAACACCAGAATCTGGTCTACAGGATTGTAACTGTTGAACCTGCCAATTTGGCACTGTTATGCTCCGATATCAGAAAGAGAAAGCCCTTCCAACCTTCCTGGCCTTGCAAGACCCACTGCCCGCCAGCTTTGTTTCTTTCCTGCCTTGGTCTGGCAGTTGCAATGGAACACAGGTCTCCAAAGTGCTTCCTGTCTCTATGGAAACTGGCAAGCAGTACCAGACTGATGGCCATGCTCCATAGTGGCTGGGCAGAGGGTGGCACAGAAGGTGGATACCAGGTGTTATCCCTATAAGGCAAGCTGAATCCTGAAAGGATAGAGTCAAAGAAAAATAAATGATGTGGTAACCTAGGAAAACAAAAATACTTAAAGTTTTTCAGAACAAACCTAAGTGCTAGAATGAAATCACGGGAAAATTACTAGAGAATTCTAAATATTCATGGGAACAGAGGAACATTCCAAAAGTGGAAACATTTTGCACTTAGTTATCAGTCTTAATCTTTCCTCCAATTTCCTTTCTCACATGATAGAGCATTTATTGCACTTCTCTTGAGAATTTTAAGCTTGTATTAATAGCATTTGTGCTTTTCAATCCAATAGGCTTTAGTATGCAATATGTGTTTCAGTACACACAACTACTGAGCCACAACTTTCACATTAGAAGGTTATTTGTTTAGAATGCCTTCAGTAATTTAGTGGAAGTAATAGCATGCTGTGTGTGCATTTAGATATATTTTTAGACTCTAAGCAATAAGAATGATCTTGAACTTTCTAAGATTCAGGTTCTTTGTATAAACCTCAAACCTGTTGATTGAACAGAAGAGTTGGAGTGGGGAGGGAGAGAAATACAAAGCTGGGAAGAGTTGAGGGAAAGACCTAAAGCATAGTAAGGTGCCTTTGTATTTCAGTTAAAAACAAATTGCCTATTCCTGTCATTTCTTGTATTTCAGATCCTTTAGCATATTGTGTATCTACTGATCCATTTGGCCCTTCTGCTTTTCATAACCCAAATATGAGAACCTTAATATGAGACCAGTATTTTGCATTTCAAATGAGGTTCTGGGAGCACCTGGGTGACTTAATCGGTTAAGCGCCCGACTCTTGATCTCAGCTCAGGTGGCGATCTCCTGGTTTGTGGAATCGAGCCCCTCTCCAGTTCTGCACTGAAGGCATGGAGCCTGCTTAGGATTTTCTCTCTACCCCTCCCCTGCACGTGCTCTCTGTCTCTCAAACTTTTTTTTATAAACTTGAAAATAAAATGCAGTTTTAGAGAGTACACAAAAATATTTAAAAACAAGCCAAAACATTATGCATGCCATTTGATTCAGATGCCGATAACTCTACTTAATTAAATGATTTTGTAGGCTTCACTGACAGTTTTCATTAAGTATAAATATTTTCTAAAATGAAGGATCAAAATAGGTGACATTGCTTATCTCATGAGAAGTTCATGCTTTCCTTTTGAAAAACTATATCTTAAATTCTCTTCACATCTTGTTTTTATTTGTTCTCCTTCACTGTTGTTAAAACTGGTTCTTCCTTTGAGAAAGTTGTGCTCATTTTCAGGAAGAAAAATAATGAGTGTCTTCAGTTCCTGTTAAATAGCCCACAAAATTTGATCATTTACCCTGAAAAATCACTGACTGTAACTCACTCCCTCTCAGATGTGCAGAGACTCAACCTCTGCCTGTCTGTCTAGATATATCTCAGGTGATTATTGCTCTTGGTAAGTAAGCACTCATGCACAATGTGCACTGATCCACTGTTGTGGCCCACATTTAATCTTTAGCGCAGGGAAAGAGATGGAGAAAACCATTGCCTTCACTCATCATCCATTCAAGAGATAGCAAGGCTTGAATGATGCCGTTTTTGGAAGCAGAGCCGTGTTTTGGGATCAGTGTTCAAACATGCATCTTTGTCCTGTCTGCTCTCTTTCAACAATACTGCTGGCTTCAAAGATCTCCCTTTGCTGCTTTGCCTCTCCACGGTAGTGGCACACCACAGCCTGTCAGCAAGGTCCAGGTGGCCATTAACTTAGAATTTGCTTCTTTATGTACTATTGACAGTGTGCTAGGTTCTTGGTGGTCAGTCAATGAAAGCATTCTTGAAATGTGTGAAGCAAGGACAGCCCGTAACTAACTGAGGTCAACTGAGGCCAACAAGAGTCAAGACTCAGTTCATTTGATTTTGAGTTTGGTAATTCCTAATCTAGACAGGGAAAGGTTTGAACCGTTTTTCTCTAAGTACGTGAGAAATGGAAACATGGAAGGAATAATGGCAGCTTCTCTGTCGGCTATTTAAAGACAGGGTCAAAAGAGCCATCTTTGCAGGCTATTGAATAATTGCTCTTCATTAAAGTGACTTTCACAGCAATAAATTAGCAAATTGTTTCCATTTAACTACTGAAACTAACCTAAATGGTTTTCAATCACTGATACTGGTTAGAAATAAACTTGGCAGACTATGAAGAGTATTAGTTCAACAGAATAGAGGAAAAAAGATCATTTAAGGGACTTTTATTGAATACTGGTGGGTGGGAGGAGAAAAGGCCTCTTGGAAAATGATGTGAGGATAAAGGGGGAAAAAAGACTGAAGATACTCAGAATTTGAAGAAAAGAACTTCAAAAATGAACTGTATTACATTAGAAAGAGTTCATTGGTTTTCAGAAAGAAAGAAAATTTTATTTATGCTATATATGTATGCAATACTCTCAACAAGAGACATCCAAGGTAGCTTTTCCAGTGGTGTTCTATAAATGTTTAACACCTGGCTCTGTGGGAAAAAACACTGACTTGAGTTGTTTGCCAATTTCCATAGTGAAAAGATTCTCAGTGTGGTCCATTTCCAGCTACCAAGGCATGTCATTTAGCAAAAGAGAAGAGTTGACTCTCCTGAGCTGATATGACTCAGCTCTAGCATATCACAACTTTTACTTGAATTTCAAGTGTTCCTTCAATTATTAAAAATAGATGTAAAAGGGGACACATGGATGGCTCAGTGGATTGAGCATCTGACTCTTGATGTCAGCTCTGGTCATGATCTCACGGTCTTGGGATCGAGCCCCATATCAGGCTGTCTGCTGGGCATGGGGCCTGCTTCAGATTTTCTCTTGAGATTTTCTATCCCTCTGCCACTCTTCCCCACTTGTGTGTTCTCTCTCTCTCTCTTTCTCTCAAATAAAAATTAATGAAAAAAAAAAGATATAAAGTTCTACATGCAGCTTTGGACTGTTTGACTCCAAACTCTATGCTTGTTTTATAAGTTAGTCAGAATTAAGTTCACTTTATTTTCAAAGCATTTTTTTGGTTAAGCACATGAGGTTTGAAGACAAAGTGCAAGAGTTCAAAACCTAGCTGCTGTGCTTTCTAGCTGTGTGGCTGTGGGCACATATTTAAACTCTCTTTGCATCAGTTCCCACATCTTCAAGGCAGAGATAACAACAAGGTTGACATGAAACGTAAATCACTAATAAAAGAAATGCACTTAGAATAGTGCCTAGAATATTGTGAAGGCTCAGATAAGCTTAGCTTTATTTTTCTTATATTTACCATTGGCTTAGTGCTTGTGGAGGATGAGATGATAGAGGAAGGGTACTGTTAAAATGGATGTTGATGCAAGGGAACTTGGACCAGGAAGGGAAGATAATATATTTCCATTTCAGAGTTCTGTCTACCTAAAAGGGCTTAGTTAGGGCTTATTATACTTCATATCCAAGAAAAGTTATTATCTTTTATGCTTTTCCCCTTCTGGAGCATAAATTTGGCACAGTCTGTCTTTTTATGTTTCACTTTGGGGGCTGACAATGGTATTAGATGTGTCCGTTCTAGACCACAATCTGTTATATCTTATGTACACTCCTCGTGATTTTCAATTAGAACTTCATAAAAACTGTCTTAAGATATTCTACTAATAAGGGTTTTGAAATTTAAATTTTCCATATATATATATTTTTTTTCTTGGTGAAGAATCAGTCTCTCCTTCTGCCCCTCTATTTTGACCATGAACAAATGCTACAGACTTGAGTTATTCTGGTCATTCTACTGTCACAAGTTCCCCTACAAATGCCAGCCTCTACCCTGCGAAGATGCTTCATTTTGGACAATGAGCACCCACTAGGAGTTCCAACTCACAATACAGAATGTTAAGCAATGCAGCTGATTCAAAGATAAGGAAGACAACCTCATCACCTGCCCTTTAATTAGCCTGGGAACAAGTAAAGGAGACTGATATTTATGCAAATAATGAAAGGGAATAAATACAAGGAGGGGAGGAGGAAAGTGAAGGACATAAGCTGCCTGGAAAAATAGAAAAATAGCCAGCTTCTACAATTCTAAATTGGAAGTTTGTTTCCTTTAAAGATGATCATAAACTTGTTTGATAAGAATAACTCCTCTGAAATCTAGGATGGTGCTGAGCTCAGCCAGAGAAAGGATAATTTTACAGTAAGGCCCCAAATGGTATGACCAAAGCATCTCACAAATTCTCACAGATAGGAAAAAAATAACGAGTTATATACCACACCTACACTGCCTTCTCCCTTGCTATCACACCCTCTCCCAAAGTTTCTGAACTCTGCAGTCTCCTTAGCAAGTTTCTCTTCCTCTGTGCATCTTTCAGATGTTGATTCATACAAGGCAAGGCATGTAGTAGGTCCTTCAAAATATTTGCCTGATGATTGCATTGCAAATGAATCCTTAATTTGGTAACACACTAATTTTTCTAATTGGAAAAATTGTTAACTTCTTTGGAAAGACTCTCTGAAATGGAATTAAATGACAAACTTGAGCCACAAGGAGTTAAAAGAGAAAAGTAGCAGTTAACCTGATGCTCTCTCCAGGTTATAACCAGAAGTAAAAGGCAATTCAAAGCTTGAGAAGAAGTTTGACTGCCTACAAAACTGGCTTTTGAATTGATTTTGGAAACCACATATCCTAAGGGTATTTAAGATTAGTAGATTCTCCACATGAGTTTGCTCTCTATTGGGAAAAACTAAATTATTTGACTGCAGGGATTTTAGGCTGCAGGTCCCAGGGAACAGAAGTCATAATACTTTAAAGTCAGAATCTACGTGGGGAGAAGATGGAGGGAAGCTGTCCTAATCTCCTACCTGAAAGGACAGGCGTAGGTATACTAGTGTATATACAGTACAGTATATACAGTACCTGGCATGTAGAAGACCCTAACAATTATTACTTTCTTTCTTCTATAGACCAGTAAGGAAAGATTTACTAAGGAAATTATTGTCCAAAGTAAGTTTTGAATAGGATAGGATATTTAAGAGCACTTGCTATTGACATCCTCTGTTATTTGATTTTAATGTTATAACTGAAATTTATGAGGGCATAGCTCGGCTAGGTATGGAATTGGAAATTTCACTGTCAAAGGGTTTACTCATTTATTTTGTTGTTGTTGTCTAATTCACACTTAAGCAAATAGTGACAAAGTTACTATGGCTCAGCAGCCCTTGTGGAAAAATAAGAATAAAATTCTCAACTTTCAGAACAAACTCCAAATGGTTCATTGACTTTGTTTCACCATGGAAAATCACTTAACCTCCCAGTGTCAGTTTACCCATCTGTGAAATGAGAAGGATAAGATTTTCTTATGGGGATGTTTTGAAAATTATTTTGCAAATGTAGTGGATGAAATTATTGCAAGCATCACTACTCTTTTTCCACTTCTTTAAAGAAGCAGACAATATTATTTATGTACCAGTTGATAGTCAAATTGTTATCTGGGGTGAACTGTGTATTCTTATTAGCAGCTGTGTGCTTTTTACTACTTAAAGAATCCCACCTCCCCCAGCTTGTTCAATTTATGTGTTACATCAATGCCTGGGAATTTGAGCAAAATATCTTAAAATCATTCTGAGCTTCATATTTATGAGCTGCTCATCTGATAACTCTGGTAATTATTCCTTCTTTCTGTTTTAGCTCATGTTTTCTCTTATGTGGTTTTCGCCTCACCTCACTTCACAAGATTGATAGTTCTCCACGTTTCCCTGCTAGAGGTCACCTCTGAGCTGAAGGCAAAACACATCCCACTCTGGCTCCTGTTGACTTTTAAGTCAACTATCAAAGAATTTATTCCAGACATCTCCTAACCTCAATTTAAAAACTCCACCCTAAAGATTACAGGGAGATATCCTGGGGAGTTGCCATAGTGACTCTAAGAGGTTGGCATTGAGAAGACAAAGCTACTGATATCAGATTTTATACTTGATAGGCTTAATTATATAACATGGTCATGAACCTCTGTGCTTGTGTCACTTAGGTCTGGAAAGAAATTTTCCCCTTCAGGCTCTTCTGTCTCTTACGGTGCCAATCAACAGGCTTCTTGGTAATAAGATCCTTTATGCCAATAGCTCCAGCATAACCTCAAGTGGTGCTTGTAGTAATGATAGAATCATTACAAAACGAAAGAAGAAAAGAGAAATATATTTCATGGGTGTGATTAAGTCATCATAATGTTCTTGCATATGTAAATTATCCTTGACTTAATGAACTACCTTGCTCACATAATAGTATTTTAACCTGGCTCTGGAAAGTCATTTTCTACCCATGTTGATAATTGCTACTGGATTTGGCAGAGCTCATCTCCAGATCACTTACTAGAGTGAAATTTATGTATTATGTTTCCATGTGCATGAGTTTTGTTTTAACTATTAGAAGTGTTCTTACTAAGTAAAGTTATTATATGAATTATCTTAATAAATTAGTGTGATACTTAGGAAGATAGAAAACTTGATTATATTCTAATGATCTGATTTGACAAGGGTCATTTGAAATATGTTTTTTTTTCTTGATTATAAAAGAAATATATATTCATTGGGGAAATCAGGAAACAAGAAAAAGGAACAAAGGGTCACTTGAAATACAGGGTTTTTTTCTTGATTATAAAAGAAATATATATTCATTGGGGAAATCAGGAAACAAGAAAAAGGAACAAAGGAGAATATTATCACTTCTTCTAAGTTAATCTCTTTAAGATTTTGATGGATATTCCACAAGATGAACACTTCTTGAAAAATACTTACATTGTTCTCCCCAACACATTTTGTGTTTCTAAAAACAGCTGCATCTACAAGAAGCTCTGATAAAATAGGATTCTTTTTTTTTTATGTTATCAGAAATTGAATCTAAAGTTCCAGTATCCATATTTCATAGACTTTATTCAGGATTATAAAAGCTACCAGGGAAGTGTCTTATGTGTTTCCTCTCCTGCATTAGAGAGTTCAATTCAGCCAAAATTATTCCAGTGCCTTATCTTCAAAGATGACTAGAACCACTCCATATTATTAATGCAAGGCCAAAGGAAATTAATGACAATCATGTTACTATTTGCATATAAATCTTCATGTGTGCCTAGGAAGAAAAGACGGTTTTCTGGAACATATAAGGGAGTATGAAGGAGTCTTGTCCTCTAATTAAGGACTTTCAATTATTTTTTTTCTGTCTTTTTGTAATATATAGTTATGTTGTTGTTTGGTTGGTTTAAATTGTATTTGGAGTAAGAAGTCCAACATAGTTCTTGGGAAGTTAATCATTTTATAACTCTCATTTAATCAACATTTTCTTTAATCCCCTTTTAGGCAGCCAAGGGCAGTTTCCACTAACACAGAATGTAACGGTTGTTGAAGGTGGAACTGCGATTTTGACCTGCAGGGTTGATCAAAATGATAACACCTCCCTCCAGTGGTCAAATCCAGCTCAACAGACTCTGTACTTTGATGACAAGAAAGGTGAATACATTTTCTTTTAAATGTTTTAATCATATTCTGAAATATCCTAATTATAATGAATTTATTTTTCTAAGATGATTCAAATTATTCGTTTTGATTACAAAACTGCCGCTGCTTGTATTTAAACATGTTAAATATTAAATACTTTAGTTTGCAAGTCATAAACACTAAAGATAACCTATGTCAACTTTTTAATAAAATAAACAGTTACAGTTCTATTTCAAAAATCATTTTATGCCTTCTCTTAACCATTATATTCTCTTTAGATATCATATTCCTTCATTCTTGTAATTGCCTTCTGTATAGATTAAATGCTTTTTCCTCACTCTAGGTAATATAATTTTTTTTTAATTAACCTTAGTTTAATATATTTACAAGATGCTGTATGATTTTGGAAAGTTTTGTGACATTATTCTTATGAATGGTCTTGAAAGTAAGAATTGTAGAAACCATTCCCATAATAAATTTAAGTATCTACATGTTTCAAAATAAACTGAAATTAAAAAGCTGTATTTACTTCAAGTTGAGTTAGACTTCATTAATTAACTGGGCTCCTAATTGGATGATAGGTTTTGATTAAACTTTTTTGGAAAGTAATGAAATTCATAATATTTAATTCAAGCAAACAACTAAAATTATACACTGAATTTCCAAGCCTTCATCCATTATTATAAGTGCTGGGGTGACGTGGGGGGGAAACGAGTTCATGAACTATAACAAAAATAAGGAGCTGTTGCTTTAGATTATTTAAATTATATAGAATATAAATATCTATATATCAGCTCTTCAACATGGTCTTAATATCTGGATTTCTTATGAATCTGTGTAGATAACAGTAAGAAAATTTGAAATCAGCTCCATTTTAATGATTAAAGTGTAGTCAAATTAGTCCAATAAATGTGCCCATTCCCCCTAAGATAGAAATTCACTATGTTTTTTACCTCACTGTAGTTTTTCTCTTTGATGTACTCCAAATTTAAAATGAAAATTTTAATTATTTTCAACTTTAATATGTAATGAAAGATTGGCTAAAAATCGAATTTATTGACTCAATTTTTTTTTTTTGAGGTTTCCTTTGTAAAAGGCATTAGAGTTAGTGAACAAACATAAAATATCTGCCCTTATAGGGACATACGGTCCAGTAGGGGACAGACAATAAACACATGAACAAAATATATTTTAGAGTACATTGTTAGGGGACAAGTATTCTCTATCTTGATAGATACATAGATGCATAGAGACATTATAGCTATCTACAGAGAGAGAAGGACAGAGACAGAGAGACAGAGAGAGATGGAGAGTGAGAGAGGAAGAGTGAGACTAAAAAACTGGCTCGAGTGATTGTGAAGGCTAGCAAGCCTGAAATATGCAAGGCAGGCCAGCAGACTGGAGACCAGGGAAGAGTCAATATTGCAGCTCAAGTCTTAAGGCAGTCTGGAGAAAAAATCCCTTCTTCCAGGGACCTCACATGTTTCCTCTTAAGGTTTCAACTGATTGAACAAGACCACATTATGCAGGCTAATCTGCTTTACTCAAAGTGTACTGACTTCAATGTAATCTCATCTAAATATACCTTCACAGTAATATCCAGATTGGCATTTGACCAAATATCTGGGTACTGTGGTCTAATTAATTAGTTGTCACATAAAGTTAAGTATCACAGAAGGTCAGGCTAGCATTTCTATAGAAGTATATTACTTAGAAAGAGTTTTTATTTATTGTTTTATTTTGCTATTTAAAAGACAAATGCAGCAGATATCACTAAAG
Organism: Panthera leo; assembly: GCF_018350215.1. Taxonomy (NCBI): domain Eukaryota; kingdom Metazoa; phylum Chordata; class Mammalia; order Carnivora; family Felidae; genus Panthera; species Panthera leo. Next base: position 38,408,522 of record NC_056687.1, read on the forward strand.
GCCATATTTTCATAGGAGCACAAGGAAGGGGCTAAATGTCTCACAGTCATGTGAGATTTAAAGTTAATATTGTCATTTAAAGATTGTGAGTTAAATATTGACCAGACTTAAAGCCAATGGGTTGACTCCATATTTATATTTCTCATGTTTTGATTAAGAGTGTTTGATGTGAAATCATTCACGTTTTTAACAGGGACTTGTAGTAGTAGACATTTCTTTTTTTTTTTTTTTTTGTTTGTTTTGTTTTGTTTTGGTACTTTAAGAATATTTTAGAGAGTCTGAAAATGAATTTTAAAGCCTTCATCTGCTAAACACTCACTATAACAGTAGTAATACAATTTTAATTCCTATTAATATTATTGATTATTTAATGCTTCTTATTAAGGACTCTTTTATCCCATTTAGAAGTTTTTAACAGATTTTATGAGACTAAAATATCTCTTTGCAATTTGATAAATATGAGAAATATCTAATGCAATAGTTTAAAGCTTAAAGAAAGTATATTATTCAAGAGTAAAAATTTGATTTTGTGAATTAATTATTTTACAATTTCATAAATAAAACCACAAAAAGTAGCTTGTATCTCAAGTATATTCAATCGGAATGAAAGTTGTATAAGTGAAAATGAAGCTTAAAGACTTTTGATTTCACTGGTTCTTAGTAAAAAATATATCTAAGTTTTATCATGCTAATATTATGTAAGCTTTATATTTGGTTTTAAATCTACTAGTGCTTTTGGGGTAGTGATGGCACATCTCCTTGAAAAAAATGTGTCAGTGTTTACTTTTCTTTGCTCCTTTACGGTGTTTGGAGGAATTTGTGATTGCTGTTTAAAACCAGTGATCTCTGTTGCTTTTCAAAGAATGAAGTCACAGTGGTTAAAAAAGAAAATATATAAGAGTCACACAGAGATTCAACAAACTCTTTTTGCTTTTAATATTAGTTGCTTACAAGTATTTGTAAATAAGTATTTAAACATATATGCCCAAATATAAGGTGACATCAATTTTAAGAAAGTCTCTTGTTTTCTCAATGGTATAAAGCAAGAGAAAATGTTTTGGGGGCCACAGTCCTTTAAAGATAATCATGGAACAATGAAATATATACTTAAAACTATTTAATTTGTTGATCGGATTATATGTGCATATTTAAACTAAAAGAAAAACATATATTCATTTAGAGACATTGCTTTTCCATCCTGGCATTTAAGGAAATCATCTTACTTAGCAGTGCTTTTTCAAAGTGTAGGATGTTATCAATGAGAAATTTGTCCCAAGAAGCAACTATGATTTTTTATGACACCAGAATAATTTTTTGTTGTTCATTCATCCTGCAGGAGTATAATAATGACCTCCACGATGTAACAACATATTGTCCTGCTTTTTAAAGATATTTTTGAGAGTCATGTTTACAGTGACATCTACAGTGGTGAGGTCAAATCCTCAGGCACAAAAACAAAATCCATACAAAATGTCTTTGCCTCCTCTTACAGTGATTCTATAAGTTATCCTTTATAGAACATCTAAAACCAGAATTGATTCAGGGTATTTCAAGCTAATGTGTTAGGATCTTTTTGAAAAAAAAAAAAAAAAAAGCTTGTAATACAAGAAATGCAAAGACTTAGAAACAAGGCAGCCCCTCTTTCCTGAGGGATAATTATGGTGAGAAAAAATCCATCATGTTATATTTGGGATATATAGCCACATATTCCTGCATCTTATTGCCATAAAATCGCAATATCTGATCATATGAGTTGTTGTAGTGTGAACTTGCTTTATTTTATTTTTTTCTTTACCAATTGCTATGATAGCTTAGAGTCATGTTGAAAAAAGCCTCCGTGTGTGTATGTGTGTGAATGTAGTATAGCCAGTTTCTAGTTTTGATATTAGATTGTTTCTAATTCTAACCCTATTATGGTTTTAAAAATCTGTTGCAACAGAATAACAGAAAGTTGTGCATAAAATACCCTTTCATGAGTGGCAGTCTAACGTGTGTTCCCTCACAAGTCATTGGTTCAGTTCCTTTGTGATGTCTCAGTGGAAGGGATCTTTGACAGTGATGTCCATCAAATGCAAGAGTTTGAAAATGAAAGCATTTTTTGACGATGCCAAATCACAGTTTGTCCCACATCATCTTTTTGTCCACATTTACCCGCCTCACTTCAGTCCTAAAGCTTATCTTGAGCAAACAAACATGCTACATTGTGCCAGAGCCTAAGTACAGAAGCTGAGCATGGGTTAGCATGACTGGAGTAACACACACATGCTGTGCAAGTGACAACTGCTCAGGAGAACAATAGAAAAAATGAGTGATTGTCTGTGTCTCTGATTGCACCACCTTTTGCAGGTGGCTGCTACTGTTACATAAAGGCTCCCTCCTTAATTCTGTGCTTATTTCTGTCTCATATTATATTGCCTATTGTTTTCAGGAGCTTTCAAAACAGAAGTTTTGAAGGGTATACAGTATCACAGTGTTTTAATTGTGTCTCAGGTGCTTTTAAAATGCAGCTGAAGTTGGGGCGCCTGAATGCTCAGTAGGTTAAGCCCTGACTGATTCCTGCTCAGGTCACGATCTCACCGTTGGTGGGATGGAGCACTGCATTGAGCCCCGCATAGGGCTCTGCACTGAGAGTGCAGAGCCTGCTTGGGATTCTCTCTCTCTCTCTCTCTCTCCCCTTCCCCTGCTCTCTCTCTCTTTCTCTCTTTCTCTCAAAATAAACTTTAAGAAGTGCAGCTGAAGTTGAAAAGCTTTGGGTTAAGCAAGTAAATTTTCACAAAAGTTCTGTATCCCTAAACTTAGGTTTTTGTACTGACATAGGTTATTGAGAAGGAAGGGAGAAGAGGAAAGAGGGCAAGTGGCCCAGAAGAATGGAACAAGTGCTTCTCATTGACACTGTCACTGCTGCTATGAGCCCCAAAACATGTTCCGAGAAGTTTTTCATGCTACCTGAAGACACAGGTCTGGAAGGGTCCTTCCAGCCTATGAGGGTTGAACAAAGAACTCAGGATGGCAGCCCATTGGCCCAGTTCAAACTGGGAAACCTTTCTTGTTTATTTGGAATTATTAGCTAAAGAAAAACACGCTGTGAGTGGACAGTTGTTGGTCAGCTAAAGGAGAATTAAGCTGAAGCCTGTTCCTGGTAGTCTCTGTAAGGGAGGTTAAATGTGAATATTCAGGAACTCTTCTCAGATGGAGATAGGTGTGTGTGTGGCGGGGGGTGGGGGGGGGAATTGGCTAAGGTGAAACTAATATCATAAGATTTCTCATTCAGGTAAAATAAGGGGGAAAGCAGTGAATTCAGCAATAAAAACTCGGGCTTTTGCCACCTTGCGCACATTTAATATGATCAGTAGCCTCCTCATTTACAAGCGGAGAACTAAGGATCAAACTCTCAAGGAAAATTGTCCACAGACATTCGGCAAATGATGGGTAGTGAAGACATTTGAATCCAGGTATGACCTCTGTGTCAGTTTTCACCAGAATGCCCCTGAGAACAAAGGCATCTGGCACCCGGTCGGGTTAAGTATAATGCAAGTGGCCTCTACCATTGATATTGGCAGCTGCCTTTTAGTTAAAGAGCAGGAGTTCCTTTCAAAATGTTGAAGACACACATAGAGTAAGACAGAGGGATAAATTATAGTCAGCACTGCCCAAGAGAATTTTCCATAACAAGGACAGTGTGCTATATCTTTGCAGAACAAAATTCTGTAGCCAGCAGCCACATGTGAATATTTAAATTTAAGTTAAATAAAAATTAAATAAAATAAAAATTTAGTTTCTCAGTCACACTAGCCACATTTCAAGTACTCAACAGGCATGTGTGGCTAGTGGTTACTATTTTGAAAAGCACAGTCCTAGATGTTGATTCACTCTTTAGATGCCGTAATAGACCTCATGCAATTCCAGTCTCAGCTAGTAGAATATGTATTTTCCAACGGAGACAACCCTAGGTCATCGTGAAAATGTATTGAATATTAAATAAACAAATTTTTGCTGTGTAAGTTGCATAGCTTTAATGGGAACATTGCATCAGACACAGGAGTCAGATCTGGCTTCTAATCTTGCTTCTGACCCCAATTAGCAGAGTAATAAAAGGGGTTCATCGATACGTGACCAAATCAGAGGTTCCAGTGTTTGGATCAGAACTGCATTTTAAACAATTTCCCTGTCTACTTTCTGTGTATCTGAACACCAAAAATCATTAACCTATGAAGTAAATATTTCATTACAATTCCATTTCATTTCTGCATAGTTGCTATATGAAGCCTTTTTTCTATAACACTTAAGAACCTGCAGATCTAAATAGAAAACAAAACTCAATAGGATGTTTTACAGGTTCTAATGGGTCAGAGCGACCGAGACTAGACATAGCTCATTCATTCACTTGCTATGTATGTCCTTCTTCTCTTTCTTTTTGCAAAAATCTTACCACATCTGTTATTAATAGTAGGTAAGCATTTGGAATAGAGTGGATATAAGGAGACAGAGAATAGGGAGTGTTGTTCATTGACACTCCACAGGAATGCTGTGTGGCATTTGGCAATGGAAATGAAAAAATCAATTAGATCATTGCGTGTGTTTCTCTGCAGGTGTGGGGGGGAAAAAAACAATTGAAGTACTACAATCTGATCACTTAATGCTCAGGAAAAAACACTTCAATTCCTTCCTATTATTGACAAAAAATACCTTGGACAAACATCTCCAGGGGTGCATAGTATATGCATTAAACAGACATATCTCTACGTGCTTGTATTTGTTTTATATAAAAATGTAAAATACATAACTTTTTGTGATATTTCTCTTCACAGTAACTTTGTTTTTTTTCAATTATGTTTGAATGATTCTCAAATATTTCTTGAAGGAAATTTCATAACTAAAGGAATGAAAATAAAATTTTACTAACGGCGTAACCAAAAATCACTGGTCTTAATTATCTAATTATTCTGCCGATAATTTTACATTAATATTGGGGGCAGTGGGAGAGAAAGAACATGAATAAAGTGTCTTAGAACAAGGAGTGATAAGGAGAAGAAAAATGAGATGAACCTCAAATGAAAGCACAAGATTTCCTGGCTCCATGCCAACCAGTACCACCTGACAGTGTCTATACTCACGACTGGTTTCCATCAATGTGACAGACTTTAAAATATTAAAAATTAATAACGCAGTTATTAAAGTGGTCAACATTACCCTTCTTTTTGCTTTCTTAAAATATTTTTTTCAAATAATATGTATAAGTTACAATAAAGACATGGAATTAATGATGACAACTTAAAGGTACACAATACAAATTTTTAAAAAACCTTTAGGTTTACATTTTCTCACTGTATTCACAACAACCCTGTACAGTGGGCAGTCCCATTTTATGTATAAGGCCCATTTTATATATGCAGATTTGAATAACTTGAGTAGTAAATGACAAGACAATGATGAGCCTGAGTTTTCTTGGGATGAGCCTAATTCACTTTATGCTGGATCATTCTGGTAAGGACTTCATTTTGTTGTGGGTTTTTTTTTTTTAATTTCCTGTGGAAATTATCACTTCTTTTAGGTCTTTACTCCCAAGTCAACTTCTTTTTTTTTTTTTTTTTAATTTTTTAATGTTTGCTTATTTTTGAGAGAGAGAGAGAGGCAGGCTGCAAGCAGGGGGAGGAGCAGAGAGAGAGGAAGACACAGAATCGGAAGCAGGCTCCAGGTTCTGAGATGTCAGCACAGATCCTGCCGTGGGCTCGAAACCACGAACTGTGAGATCATGACCTGAGCCGAAGTTGGTCACTTAACCGACTGAGCCACCCAGGCGCACCCCACCAAATCACCTTCTTAGTAGTAGATCTCCTGAGCACACTTTATTTCATATTTCAACTCCATCATACCACAGTCATTTCATATGCGTTAGCAGATTTTCTAGCAAATGCATGCATATTAAATGAATATGAATCAAGTTACTATTAAAAAAATATAGTCGAGGTAATAAAGAATGAGCACACTATTTACAGATAGGTACAGGCATATGTAAAGGAACTGGTCAAGATAATACAGCACCCAGGAGCTAGCAATGGTAAGAAACCAGCCTACTGTTGGGCCTGAAAGGGTGATGAAAAAGCAAAAGCTATGATTGTGAGAGGAAGCTTCTGATTAGAAGCTATAACTGATTTGGAAGGGTGGCCTATAGAAATATGTCAATTGCTCTCTGTTTCTTCCAACCTTCTGATACCTTGACAATGCTTTCCATGGTCTGAGCCCAAATGGAATCCGTAAGTCAAGGGATCCTGGGTAGTTTACTCTCTCAGAGCAAAGAGCAGGAAAAGAAACACATATATCTGGAAGGATATGCAGGAAGTAACCATCGCTACTTATCATGCACAAAGTTCTTCTTATCCAGTTTTCAGTAAAGACAATTTCTATGGAAAACTTTGCATCACTTTACGCTCACAACTACCTTCAATAGAATTATTTCTTTTGGGGAAAAATAAGTAATAGTATTGTTTCCAAAACATATTAATTTTTTCAATGTTATATTCCTCAAATTTAATATATATATTAAACTCTGTGCTAATAGATATTTGTAAAGAAACAATTTCCTTTCACTTAATCTGCTAATGACAATGCCATTATTGGAAATTTTCGTTAAGCATAAGCAAAATCTTCAGTTGTACATAACATACTTTTTTAATTTGTTTACTCTAGTGTAGTTTAAGTCCAGCAATTTCAAGAGAAACATAGATAACCACATACACTATAAATTTTACTGGTATAGGGTAGATTAAGTTATAATAGCATCAACATTTGTAACTTGGACATTCAAAAGCACATATGTATGCCTGAATGCTTTCAGGAAATGTTAATTCTTGGATATTTTGGAATTCAGCATACTTTCCATAATTGATATTATATTTTAGAGAAAACTAGGTTTTACTAATGTTACTACTTTTTTATAATGCTTTTAGTTTTAAAATAAAAGTGAAATATAATACAAATCAATTAGGTAGTTGTAGGTCTCTGAGATTGAGCAAATTCCTGAACTAAGTGCTCTTAGTTATTGTACATTGCACTAACATTTTTTTAGCAAACCCTACAAAGAGAAGAATATTCAAAATATTTTATTCTAACTTCTGGTGATTAGCTTGTGTGTTTATCTAGCCATTCATTCAATAAATATTTGCTAACTATCTAAAGTGTGATAAGTACTATGCCTGGTTGTTTATAGTTATTGTAGCTCTTTGATTTTTTAGTAGTCCTTTCCATGTTGAATAAGAGCTACTCAAAAGAAAGCTTGTCTTGGTTAAAGTTAGATTCCCTTTATCTTCTAATTATATATGTTTCTGGGAACATATTTTATAAGTATATTAATATATTAGTAAGATATATAGAGTCAGTACGTAGTCAGGATTTATTAAAATGATCATAAACCTCCTGAGGAATACCACTTTTATGATGATGTCAGTAGAAGTGGGATGATGGCTAGAGTCAGGTTAGGTGGATAGTCACCACCATTGTGTCATCTGTTTCCATCTCCCAAAGCAATTTAAAAAATGCAAACAATGACCAACCAGGTTTTGGGGAAATGCTTTGGTATCTTTTATAGTATTTCAGATCCTCAATTTGGGGAATTAATAGTTATTAAATAAAGGAGGTTTTCACTAAGTAAGTGCCCTTATTCTATAAATGTCTAAGCAGATTTAATACTTAAAAAAATTTCCAAGTCACAATTTCAGTTCTATTCTGTGAAACACCGTGATGTCCCAGGAGTTATACTGGGCGTTGGAACTACGAAAGTAAATACAATATGGATTTTGACCTCAAGTAGCAAGTTGTCATGTACCATCTATATATAGAGATGGTGGATGATGTAGGGGGAAAGTATTGGGTCAAGCATTCCACAGGTAGATAAATACAATTCTACTTATTTCATAGTAAGCCTCATCACTGAGGAGGTGAAATTCCAAAATAATTGGTAAATATGTCCTCCATGAGCCTAGGGAAAAATCATTTCACTTGAAATACACATGACTGAAAATATACTATTTGGATAAAATGAATTTATTTAAAGAAACAGTTGTAAATAAACTATTATATATTATTTGTCAAATATGTGAAGTAATGGTATACTGCGCAGAGAACTAATTTCCTGGTGACATACTGATATGGTCTCTATGTTGAACAGCCTTTGAATCAGGATCTGATTCACAGACCATGGAAAATGTAAGATGTAAGATATCCTAACATTTTTTAAGTAAGTTTCAAAATAACATTGACATTATAATTCTTAGTAAGTACAAGAAAATCACAACAGTATCAATATATACTGTCCATAATGTATAAATTTAATTCTGTTTGTACAATTACATAATTTTGGCTTATGCCAATATAATTCTATTTAGGTAAAACATAGTGTTAAAAGTTTTACTATTTAGGAGCACCTGGGTGGCTCAGTCGATTAAGCATCCAACTTTGACTCAGGTCATAATCTCACGGTTTGTAGGTTCAAGCTCCATATTGGTCTCTCTGCTGTCAGCACAGAGCCCACTTTGGATTCTCCATCCCCCTCTCTCTCTGCTTCTCCCCCACTTCCTCTCCCTCTCTAAAAATGAATAAACATTAAAAAAAAGTTTTACTATTTAATTTTTAGTGTTTTTTCCCATTCTATGGTTTTCTTAATAATTTACGACAGACTTTAAGACAGTAATATCCCCACCTGTGATGAATCTACATTGTAGAAATGGTGCTAATTATTTTTTTTTTAGTTTGAGACTGATGAAAATTTAGCCCTAGAACAAACGTAAAGATTATTGTACTCAAAAACATAGTCAACTGCATTTGTCTCTCCTAGTTTCAGAATCCCAGTAGAGAGAAATGGATTGGTTCAGCTACCATTAGGTGCTTCCACTGTGCTTTGCAGTGTAACTAGGGCTGGGGCAAGCAATCACTATAATTTACATCTACATTCAGTAAATCTCACATTCGATAGGTTCAGTGTGTGGAATCTATGTAGAATATTTTCTCTCTTGAAAGAATCACTTTTTATGAAAAGAACTTCAACATAAAGTACAGAACAAATAGGGAAACTCTATTTCATATATTACTACTTGGATGCCCCTAATTAGAATAGCCTCTTTTTAATCCCACTGAGCTTTTTAATGTGTGTGTGTGTGTGTGTGTGTGTGTGTGTGTGTGTGTGTCTAATTCTTTTTGGTAGGCCCCACGCTGGGCATGGACCCTGACACAAGGCTCATACTCAGGACCCTATAATCAAGACCTGAGTTGAGATCAAGAGTTCGAAGCTTAATCGACTGAGCCACTCAGGGACTCCCCCAGTGAGTTTTTTTTATAAGTAAACTTGGGAGTATTGATCTAAGTATCAAAAAGTAAGACATAAAAACAAACAGCCATTCAGTAATGGTGATGCTAATTTAAAAACTATTAGATTATTGGTTTTTTGGTGGAGTCTTTAGGATTTTCTATATATAGTATCATGTCATATACAAATAGTGACACTTTTACTTTTTCGGTACCAGTATTTATGTTTTTTATTTCTTTCTCTGATGTGATTGCTGCTGCTAAGAGGGTCAGTACTATGTTGAATGCAAGTAGTAAGAGTGGAGATCCTTGTCTTATTACTGATCTTAGAGGAAAACGTCTGAGTTTTTTATCATTGAATATGATGTTAGTTGTGGATTTTTCATATATGGCCTTTATTATGTTGAAGTACATTCCATCTAAACCTACTTTGTTGAGAGCTTTTATCATGAATGAATATTGTACTTTGTCAAATGTTTTTTTCTACATCTACTAAGATGATCATATGGTTCTTATGCTTTTTCTTATTAATGTGATATATCACATTGGTTGATATGCAAATATTGAACCACACTTGCATCCCTGGAATAAATCCCACTTGATCGTGGTGAATGATTTTCTTAATGTATTATGGGATTTGTTTGCTAATATTTTGTTGAGGATTTTTGCATCTATGTTTATCAGAGATATTGGCCTGTAGTTTTCTTTTTTTGTTGTTGTCTTTGTCTAGCTTAGGTATCAGGGTAGTGCCAGCCTCATAGAATAAATTTGGAAGCTTTCCTTCTTTTTTTATTTGTTAGAATAGTTTGAGAAGAATAAGCATTAACTCTTCTTTAAATATTTGGTAGAATTCACCTGTGAAGCCATCTGGTCCTGGACTTCACTTTGTTGGAAGTTTTTTGATTACTGATTCAATTTCATTACTAGTAATTGGCCTCTTCAAATTATCCATTTCTTCTTTATTCAGTTTTGGAAGGTTATATGTTTCTAGGAATTTATCAATTTCTTCTAAGTTGTCGAGTGTATTGTGGTTTAAAATGTTAAGGAATATGATCTACTTTTCAAGTTATTCATTTGTGCTTTTTGTAATTAATTTTGGATATTTCCCATATTTATAAAAACCAAGTGTTTTTCCTCCGTCATACCTCTTCAGGTAACATTTCTCCACGATCAAAAAGAATAATACAATTTAGAAATAGCTTTTAAAATAATAAAGATTTTAATGTATTGTTTTATACTGTGTGAGCATGAAGAGTTGTAAATTAGTATAGGCACTCAATTTTCCTTAGTTTATTATTTCTTCAGTCCCAGCAGACTCTCGTGAGCAATCTTTGGAAATAGCAGTAAATGAGCATTTTGCAGCACTGTGAAGTGTAGGAGGCAGTGTTATTTTAGTGCCAAAGTGTGGGTGTTTGTCAGAATTAAGTCTCCTGGTTTTATGCCTATCTATATTGAGACTAGACTGAAGTGAGTAGACTGAAGTACAAATGGAAAATGGGAAGGAGAAATGCTGAATGATTGGTCTACATGTTCTGTAGTATTCACATTTATGTTTTAGAAAGAAAGGTAGTAGTATATATCAAGACAGACTTTCTTCTGTTGGACTTTCAAAGCCCCTTCAAATACATGTAGCCAACTTTTCTTCTGATGCTGAAAATTTCATGCCACGAGATGGGATAGCCTATTTCCTAATAGTGGATTGTGATAAAAATATCTCCCAGGGAACCATATCTATGCTTTTCTATGGAACTGACCATTGTTTATTATTTTTTTTTCTTTTTTTTTTTTTTTTTTTTGTATCTTAAAATCCTAGCTCATGAACTTTTGCAAACATGATAGAAGTTGGTTGGCTGAAGTTTATAGGCTTGATAGTCAAGGAAGCCGAGTTTAAATCCCAGTTGCATCATGGATTTGTGTGTGATCATGAACCAACCTTGACCAATTATGTAAACCAATTTTAGTTCCAGCCTAAATGCCTCTAGAGGCCAATGTGTTGTGGAGGACCACCTGCTGCTATGTCCAAATTTGCAGGCTGGAACTCTTCTTAGAGTTTATTTTGAGATTTTTGACATGTTGGAAAATCAAATGCTGCAGAAACAACAACAAAAATCTGCCGTTGAAATCTTAAGCAATTTCATTTTAACAGGAATTTGAGATTGTAAATACTATACTCTCTTTAGACTGGAAGTGGCTGTGGATGGGTAAATACCGAAAAAAAGCCTTTTCATAAAACAAAAATGTATTTAAGTGATGATATCCAGCCTCATTCTTTCCTGGGTGCTACGACTATGTTGAAGATGAAATATGGAGGCTGAGTTGCTACTGTAAAGGCTTTGGGAAAAGGGACCTACATTAGGGAAAGAAAACTTAGGAAGAAAAGAAGAGTTCTCTCCCCTTCCTGCCTCACTTTATTTTATGTTGAGTGTAAGCTCTAAGGTGTAAGATATTAACAAAGAGATGTGGGGCTCTCCCACCTGCACAACTGCCACTGAGTTTATGTGAAAAGAGTGGCAAAAAGTCACAATGGAAGCCATTCCTTGTATCTCAATTCTGGCAGCTACTTTGTTGTCCCCTTCTACATAGTGACTAGATATCTAGTAAGTCAAAATGTACATTTGTATTTTGTTTATTACCTCCTCACTAAATACTCTCACTGGTTCTAAGAGTATTTGAACTCCTTTTAGGTTTCTCATTATACAACCCTGAATTGTCTACAAATAATTGTGATTCTGCTTTAAAATGGCCATAGCTCTACTTTTATCTTTTGTTTCCTGCTTTATTATGAGCTTGGTATACATTTTTTTTTAAACAGAGAAAAAAAAAGTTTAGTATTTGAAGAGCTATTTACACTAAATGGAAAATAGAGGTAAGGAAGTAGAGAGGAAGAAAATATTTGAAAGGTATTCAAGCAAGGGATTAAGTGACTGAGCTTGGTGATGTGATCAAACAACCAAAAATCAATCTCTAGTTTGCGAACAAGGAGCAAAGTAGCCTAATTAATTATGAGTAGCCATATGATTGATTATGTTATTAATCTAATATCACCTATGTATGTGATGTCATAGAAGGCATAGAATGTCAGAGAAGGCATTACAAAAGAAATTAATTATAATTCTTAGTTTCTAAGGGATCCTAAGATTATAGATTCAAAATAATTAGTGTTTCATTTACTCTATCTTTCTGGTTTGATACAATATATATCAAACTACTATAGGTAGTAGAAGGGAGAGGAGCAGGTTTTTGTTATTGTTGCATGCACAGGGAATTAAGGTGTCCTTTCTGCAACTTTCAGACGAAGGTTCTACACGTGGAGCTGCAATAGTGACCACAACAGACAAACTAACCTTATTCATGGAGCTCAGTCAGTGCTTCTCAAATCATCTGTGGCAAGAGATGTGTTTTTCCCCTAAATCAAGATTAAGTGATTCTTTTGTAAAGTACAAAAAATGGATTATCAAAAAAAATTAAATAGTAAAAATAAAAATGAAATAATACAAAATGCAAGTCCCAACTTTTTTTTTTTTTTTTTTTTTTTTTTTTTTTTTTTAAATTTTTTTTTTTTTTCAACGTTTTTTATTTTTATTTTTGGGACAGAGAGAGACAGAGCATGAACGGGGGAGGGGCAGAGAGAGAGGGAGACACAGAATCGGAAACAGGCTCCAGGCTCCAAGCCATCAGCCCAGAGCCTGACGCGGGGCTCGAACTCACGGACCGCGAGATCGTGACCTGGCTGAAGTCGGACGCTTAACCGACTGCGCCACCCAGGCGCCCCAACAAGTCCCAACTTTTTATTATTAGGTTCTACAACCATAATATATGAGAAAAGAAAAGAATTTTATTTTTTTTTTTAATTTTTTTTTTCAACGTTTTTTATTTATTTTTGGGACAGAGAGAGACAGAGCATGAACGGGGGAGGGGCAGGGAGAGAGGGAGACACAGAATCGGAAACAGGCTCCAGGCTCCGAGCCATCAGCCCAGAGCCTGACGCGGGGCTCGAACTCACGGGCCGCGAGATCGTGACCTGGCTGAAGTCGGACGCTTAACCGACTGCGCCACCCAGGCGCCCCATTTTTTTTTTTTTTTTTTAAATTTTTTTTTTGAAAAGAAAAGAATTTTAAAACTGTATGCCTTCACTGAGTATGAGTATATTAGGAACAATGCAGAGAATTATTAATATACTTGTATTTTTTTGTTATTCTAAAATTAGAACTAAACAAAAAGTTATGAATAGAAACTGCTCATATTAAAAACCTACATGCATAGTTTGAATGAACATTATATATATCAATTGTTTAAATTTTAATGTGACACAAACTTGCTTCCTGCTTGTTAATTTGTCTAATCTCTTTGGATTGACTATAGCATTTCTTGTAAGGGATGATGTATAATCTAAACTTTTTCCATGTCTTATATTAATAGCAGTCATAGAGGAGAAAAGACAAGTATGTTAACAGGATGGAAAAAGAGATTTTGAAGCAATGTCAGCAGTCTTAAGATATTCATTTTAAACTCTATCCAAATGAGGCAAGTTTTGCTACATTTTCAAAATTCATCTTCAGTCCTTCATTAGTATACAGTTCCAGTATGTATCCTGTAAAGTTATATAATTAAACATATTTTGATGAAAAATATTGATTTCAGGATCCATGAATTTCTATACATGGGTCTTTTTTAATGGGATATACAATTCAAAATGCCCCATCAATATTGTAAAATGGTCTGTAATCACTTTTTGCAAATGTCAAAATGATCACATACTTTACTGGTAATTGTACATAGTGTATGGATCATGTCATAAATAATTATTCTTAACAAGAAACTCTATTCTTCCAAGCTTCTAACTTTTAGGTTTTGGCCTTCAATCTTACCTGCCATTGCAAAAAAATGTTGCATTCCCTCCTTGCAAGAAGTATTAAGATCAGTGAAGACATAAAATATTATCAGACAAATAAAGATGACTGGCTATCTAACTCACATATTTAAAATTTGGGAATGGGCTGATTTTTTTTTTTAATCTTCAAACATTCTCAACAAAAGATTTTACTTCTACAACTTTCGTGCCTCAGTATATAGTAGAGTTGTTTATAATCAATCTCTATCTGTGTATCATAAGAAAAGAAAATAATCTTGGGGCACCTGGGTGGCTCAGTCAGTTAAACCAGCTCTTGGTTTCGGCTCGGGTCATGATCTCACAGTTCTTGAGTTTAAGCCCCATGTCTGGCTCCACTGGTGACAGTGCAGAGCCTGCTTGCCATTCTCTCTCCCCCTCTCTCTCTGCCCTGCCCCACTCATTCTCTCTGTCTCTTTCAAAAATAAATAGGGGCACCTGGGTGGCTCAGTCAGTTAAGTGTCCAACTTCAGTTCAGGTCATGATCTCATGGCTCACGAGTTCGAATCTCACGTTAGGGTCAGAGCCTGGAGCCTGCTTCAGATTCTGTATCTCCCTCTGTCTCTCTGCCCCTCCCCTGCTTGCACTCTGTCTGTCTGTCTGTCTCTCTCTCTCAAAAATAAATAAACATAAATAAATAAATAAACTTTAAAAAGAAAAGAATCTTGCATTTAATACATTCACTTTAACATCATTCACAGATTTCATTACACTGCTAAGAACCCTGATATTCAGCTGATATTTTTATTGTACAGCAATGCTTTCTTGATGAAGAGAGTAGCACACTGGTTTATGGTCTGCATTAGCTCCTTAATTAGAATACTGTAAAATGTTTCCCTGCCATTATAGCTTTCCCATTTACTTCTACAAAAAATTTAAGCCACAAACCAAATTTGTTGAGACAGATCACACACTTGGAAGTCATGGCAATGTCATATTGCTATAAAAGTTTCTAAGTATTTATTCTCAACTTCTGTAGTTATCTCTTTGCAGGTAAGTAATAAACAGTTTGTAACTGGCACTTTGAGAAGCACCGTTGTGGAAGAAGTGGCGATAATGCCTACTTTGAGGAGGTGTGGTTAAGATTACCAATAATCCCAGAAAAGTGCCTACCAAATAGTAGACATTTGACTTAAAAAAAAAAAAAAAACTATTAAACTGCATTATACAATTATACTCTATTTTAAGCAAATCTATAGTTGCAGGAAGGAATAAATAAAACACTATGTGAACATTCTTATGGAGAAATGTATTTGTCTATCTATACCTATGCATCTACGTGTACACATATAATGGAATGGGTATATACTTAGGAGCACCTCCTATAAGAAAAACTAACAAACTGCTAGAGAGTGGTGACAACATAGGCGGAAAAAGTATATCAAATTAGGGAGATCATAAAAAACTCAAAACAAGAGATGGATTTTGAGATTGGCTTAAAAAGATGACAGAACAAGTTGGGGCAGTTTAAGACAGTATTGAAACCTTTCTATGTATTTTGCTGTTGTTCTCCTATCCCGGCACATTTTTCTTTATATAGAATGTACTGGGAAAGAATGGATAGTCTATTTTGACTGACAGTGCTTGAAAAGCATTAACTCATATAGTACTCACAATGGAGGTAATATTATGTGCCTTTTAGATTTAAGGATACCAAAGCAGAGACAAGTTCAGTAACCTGCTCAAATTTGAAATGTGGGCAATGATATAACCCGAGACAGTCTGACCTCCCTTATAGCCTATGCTCGCTGATTACAATGTTCTCTCCTGGGGAATAGATGGGAGCTAAGAATGGAAAAGTTAGAATGAATGCATATGGGGAAGATAATGGACAGAGGGTCTTTCCAATGAAACCCAAAGTGAGCACAAGGTATACTGTGAAGGGTGATTGCAGAAAGGAGGTATGACTATCCTGTGCCCTGGGAGGATCAAGCTGGCATTGCTGTGCATTAGGAATTAGAGCTAAAAGTAGGGAAAAGAAAGCAGGATGGAGTCTCATTTCATTCCTTGGTTAGGTCTAAGGGTATATAGGAGGTGAAAATCAATTGCAAGTTTAAATTGTTTAAAAGTACCTAAAAAACTCACCCTGAATGTGAGAAGCAAGACCATCTAAGGAAAGAATGCTGTGCATACCTCATATGTTACTTGTGCTCTTGGGTATTTGCCTGCTGAATGGAGTAGCAGTCTTTCCCATACCAAAGGGGGCCGGGTAATTCAATTGAGAAGCAGTAAGAACTGAAACCAAGAAAAGAAAGAGAAATTGTTAAGAAACTCTGAGAACTTTGAATTTAAACTGGAGATAAACTGACTTAATGTATAAATTAGGGGAAGGCCTGGGTAGGAGTCAGTAATATCATTGATAACTCAGGTCTCAAATATCTGTGAATATGATGCTTTAAACAGAAATAGGGACTTTGTGAGGAGATGAATGTGAGGAAAGTCAAATTGGTTGAAAATGGGGAGACTAACTGTTTTTGAAAATTTTCAAAAGGAGGCGTACTTTGTATTGAAAGTTATGATTTGTATACATGAATTCATGTATGATATAAACTGAGGTATACTTGGTTTGGGAACCAAATATATATACCTGCATGTGTATACACATGCAGGTATATATATTTGAGAACAATATAAAACTAATAAGCATTTAAAGTAAAATCACCCTGAGATGTAGTCAGATCACAGCAGAAAACTCATGACACCATCAAAAGGTTCAAATTAAGAGGGTTACATAAAGGTACCGTTACAGAGGTGTGGGAAGGTTTGAGGGAACCAACAAGAAACCAGTGAGTCAGGGACCAATATGTGAGAAACTCTTCCTAAGCCTGAAATGATGTTGACCTCAGCTGTCACCAGACATGCAGCCACTACCAGAGCCAAAATGGCACCTTACCTCTCCCTTCTACCCCACAGTCTCTTGCCTTTGCCTATCTTTGGCTGAATGTAATTTTAAGTGGACAACAGGGGTGCTGTGGCAGTGTATTCCATGGGAGTCAGCTGCTCCAGCCATATAGAGAACAAGGGGTGAAAATGGTGAAATCAGACACAACCATAATGACTAACAAAATTGTTCACTGAAACATCTTTTCTTCTTTAATGCTTTTCTTTTTTAAAAAAATGTTTATTTATTTTGAGAGAGAGAGAGAGAGAATGAACAGGGAGGTGCAGAGAGAGAGGAGAGAGAGGAGAGAGAATCCCAATCAGGCTCAGCATTGTGCAGAGCCTATGCAGGGCTTGAACCCTCAAACCATGAGATCATGACCAGAGCTGAAATCAAAAGTCGGATGCTTAACCGACTGAACCACCCAGGCACCCCTATTCTGAAACATCCTTAAAAAGAACTATCTGTAGGATTTGGAATATATGTTTGCTAATGTTTTGTAAATGACATTTTCTAAACAATCTCTAGAGTCACTGTGTGCAGATACTTTCAAGTAGTAGCTCAGGTATCAAAGCTTACTCTTAATGCTCTAAATGCTTCTTAGCTGTTTTCTTTACTGATGAGAAATATGTATTGTATTCAAAATTATTTAGAGTATCAACTATTTTAATTAATAATTTACAATCCCAGTAATATATATTTGCACCTAAAATAATATAGCTTAGAGATTGGTTTTATAACTATATCAAGAGAGCATAATTACTAACCTGTTGTTTTAGTGCATGTTTTCATAGCAATTTAGCATAATTAAAAAAACTTATCATTCTGATATAACTCATTTATTGTAAATTTTGAAAGTATATTATCAATTACTTTACTTGGAGAATTGTAGAGCACCAAAAATTACTCATGGTATATGTCTAATAATTGGCAAGCTAGACTCTACTTTTTGTATAAAGCTACCCACTGTACTGTTTAATGAACAAACACATTTAGATTGAATGATTACTTTGTACTATACTTCTATTAAAATAATGACAAATTTCATGTGCATATTTCCATCATGAAAATATAATAATGAAATTAATGGTTTTCCTGATTGTAGAGTTTTAATTTTTTTCCAAATAATTTTTAGAACATTCTTTCATGATAGCATACATACATATAATAGAGATTGCTTTAATAGACAGAAATTGTTAAGGGAAAGTATGAAATATTTCTTCTTTCTCTCAATTGCAAAATTAAAAGATTCCCCCTACATATTCCAAATGACACTTGGAAAATGAAAGATGGGGGCCAGAAAAGAATAAACACTTAAAAAAAATTAAACCATGGGGAATTTCTGGAAGATTTATAACTATATTGGCTCATTGATTACTCAGATGGCAGAAAGATATTCTCAGTGTGTGCTCTTTTATCCTAATGAAAAAGGCTATTAACCCACCTCAGAATGTATATTGAAAGTTTTATTTTTGTTCAGTGCAGAGCTCTGTTTAACCCATTTGGAGAACAGGCCTCTATTGAAAATTAGCAGCCACTTTTGAAGAAGTATGACTGAAACAATTACAAATCAAATGGAAATGAGAACTGAGATAGCATTGTTATACTCTGATTGCAGGATAAATGCAGTCAGGAACTATTGAATTCTTTGTGGTCCAGAGATTATGCAGAAAATTCTAATTTTGCTAAGTTATCCAAATTGACCCCAAAATGGAAGGTCATATAAGCAGGCTAGAAACTACATCAGGGATGCCAAAAAGCACCATTAATACTGCCGTTTCAGTGACCTTACAGTAAGAGTATTAAGGAAATCACAGTAGGTTTCATTGAGATCATTCTTTTATTGAATAAAATCGAACATTTAAGTAAATGAATAATCATTTTTGGACAACATAATATGAAAATATATGACCATAAAAACTTGATGGCCTTCCAGCAGTGCTTGTGGAAATTGCAATCTCTTACAAATGTTATAGTGGGTGGTAACTCAGTAGAAAATTATGATGGCTGTCTAACTTGTGGTACATTTCATTTCTAAGACATTTCATAAAATATGCATTTTTATTACTTTTTCAGGTACATGTAGTAATGTATATATACTGCATTGTGTAGTGGGCTGTGTAGATTCATAAAAATACTGTATTTTCTCTAGATCAAAAATCTGACTTTAGAAATCCAAATGATTCTCAGTAATTTGGCAATGAGGAGATTATTTTATGTATAGAAAGCTTAATTATTTTCAACCTGTTTTATCACTTTAGAAATACCACTTGCTTTATTGTGTAAATAAATAAATAGTAGACTCAGAGGCTGCTGAAGGGATAATTGATCAGAGAGGTTCACTTGAAATAGCTTCACAAGAGAAGTCTTCCTGAGGCTTATTTTAAAATAAGTGTTTAGAAGGAGTAGTGAATGGCTCTGTGCTGTAATTTTCCCAAATACATTTAACCACGTAAAGAAATCTGTATGCATTTCTACCAGGGAATTTTGTAGTACTTGAGCACCAAACATCTGTAAAATTTCTACTTTACAAAGAAAACAAACAGAATTGCTATGAATGTCAAATATTTCTGTTTTTTTAAGTTTATTTATATTTGGACAGAGAGTGCATGAGAGAGAGAAAGAGAGAGAGACAGAGAGAGAGAGAGAGAGAGAGAGTGAGCGAACATGCATGTGCCAGGGAGGAGCAAAGAGAGAGGGAGAGAGAATCCCAAGCAGGTTCCACACTGTCAGTGCAGAGCCCAACATGGGGCTCAGTCTCACGCACAGCAAGATCATGACCTGGGCCAAACCAAGAGCTGGATGCTTAACCCATAGAGGCACCCAGGCACCCCAAAGATTTCTTAAAGCAAAAGCAAAAAAACAAATTAAAAAATCATACATTTAGTACTTTCCCTTTGACTTTGTTTAAAATGAGATAAGTGTTTTATTATATACTCACAAGTCGTTTAATGTGCATAAATATTGTAGTATCTGTCCTTAAGAGTTGTAAATCTAGGCATAGCAAACTAAACACTATCCTATATGCAAATCAAAAATCGCTATGAGGCTTTTAATTGGTTAGACTTTTTAATTACATGCCTTAAGAAAATTGGCTATAGCATAGCCAAAAAATATACAAATTAAAAATCATCAACTAATAAGAAAGATTTGGGGAAATAAACAGAAATTCTACTTTCTACGTTTTAATCATGTTTTATATAGTAGATTTGTGTTATTATAATGTATTAAAGTCTCTCTGATCCGTTGTGTTGAGCAACTATTTTTCTAGAAATGTTATATTTTTACTCATCAGTACTCATCAGTGCTTATTTTACTTATCAGAACTTACTCAATCCTGTAGTCCATGTCCTGCGCTTGACTTGTAGTCAAATCTCTGTTGGCAGTTGAACATGATGAATCCGCTGGACACATGGAGAGCAGCATGCTTCCAATAATGGCCTCATTTGTAGGGTTAAATACTTCTTGCTCTTCTCCCCATCTCCCTTAGGGGAAAAGAAGATTGGCCACGGGTATATAATAAGGGAATTAACATTTCCCAGGTGATTTCTGTATATCCCACACAGTGTTTACAGGCAACATCTTATTTAATCTCCTCAACTTGGAGATCCAGAGTCCCAGAGAAGTTAAGTAAGTTGTTAAGGGTTACAGAAATCAAAATGGACATAGCTGAAGTATAACTACCATTGACCCTTGAACTCCATGGGTTTGAACTGTGCAGATTACTTATATACAGACTTTTTTTTTATAACTACAGTGCAGTACTGTAAATGTATTTTCTCTTCCTAAAGATTTTCTTTCCTCTAACTTACTTTATTGCAAGAATACAGTATGTAATACATATACAAAATATGTGTTACTTGACTGTTTATGTTATTGGTAAGGCTTTTAGTCAACAGCAGTTAAGTTTGGGGGAATCAATATTATATGTGGATTTTGTCTATTCAGGGTTCCATGTCCTTAATAGTTTCATTGTTCAAGGGTCAGCTGAATATTAGCCAAAGAATTAAAATGAGCTAACTGGATACTCTTACAGTGTGGGTGTGTGGGAGTGTGCTTGCATACATGAATGCTTGTGTGTGAACGTTGAAATTATGGGTGCGCTGGCCTCTTGATCCCACTGAAATTATAGAAATGAAAATTAAAGACACGTTCTTAAACCTCTTAAAAAATACCAAAACTGTAGTCGACTGAAAAATAAAACACAAAAAAGAAAAGTTTTACTCTGCCGACAGCCCTAGTAATTTTGTTGGGGTTGACTTTTTTCCCTCATATACTTGTGATTAATGTTTTGATGGACATATTTTGATAGCTTTTAAAAAGTTGCACTTTAAAATTTGAAATGTGTACGATGTCGCTATTATGAGAACAGTTTCTGCTTCTTTTTTTTTTTTTTTTTTTTCCTGACTTGTTGGCCTTATCCTGTTAATCACTGTTTACTTTGAGCTGTAGGGAAATAATCAAAGATTGCCTAGGAGTTAGGCTCACAGGGGCATTTTTCATTTTGGAAACTTCAAGAAGCTGCATTAGGGACTGTGAACCTCTATGCGAAGCAGAGCCACAGAAACTCTTTGATTTCTGAATTCCCTGGTAAATCATGTATTTTAGAGAATTGTAATTTTGCTTGTTTGTTTTGATTGTTGGTGTTTTTCCTAAGGAACCTTATGTGCTTTGTCTTTTATTACGTTTCTTAGTAAAAGAACTTGCAATTTAATCCTCATAGGCAATCTTAGAGACCTTGTTTGTGTGTGTGTGAATGAATATATATCTATCCCTTGCTTACAAAAGACAGACTTGGTATAGACCAAATATTCTACTACATCATATTTTCTCTGGTACAAATTCTCTAGCTGGCAAATTTTCCCTTTAATTAAGTCTTTTCATGGTATTCCCTTTATTTGTACTGAAAGTCATCATATTTCTAGTTAAGTTCTGGCTCTAAAGCACTGGATGTGTTTAAAAACCCTCAATGAAGAAAATATTTCCCTACCACTCTCATACAGGCTGATATTTTAAATGTCATAATTGCCCACAAATTGTCAGTTTTGAAAATGAGTTTTAGTTTTGAGACACCAAATGGAATAAAAATGATGTTATTGACTTGTAATGAAGGGATTAAAAGCACACTGATAGCATCTGACCTTTTATCATCATGTATTTAAAGAGCTTTCAGGGAAAAAGAGAAAACTCCCTTTAAACAGTATAGTGCCTTTTAGAGAAGTGCATTTTCTTAGTGTAGTGAGCAGAAAATAGTCAAAGGAAAAGGCCCAGAGGCATGATTGTAAAAATGACCATTTGCTACTGGTCTAGATAATAATTTATTCCAGTGAAAGAAAAGAAGATATTGTGGTCACATATAGCTTCAGGCTCTAATTCTTTCTACCTTCTGCTGACTGCTAACAATAATTAGACATTTTTAGAGGAAACTGATGAAGGCCTTGAAGATCAGTCTCCTTCCTCAAGAGTCAATAGTGGAGGTCAGAATTAATTTGTTGCTTTAAAATGTGGAAATTACTCTCCATGTTTGACAGCAGTATGTGGCACCCCTTAACTATATGATAAAAAGGGCCTTGAATTTCACTGTATGTGTGTGACATAAAGGATATCTTTTTGGAAAGATTTAATGGGCATTGAATAGAGGGTAATAGAAACCGAACTGGAGTAATTTATGTTGTGCACCGAAGAAGATGGCCAGGGGAACTTCAAAGACAATCCCTCCTGCATGACTAAAACTGAACAGTCATTTCAAAGCTATCTTTCTTTTACATGAAACTACATGTCAATCTATTGACTCCAGAATTTACATCTTTAAAGATGTTTGATATGAGCAAAGGGGCATTGCTACAGCCATGTTAGTGGCTGACCAGCTAAAGCACAGTTCAATTAATAGGCAAAATTATTTCAGGTGAATTTTAATCATTTGAAGAAGAAACTGAACTTGCTGATCATGGTTGTGACCAGAGAGACTGTTATCTTCCTCAGCTCTGAAAATGAAGGTCTCAGAGAGCTTGGATGGCTCAGTCAGTTGAGCATTCAACTCGATTTTGGCTCAAGTCATGATCCCAGGGTCACAGGATCAAGCCCCAAGTTGGACTCTGTTTTGATTTGAGTGTGGAGCCTGCTTAAGACTCTCTCTCTCTCTCTCTCTCTCTCTCTCTCTCTCTCTCTCTCGTTCTGTCTCTCCCCCTCTGCTCTGCTCCTCTGCCCCTCTTCCCTGCTCACATACTCTTTCTCTCTCAAAAAAAAAAAAGTTAATGTCTGAGTTTTCATATGAAATACATTGGTTGGTTAATAAGGGACGTTTTATAGTTTGAGATATGGTAAAGGCTATGTTCAAATCATACTTATTTTAGAATATTCCTCGTGTTCTAAACAACACAAATTAAAATTAACACAGCTAAGTACATTATGGAATTTTATGTTGATAGAGTTAAATTTGGGGATCTCTGCTTCGTTCAGTGGAGTGAACCAATGCCATGAAAATAAAGGGAAAATAGCATGCTGTTCAACTGAATTTTGTAATATTTTCCTGCTTCTGAAATAGAAACCCATCTGGCATTTATAATAGACTTTCTCCTTCTGCCTAAAATTCCACGAGGAAAAGAAACTCAGATACAGAGAAATACCACAACCTCGAGGAAGAATAATTCATCATGGTGGGTTTAAAGTGTCAGAACTGGGGTGGGGGCGAAGGGAGCCTGGGAAGAAAAGGCACTGTTTGCACACAGTGATTTTTGTTTTTGTTTTGCCAAGTGTGTGTCAGTTATGTCTTATCATCATTCTCTGGAACTGACTGACGTGCTTCAGCAGTCATTTTTGAGGTTCTTTACACATGAGAATCTTGGACTAGAACAAGAAGCTTCCCTTAAAAATATCTAAGTGAACTCTGACGAGCAACATACTGTTTAAAAGGTGCTCTGCTCTGTTGCTATTCTGCAGTCACATTACCTTAGGCTATATTTTTACCGTAACACATATCTTCTGAAAGTAGACTCTACTAGGAGGTAATCATATTAATCAAAATATGCAGGTGCCTTGTCTTAAGTTATATTAGGAAATTATTTAACCGAGATACAATGATAAAAGAGGGCTGAAGTAAGTCACCTTTATGATTATTCACAGGGTTCCTTCCTCTATAGCTCTTATACGATGTCTCCTATTGGTATAAGGTACATGAATACCAATTCACTGGAGCATTGTCATTGGCACACATAAATCAGATGAAATGTTTGGTCACTTAGATAAATTTCAAGTATTTTTTTTTGACAACTGTATTTTATAATCACTCATTTACATGCTGAGTTTGAATTTCAAGTGGCTATCTCATTTATGGTGGCTGAGGAACTAGTCAATGGCGGTACATGGCCATGTGGGAATCTCATTGTGCCACTTAATAGCTATGTGAATTTGAACAAAGGTTTTGAAGTTTCTGCATCTTTGTTTTTTTTTTTATGTTTATTTATTTATTTTGGGAGAGAGATAGAGAAAGGTAGGGAAGTGGGGCAGAGAGAGAGAGAGAGAGAGAGAGAGAGAGAGAAATCCAAGCAGGCTTTGTGCTGTCAACACAGAGCCCAGAGCAGGGCTGATGTTATGAACCTGAGATCATGACCTAAGCCAAAATCAAGAGTTGGTCACTTAACTAGCTGAGCCACCCAGGTGCCCCATAAAGTTTCTGCATCTTTATATGGAGACAGAAATCAAACTTATTTCATATATTAAGACCACATGCTTAATCTTGTAGTTTTCAGTGGAAAATAAAATGGTTGTCCTTTGTTCAAAATTTATGACCGATTTCAAGTTTCCAACAACAGAATATTAAACCAAACTTATCCCAGCAGAGCTTCAAGCCACGCTTGGAGCCCTTATAAGCACAGGGCCTTAAGCAAACCAGTTTAGAATTGTCAAAAGGATTAAATAATTTGCAGTGAAAGGATATAGACTATTTCCTAGCACATGTTAAACACTCAAAAATAATATAAACAATTATTTATACAAAATTTCTCTTCAAGGTGCCTTGGCTATATTACGTTTTTTCTGAAGAAAAGACCTTTACCTTAATAATCTAAATTTTGTTTTGAAAATTTAAAGCTATTATAAGTAGCAACAAAATGCTGCCTTGGAAGAGCCAGGTGATCAAATGAAAGTGTCATTCATTCCAAGAAGGAGTGTAGAGTAAGACATGGGGAAAGGTGAAGCAGAACCCACTATGTTGTACGATTTTCCTGCGGAGGACTTTTAGAGGAGCACAAAAAGATCATGGGAGGCTGGATTATAGAGAGAGAACTGTTCTGGGCACAAGCAATGGAAACCCAAATTGATAGAGGTTCACAAAATAGGGATATATTAGTAATTCACCTGTGAGAAGAATTGGTATAAAGTTAAGTCTCAAAATCAGTTGCAGGCTTGAACTTGAATGTCATTTAGTTTCCCTTTCTTAGATCATTGCTTTTCTCTGCTTATTGCCTTCATGTTCTCCAAATAGTGACTGGCTTGTTGAAAATGGCGAAAAAATGTCTTCCAACAACTTGTGATGTTAATTAACATCATTTGGTTTCCAAGAACAGAGAAGGGCTTTTCTTTCCTATTTTTGTTTTGTGAAAAGGCTCAGGGAAAGATGTATGATTTACTGTATTTGGTTACCAAAACAGTGCATCCCAGACTGCTAAATTATGGTGGGGTTGGGGTTGAGGGCTCACAAAGTACAGACATGGTCATTGAGAGCTGAACTTGTGTCCAGAATAGGGCAATTCCACATAGCCTGATGGCTAAGGTCTCTGATTCCAGAATAGGGCAACACTGTGAAGGCAGAGATGCTAATTAAGCTCCAAAGAGAAACTGCATTTTCTCTGAAGAAGAGAGAAGTTAACACAGAGATTTAAAATAGCAACTGAGTAAAAACTGGGGAAAAAATGTAAGTCAGAGTTTTGCCATCATGCCATAGCATAGAAGAGGAGAAAGTACTAGGTAAACCAAGCCTATAGTAATTAAGTTTATCAGAAATTTCTAAATTTCTTATTAGGAACTTATTATTGTTGATAAATTGTTCTAACTAGCCTACTGTCAGTGGCTCTCAGTCTCTGCTATATCTCACTATCACCTGGGGGAGATTTAAAAAATACAGAGGTACAAGGCTTACCCCCTGAGATTCTGATTCAATTGGTTTGAAGCTTGGCTCTTGCTGTAGTACTTTAAAGATGCCCCTGGTGAGTTTGACATGCAGCCAAGATTGAAAATCACCAGGTATTTAACTAAATTACTTCCTATTGGCTCTGCACAATATTTTTATATTGGTACAATATATAAAACACCAGTCATAGATTTAAAATAATTATTTTTGCTTACAGTAATAGAATGGGGATGGGATTCTGAAGGTGACTAAGGTGATTTGGATGGTAGAAAGGTAAATAGACAGCTATTGTCTTCAAGGGACTTAAAACCTGCAGCTTGAAATGTAATTGAAAGACCCTTATGGCAAATCCACTTGGGGGTGCTTCCTAAAATTTCAGATGCCTTGGACTTACCGTGACCTACTGAATCAGAATCTGTGGGGGTAGGACCCAGAACATACATTTTACCACACTCCTCTCTTTAATATACGTGAGTGAAAGTTTAAGAGCCACGATCTAGTGTCACATGCCTTCTCTACTCACAGCTATTATTTCTTGAAGCAAACGTAGCAGCCAAGACTGTGGTACCCTAATTAGCATCACGGCTCACCTGGCAGCTATAACTCATTCTGTAGCATAGTGCCTGGGAGGAATGAAAAATCAGCTTTGATTTGTTTTGTTTTGTTGAATTTTTTTGTCTGACTACCTGCATCAACCTTCCTTTTAGTTAGTGAAATAGTACTATTTCCTTTCTATTCAGTTAAAGGTGACTATTCTGGGTTATAATGAAATTGCTGTTTTTATATGCCTTCGTCCCTTTTGTAATAGTTATAATAATTATTATAATGGGCTATATATTTTTCTCCTTTGCACTCAGGTCTTATTTTTAAAAAGGCTAATAATAAATAATAATAAATGATAAAAAACATATGGTTATTAGTTTTTCTTTGCCCTCTTTCTGTTTTAGCCTTGGGACTATTCCTTTATATTGGCTACTCCACAGCCTGTATTATGGAACTCAATGAATGCACATTGCTATTGGCATACTTACTTCATGTACAAAATTCAGCTTTCTATTTAATTGACATTAACCAGGGTGAAGGAAGTCAGTTAGAAAGAGTAAAGACCATCATGTCTCAGAGTCACAAACGTGGAAGTCAAGGTCACTTATTACAATGAGAAGAAAACATATAAATATTATTTTCTTACATTACTCATTCACTAAAAACATGGAATTTAGTTACTATCTTACATTAACTAAATGGCTATGTGCTTTTTACAGATCTTATGAAATAGTTCACCCAGTAAAAAAGAACCATTTTATCATTGCCATTTGCCATTTGAGAGTTATAAGTGATTATGAGTAATAAAAAGGGTACAATAACATTTCTTACTATACATTTTTTACAATATCATTTTTTACTATCCCTTATTACTCATGGAGACATGTTCATATACTAAAATCAAGATGAAAAAAGATTCTACTAGTAATTGTGTGTTTCAAATTTCCCTATATTTGTTTATAATATACCTGTGCTTTCTGTTTTAGCCTTTTTCTGTAATTACTTGAATTTCATTCTACATGTGTCCTTTTTTTGACAGTCATGTTTCTTTAGTTCAATAAATGTTATCAGGCATTCTTTTACTGTTTCTATTGCATCAACCTTAATTAGCTTTTGATTACTGTTAATTTCACAGCATTTTCCCTTTAATAAGTTGCATCAAAATGCTTTCATTTCTGTTGCAGCAAGTTTAATTAGTTTTTGAGCTTTGTTTCTGTTTTCCCTTCCATTTTTAGAAAAAAACAAAAACAAAAACAAAAAACACAACACCCACTTTCTTTGTTTCTGTGAGGATATCCATGACTAACAACTTGATGTTCACCAGAAATCCTCACCTGAGACTTAAGAATACAAAACCCTGGTAACTTGGAGCCTCTTCACTTGCATCAGGAATGTTCCCACATACATATTTGTAGTTGCTTCCAATTACTTAAAAATATAGTATAACTTGATTTTCAACTTTTGAAAGGACTAATTTATTTTAAACAACTAGCATTCTCACTGATCCACAAGTTTTGTTAAAGAAGGTGATTAGCACTCATGTATTCAATTATGTGACACAAAATATCTGTATTCTCTTGTCAATTGTGAGTCCCTTCCCAGGCCTCAGTTCTAAAGTTCAGCCAAGAAAGAACTCAGAGCCAAACTCTTAAGCAAGCAAGTGTTTAATAGCAGTTAATGCAAAAGTACACTCTGGATTGGAGAGCCTGCAGGCCCAGGGCTGTCTGGATAGGTTACAGGTCACAGCTAGGGTGGTATCTGACTAAGTTTGCAGCCAATCTTCCAAGGGACTCCTCTTACCCGTGGGGAGGGGGAGTTTTTGGCTTTATATGGTCCTTGGCCAAAGTGTTTTGGCAGCCATTGGGAGGTGGTTGGTTAAAACCACAAAGTAAATGTGTTATAATGAAGCTATAGGTCATTGTAAGGCAGTGGTCAAAGGAGAGAACTTACGTGTATTTCCTGGCATCTGTCCAGGCTTTTCCAACCTTTTACCAGTATGAAAGCACTTGTTAACTGCTTCTTTCTAACGGCCTATTCTATCACTTTTCAGAAATGTATTTTACATTTTGCCTTAATGAAACATACTGTTACTTCTAATACCCCTTAGAACAAAATGGCACTCAAACTACTTTTTGTAACTATAATAATTAGTTGTAATTTTATTTTAATTTATTTTATTTTATTTTGAGAGAAAGACAGGGCACAAGAGAGCAAGGGGCAGAAAGAGAGAGAGAGAATCCCATGAGGGGCAGAGAGAGAGAGAGAGAGAGAGAGAGAGAAGCAGGGTTCACCCAACATGGGACTCAAACTCACAAACTGTGAGATCATGACCTGCGCTGAAGTCAGATACTTAACCAACTGAGTCACCCAAGTGCCTAGTTGTATTTTAACATGCTGCATGTATTTACTACTTTTAAAATAGTATGTATAAAATTACAATAACATGTTATGTATTCATAGCATAAATAATTAATTCTTTGATATTTATTTGTACGACATGAACTATGAACTGGGTCATCTATGGGGATCAAAAAGTTCTAATTACCTTCATCAAAGAAAAATTAATAAATAAGACCAAAGCAACTGTGCACACAGTGCATATTATTATTGACAACCATTCAACTATCAATCATTCTAAAATGGTTTGCAATATTCTATGTTATAATAAATATTGTAATTATAGTAATAATATAATAATCAATTGTTACATAATTAATGGGATTCAGTGAAAGAAATATAAACACTCAATTATAAAATTGATTGCGTTGAATACTATGTTATCCTCACTTGATAACATGAAACTCTTCAGAGAGAAAATCAGCAGTTACAAAACTAAAAATTGAGTATTACAGGTAATGGTATCCATTTGGCACATATGTAAATGTGCTTTCCTATGCTAGGCTAGAATTCTATATGGAGTGGAAGAAGGAGTAGAGTAACAGGAGAGAATTAAAGAGAAAGGGACTACAAGTCTAGTACCATATGAATTTAGTACTGTACTTAGAAAATACAGACCCTGGCATTTGAAGGAGCTTAAAGTTCATCTAGATTTACCATTCTTTCTGATGTTTCCTTCATTTCCATATCATTCTTCCAAATGCTCATTTAAACTTTAATTGTTTCTGCTAGAGAAAACTTCCTACCTTCAAAGGCATCCATACTATGTTTAGGTAGTCCTGAAATGCTGATTTTAAGCTAAAATCTGCAACGGTGTGGGTTTCATACTTGGGTTCCAATTCTACTCAACCAGTCTGTACATGGGGTAGTTGGTTGGGGGAAGGGAGACACATCTTGCACAATCAAGGTTCAGAATCACATGATACTTGTTTAGATTAACAGATTTTATTAACAACTATACAGCAGTAAAGATACTATATAGCAATAGAGATACATGTATTTAAAATTTTTTCTTTGTTTTGTATTTAGGCAGAGAATCACAGAATCTGACACATCTTCTTTTGACAGAGCTTAAAATAACTCTACTCTCTCTAATTTCATTGATATGCCTTTATTAAGAAGCCCTTATAATGGTGTTGGAAAATTTTCAGGGCATGTGTTTGTAAAATCACAGTTTCTGTCTTGTAGCTAATTATAATGTATGTTTATTTTCTATAATAAACCCTTCTATCACACACACATTACTGGTATGTTATGCCTTTTACATGTTTTTTTTTTTTTTTTTCATTTAATTGCTTTAATGCATATATTTTCCAATCCTGCAGCTGCTGCAGAGGTTAAAAAAAGTCTACCAAGAAAACACTCACGATGAACCGTCATGATTAGTGCCTCTGCGTATTGCTCCAGAGAAAAACAAATTAGCACTAGAAGGAAAATCTGTTCTGGGAAGTCCCACACTGCTGGTGTAATGACCTATCCCCACAAGAGGATTGAATAGAATAGATCCATTGTGACTTCTCAAATGATCATGGCTGGCAGCCTCTGGAGATGAGGAACAACAGCTGAAGTGATAGAGAAAATAAAATGTTCTGCTTGAATGCAAGCTATATTTGCCTACTTTCCCCAACCCTCTCTCAGGAAATGTTGCCCTTTCAGACCAGGACACCTGCTGTTGTTTTTTTTTTTTTTTTTTTTAATTTACTTATTTTTTTTGGTTGTTGCTGTTGTTTTTGTTTTTGTTTTTGTCCATGCTTTGTGGCAAAAACTAGACTTGGATGAATGAGATCTATCTTTTTGGGTCAAATAATTTCCTGTTTATTATCACTTAAATTCATCTCAAATCTAAGTTTCTTTCAGAAAGCTCTCCTATAGACTAAACACCATCACATGTCTTCTTGGCAAGATTGGGAATTAGGAATCAGGAAAGCCACATTCCTTCACCCTTCCTTCTCTGCAGACTCCGTTGAGGAACTGAGGATTAAGAGAGGCGTTCACTTATGTTTTAATTCCACCTGTCTTCTGCTTATTGAACTTCTCCTTACGTCAACTCTTTCAGTTGTTATGATTTTGCCCTTACTGTTAACTTCTTGCAGGAGACAGGATTATAACTCACAAGTGATTATAGATTAATTGATTAGATATAAGACTCATAAATTATTAAAATAGATACTGTAAACAAAAATTATTCAGCATTGATCTCTATACCTTAAATAGCAGGTTAAAAATATTTAAAAAATACTTAATTATGGCCAGGCGTTCATATAGCAATTAGTTACAGGTGCTATCTGTAAGAATAAAACATAAGCGGATAATTGTAATTACATACTAGTAGTACTTACATACATGTGCAAAGGAAATAAGAACAGGAATCATACAACTATGATGAAATATTTAGTATCATTATGGTTTTAGAATCTGCCATAACCTTTAGACACACTAGAAACATCTTTTAAAAAATGCATTTTTGGAAAATAAATATGGAATAATACCAAAACATGTTCTTAGATTATACTTATATCACACTTATAAATAGCAGAACCATTGCCTTCTAACTACAGAGTTATCTTTATCACTTAGGATGTGGTCTATTTCTCTCTCTCTCTCTCTGTCTCTCTATCCTTTTATTCCTCAGTGAAAATTTATAATAAGTTACATGCTAACTCTTTAAATTTTTTTCAGGAATCAAAAATTAATTGTCTTTAAAATTTAGCCTTATATTGTTTTATTATTTAAAATAAGATGCAATTTTTAATAACAAATATTTATTTGAAGCTTTCTAAGCATTTCATTATCTTGATATTTAAAGGTAATAAATATCTAGTTTGATTCTGTTTCATCAGTTTAATAAATATGAGTAAAATACCCTCATAGAATTAGGAGGAAAAAGTGTTAACTAACTATATGCAGAATTACCATTAATAGACATTTAAGCTGGCCTTTCTCCCAAGCCCAGCAGTTCGTTTGAAGATCACCTAAATGCTCCCAGTAAACAACAGAAGCTAAAACTCCAGGAGCAACTCTAATGCAAATATGCTTTATAACTTTCCAAAAATCAGGTCTGAGCAAGAGTTTTTATTATAAATCTTTTCAGAAAATGGTTCAGGATGTGTGTGTGTGTGTGTGTGTGTGTGTGTGTGTGTGTGTTCTGAGGGTAGTTAATAGAAGCACAAACCTGATGTTCTTAGTTTAGGTATTAAAAGTACATTGCCCCCCACTCCTACCCACCAGGAGGGACAGGGTATTTAAGAACTTAGTCATGCAGGTAGACCCTCTGAGTCCAGCCCCAGTACCACATCTTCATAACTACATGACCTACATAAAGAATGAAGCTCTCTAAGCTTTAATTTCCTCATCCCTCCAAGTGAGCCATAATATTATTAATTTCTCCTCATAGAGTTCTTGGCAGGAATATATGAGATAATCCAGGGACCAGGGATTTCTGAGTCTCAAAGAAATGTTTCTCCATATAACATAAAAATAACCAATTACAAAAGATCACTGTAGATCTCTCACCTATGATTTGGTGTCCTTTAGCAAATTTACTTGTAATATTTCCCTTTTTATCTCTTATGGAATAAAAAGAAACAAATTTAAAAAAATAAAATGAAAGCCATGAAAAATATAAGAGGCATATTTGTTACTCTAACTTTAAGAGGATTGATTTAGTCACAATAAGAACTCCTAAAATAATGAGAAGCAAGAAAAGAAAATGAGACGCCTAAGTTCAAAGTGATTTTCTGTTCAATCATACTTGGAACACTGTAAGTGAAAGACTTTCTGAAGTAAATATTCAGTTCAATGATTAAAATTAGCATTTGTTTTCCATATATCGCTATATATAAAATAACTATAGTTGAAAGATCTAAAATATCTGCCTTTAATGATGAGGGTCTAATCTCCTAATCATTCCTGACATCAGCATATTGATAACATTATACATGTGCACATAATATATGTAATGAGAGATGATAAAACAAATCTTAAGGAACAAAGTTAATTGTGGTCAGAAATTGGGGTGGGATATTCGAGTCTCTTCAAGTATGCTTTGGTGGTAGGGGCTCTGAAACTTGGCTCTGTCTTGGGATCAAACTTTACAGGTGGCCCTGAACTCAAATGAACTCTTAGGACCATAAAGCCAAGGTCTTAGCTAGAGTGACCGTGGGGCTAGGGCTGCCTCAGTAATACCAAGTCCTGCGTCTGGTCACCAGAAAGGGGAAAATTTGAAGTGAAGAAAATCACAGGTCATCCTTTCTGTGGGAGAGGATCGGAGGAGGACAACAAAGGCATTTGAATTCTGAAATTTTACAATTACTCCTATTTTACTGCATGTTAGGTGTCAAACTTCAGAACATGACAATAGAGAGTTTTTACTGACAGATATTACTATATTTTTAGTGAAAAAAAAGATGAGTTTGGAATTTTTCTAGGCTTGTATTTCAATTTCTACTTATAAATGCTTAAATTTAGAAAAGCCAACATTCATTCATTTACTTAATCATTCAACCAACATATAAGAAGCACCCAGCATGCTCTAGAATGAGCAACAGACTCTTAAAAGAACAATTGGAAACAAGTTGATTGCTTCAATTTCTGATATTCCTATTTGGTATTTTCCAAGTTGAAGATGTCTGAAATAAATGGGTTGGGAGTTTAAGAGAAAGGATATCCAGGGAATACTTTGCCAAAAAGAGACTGAATTTTAAGGGTACACAAGTATTTGTAGTTAAGTAAAAATGAAAATACAAACTTAAGATTTTGTGCCTACTTTTCCCTTTGACCTAATGGTCAAATGACTGGATATGAAAATAACTATAGAGCCCTATCAGGATGCATTTAGATTAGGATGGGATCTGCTTGGTTTGTATGACTGTTCAATTTTGCTGCCAGAGCCCTTTAAGTCAGAATATTATTTTCAAGTCATAGTTTATTCCATACCAGCATCATGGTCTTCAAGGGAAAAAAGGGTAATGATGTTGATATTAACAGTATGCCAGCTTGTTAATAACTTCCACTCTGGCACACTAACTTAAACATGATAGGATTTATTTAAAACGGTGATTGTTTCTCCTATAAAGAATTTTTCTCATTACATATTAGCTAATCCCTATCCCAAAGCAGTATCTAAACTAGCTTGAATACTTAATAAAAATGAGTAGATAAGCTAGAAAAAACAAATTATCTCAGATCATTCTTCCACTACAAAAACCAAACAACAACAACAACACACACATACACACACACACACACATACACACACACACACAAATTAAAAAATGGATTTTCATTAGAGGTCCCAATCAAATTATCAATGATTTTTATCTCCATATTTGATACATTAACTCTCATTCTTAGTCTTATGATCAGAGAGTTAGGGAGTGACTTTACAAAATCTTTGCAAAGATTTTGCTAATTTCTGCTATTACAATACTTAAGAAATACCTCTCTGGCTAGGTATATTTCATGTTTTTCTTAGTTTTATACAATATTTGAATTTTCAGCATATAATATTTTAGAAGAAAATAATTAATACATTAAAAACAAATGAAAAAATTGTAAACACCTGAATTTGATTTCTCATTGAGGTTTTTAATATTAATATACAAATTTAGATGGACGTGTTAATGGAATAAAACATCTTTATAATAGTATTATATCTGCTGATAATAATTAAGTTATAAATATCTTTATTGTATACGTTGGCTTTGCCTTGAGTTTTTAACTTTCATGCTTATAATGAAAAAATATAGAAACTCTTATTTAAACCATTCTTCCAAATAATGTTAAGTAATTTTCCCTCAAATTGGAACCTAAATTTAAGAAATTCACATAATAGAGTAACTGGAAAAAACTAGGTAGATAGATAGATAGATACATATAGATAGAGATAGATTTTTTGAATTGTATTTAATGAACAACTTCATTCACTAACTACGTGCCAGGCACTGGTCTACTTTATTTAATCCTGATGTCCAGCCTAAAAGTGGGGTCCTTTATTAAGCTATATTATAGATGAAGAAATTGAACCTTAGAGAATTTAAATAACTTTACTAAATTCACACAGTTGATAATTGGCAGAGTCAAAATATGAATCCAGGCAGTTTAAACTTGTCATATTCCATTTGGTGAAAATTATTCATATGACCCAAAGAAATGAAAGAGGACTGAGTAACTTCTAAGAGATAATTTCACAGAATGTTAGAAGGAACCTGAATTTCAGCAGGATACCCAGGTATCTGTGATACAATCATATTACCTAAAAATTAACCAATGCTTTTTTTACATACAGGGAAATGCTATTAGTTCATTGATTAGAGTTAATCTCAGGAGTATGAAAGATCAGTAGGATTGTATGCTTTCCTGTAACTATTATTTTTACAATGGTTGTATGTTGCTCTCCATTTAAACAACTACTGTTTACTTCGAAAATATATGTTTACCACTGATTACTGAATTTGCTATCAATTCATTTTCCAAAGAATTTTAACCCAAATGAATTTCTTTCCATTAAAATCAACATTCTTGTCTTATAAAATGTATCTTGAATTTTAAAATAAGCTTTTCCAAAAACTACTTTCAGCTTCAGAATTTGGCAGCAGTCACACCCTGTTTAATAGCTTGAATGGAGTATGTAGCATACGCCGTTAGAAATAAGCTAGAAATAAGCCTTGCTAAAGCAGCTCGCTATACTTCTTATCTGGTTAGCTCACCAGGAGCACCATGTTTTGAGTATCTATCAATATAATCCACTCCAGTTCAGGAATTTATTTAGCACCAGGATTTCCAAACTAGAGAAATCACTTGTTGGTTTGTTTGCTTCATTTTGTTTCTGTGGAACATTTTGGGGGCTTCACTTTAACAGACATGCCCTGAGATCAGATGTGTCCAAATTTAACGCATGCTAGACTCAAGAGAGCACAGTGAATTGTTAGGTACAGGACTTTTCAGAGACTTTGCTCTCAGATGCTCTTGCACACAGAGTATTACCGAGAGGAGGATTTAACAGGGAAATATTTTAGCTTGAGACACACTAATCCACACAAACATAATTGAAGGTGTTTTAAATTCAGGACACCATCAAGAATGGTAAGGATGACTGACTCTGTAATAAGAAGTGAAAACTTTGTATATTTTACTGTTCATTAGCTCGGTGCTTTCCAAATGTTTTCATGTCTTGGCACAGATAGAAAATGACAATATTTATGTGGCAAACTCAGGTAAATAGACAAGGGTGCTTGTGGTTGAGATTTATGGATCCAGAGGCTCTATTTCTGGAAGGCTGAGGGGATTATAATCACTGTGCTGGTCAGTTACAGTAGAATAAGTTGTATTTTGTAAAGATATCAAGGCTAACTCTTGAACAGTGTGACTATGAGACTGCTCTTTGCTCTGGTCTATTCGAATGCTACTTTCTTGTCACATAGTGTGTCGATCTCAAGATGCTTCACCCTATGCCTTGTGTGTATCTGCTGTATCTCCAAATTATTTTGATTTGTATGAAGTTCTTACTGATTGCATCTTCAAATGCTGATGGTTCATTTTAAATACAAGCTTTATCTTAGTGTCTTGAGAACACTTTGTGAAAGCAAAGATTTCTTCCATTATGCCTTGCACAGCATTGGCTGCCTACTGCGTAACATTGGGAATGGAGTATGGTCACGGTCTGTCTAATCTGAGCCATGGTGACCTTTCACTGGATACCGAAACCTCTACCCTAGTGAAGTAAAGGGAAGGGTTTTCAAAAATCTGGGGAAGAACGGTCTTACTTCTAATTTGATACAGTTGAAAGTAGTTCTCTCTTGCACAAAAAAGCTAGATACAATGGCACTGCCAGTGTAACCCTCAAAATCTCTCATCCCCTGTAAACCTTTAATTCATTTTATGTCCAATAATTTATAAAATACGCTAAAACATTCTGATTGTTTCTATTTAAAATAAAATTGTGGTTTGGATTATTTTGTTCGAGAAAATTTATAAATGAATGTGCTATTTCATGTTTAAATTTGGAGTCTGGAGGACAGTTGTGACATTTTTCAATTGTTTCTCATGATTAATTGAAATAAGCGTAGGAAGGTGAAGATTCTTTCCAGCTGTGACTTCTCTGTTGGTGTGATCTTTCTTAAATTACTCACAGTTTTTATACCATTTGTCTTTTCATGTAAAATAATTTTACAAACAAAGGTGAAAGTTCAGTCACTTACCATGTCCACAAGTTGTGAAATAATTCATGACTCCTTTTAGGAATCAAAATAGTTTTCAGGACCAAATTTTGTATCATTTTGTAAAATCAAGAAAACAAAAATACTCCAAATCTATTTTTTCTAGTTACTTTATTATTTTTCATAAATTTAATTCTTACTATAATCACAGCTTAAAATAAATTTCCTGAAATCAGCATTCTGCTATAAAAGCTTTCATTATACAGAAAAAGGAAAAATTTAATTAGATCAGAAACTAGGTATGTATATATTAACAATTTATACAAAGATACTCAGATCTGACAAAAATAATATTAAAAACTCTCTGTATGTCCCTCTATGAAACTGATAACCAAACACCTGGTATATATAAATCCATATTTACTTACAATGATACTACAATTAGCATGAACTATTTCTAAGTTAAACTGTTGAGCCAGTTTAAAAAACTAAAAATAAAACAAATGATTCTGAGTTAGAGTTTTTATATTATTCAATTGCTCCTAGTAAAGTATGTTATTTCCTATAGCAGAAGTATTTGTTCATTTCCATCATCTTATGAGTGCAAATATTTCTACTGTCACTTCAAAGCTGGTCTCTGTACTTCTGGGTATGTTCTTTTATTTATTTCTTTATCAGAATTAGGTTAATCTTCCTAAACATTTTTTTTCAGATTATTTCAACTTTCTCTAAAATCTCCAAAGCCTCCCTATTGTCTATGGTATGTGCTTCATTCTACTCTTCGAGATTCTTGTTTTGAATAATTCAAGGTCTATTTCCCACCATTACTCAAATAATCTCCTTCATGCTACCAGGCTTTAATAGCATACTTATGCTTCAGCTGTTCTTAGTTCTGTTTGCTGCCCACTACTTGAACACCTCTCCTCCAATTTGCCTCTCAAATCTCATTCATTCCTTTTCTAATTCCCAGGGCATAAGCTCTCAAAGTCATGACCACTGTGAAAAACA
Organism: Panthera leo; assembly: GCF_018350215.1. NCBI lineage: Eukaryota > Metazoa > Chordata > Mammalia > Carnivora > Felidae > Panthera > Panthera leo. Next base: position 38,446,819 of record NC_056687.1, read on the forward strand.
CTGGCATGCTTTCTCTGCGTTGGTATGGGAGTGAAAAATTTGCATTTTTTGCTTTCATGCCTAATTTTAAACACTGATAGCCATTTGTTCGTTGAAAATATATTTATTGAATGCTTTTATGTATCAGGTCAAGTTTTTGGAAATGAGTACACAGTTGTAGACAAAACAGTAGTCTTACCTTTCAACAGACTTATAGTCCGTTAATTGAAGGCAAACAATAAATGCTCACCAGAAGCCCTCCCAAGTAAAACATAATTATAAATTGTGAGAAGTGTTATCTTAAAGAAAGGACTGGGTACAATGAAGAAGAATAACATGAAAAACTAATGTAGAATAAGGAAGAATTTGGTAGGGCAAGACTCTCTCAAGAAAGTACATTTACCTGAGAGCAGAAAGGTAAGTAATAGTTGGCTAAAGGGAGCAGAAGGACAACAGAGGAGCTAAATGGGAATGAGAGAGAATAACGAATTTGGAAAAAGAATTTATAAAATCTATAAAATTTGATGAATAGAAGAGATGGAAAAAAAAGAGACATCAAGGATTGCTATATTCAGCAACTTAGGCGGATGGGGTGCTCTTTAGTAAGATAATGAAGAATAAAGGAGAACAGATGTGTGTCAGGGGAGAAGGGGAAGCTGAATAAGTAAGTGGTTTATTTTAGTTGTTTCTTAAGTTTGAAATTCTTGTAATATATCTACATGAAAATATCATATAGACACATGAGTCTAGGGGTCAGAAACTTATCTGCATTACTGCAAGAGGCTTTAAAATAACTGATCATCTCCTCCCTGTGTAATCGCTCTGATCTCCTGTAATGAGTTAGATTTCCATTTTCTCTGTCCAGAGTGAGTGCATTTGTTTGCTTATTAAATAGACTGTCTATATGTTGGTTGGCCTCTGTTTTCTTGGAAATAAAATACTGTTCTTATGGCAGCTCCAAGTACACAGTAGACACTCAATAATGTTTGTTGCATGCATGAATAAATGAATAAATAGATAAATGAATTAGAGATTTCAATGGGACATGTGTATTTGTCTTTTTCCTCTCCCAAAGACTGATAACTGGTTGCAGACAAACATCTTGTGTGATCTTCTTTGAGATCCATTACCTTGTGTAATCACTAATAGACATTAAATAAATACTCATTGATTCATGTATATTCAAGTGAGATGCACTGGTTCAGTTGAACAATTCCAGAATTTATCTGAAAAGATCTCATTTACCTTATTTTTTTCCAAGTTGTAAGAAATATGGAGAGAGAGGAAAAAAATATTTTAATATACAGGAATAGGACAGATACAGAAAAGCAAAGATAATACAAACCTAGAAACTGGTGATGTTAAGGCATAAAGGCAAAGAGAAGAAGCTTGTAATCACTTTCATGTCTAAAATTATTCTTGTGACATTTTGTTTCAACTGAAATAATCTAATTACCATTATACTTTGCACATGATTTAGATAGAACTAAACACTTGATATTATACTTATTTGTTTACAGATGATTGACCCCATGAAAATCTCTTTCTTGGTAGTCCCAGCACATGGCACACAGAAGTCAATTAATACTTTTTTGTTGAATGAATTAATGATGCATACTGCTAGTAACTATTTCTTTTCAACCTAAAAATTTAGCAAAATTCCTGGATATAGGTAAGAACTCCTAAAATCCCAGCTGGGCCAGTGATTTTAATTTTAAGCAATATTTCTAAAAATATGTTCTTTCTCTGCCAGTATTGTCATTAGAACATTAGCAGTAATTAAAACCGTAAGTGGAAGTTCTAGATGACTGGGCAGCTAAAAAAGAGCAATTAAGCATCATAGGCAGGAAGAAATTTGCATTTTCTACATAATCAATTGTATAGTTATTAAAAGAAGCATTAGAGGCCAAGGGGAGCAAAAACAAACAAATAAAAATAGAGAAAGACAGAAAAAATAAGTAATAGTAATGAATAGGACACTTATCTGTCTTAAATTGTTTCCATTTTTTATTCTTTTAATACAAAATCCAAAATTAAAGGCAATTAAGCAAATATTACATCAAAGTCTTAACATTATTAAATTATAAAACATAAGCTAGGTAATTCTCTTACCCTTGTGGTTTAGGAAATTGCTAGAATGACTTGATTAAAATAGCCTTGACATGCATGGTTACTTTCCTTTTATCCCTCTTGTAAATATGTAATACACCCAAAGAGAAAGAAAGAAAAAAAGGTTACTTAGGGAAATATGAAATATTTCTTCAGTCCACTGAAAATTAGAAACTATGCAGTGAGATTGAAAAAAATAACACAAGTAAAGGGGAAACATGAAAAAATATACAGTAGTTTATCTAATATTTATATCTTTTCATTAGAAAATTTAAAAAGAAGGAAGCAGTAAAATAATAACTAAATGCCATTGATAATCCAAATAATATTGTGCTTGAAATTCTAGTTAAAACAATGGATTAGACTTTTCTGGGCCATTGCTCAAGGACTAACCTCTCCATGAGCCAACCTCCTCCATTAGATTATCAAACATTTAAATGCATTAATATAAAATATATCATCGTAAGCTCTGTGATGATGCTATGATGAGCCAGTGATGATTAAAGACCTTACAAGCTTATAAAGGAAATAACGCATACATGGTCAGCTGATTGCAGAACTACCTGGCTTCTAGCATATAGTAGGACAAGGTATTATGTTACAGATAAATTTTTTAAAAAGAGCTCCTCAGGAAAAGCTTCACCTGTTTATTTACCCTAGATAATCTATAAGTAGATAATTGGAATTTCCTTCCAGATACCATAGTCCACAATCACTCCAAAAGTGCTTATAAAATAATCCATTTGCAAAGCATGTCCCTAACTCAGATATCCACCTATAGTCCTTGTTTTTGGGCCCCTTAACAATATGGATACACCTTAGTAGCTCTCCACATGGTCCCGAGTATTCTACTTTATGACTACACTGTATAGAATTTAGCAAATATTTTGTAGTAAGAGGGAGAAGTTTACATCTTACAAACATGGGTAACATTATCAGATTCCATCAAAATCCCTTCCCTCCCCTGCTACCAACTAGGGGTTTTCTCCCGATTTTGTCTACTCTCCCCTCCTTCTAACATATCCTCTCCTCCTCTTTCCAGAACTATACAATTCTTTCCCATTAGTTACCTTCCCACTTCAGTCAAGCTGCTGCTTAAGAAATAAAAGGGCTGCAATGTATAGGGAACACCCTCCCTCTAACACAGAGAAATCACCACCTACAGAGTCTCAAGCTTTCCCTTGGATCCCCTTTCGTCAGTCCAAGCTCTCCCTAAACTAAGTCTTGGAGATACTTGCACTGCCATTGAGATGAGTCTGACAAATAAACTGTGTACATGCCATTACATGCTGATCATGATGCTCTTCCCTTATTAATTTAAAATTTCATATTAAATTGCAGAACATCCTGATTCAGTGATATACATAGATTTCCGATATTGCCTTTTGACAGAGTGAGGGATTTATTCAAGAGAGATTTGGCAAAATTTGCCATATTTTTCCTTCGATAAAGACTTCAAGGATTTTTAATTTTTTTTTTCACTTTTAAGAAGCGTTTTAATCTTGGGCAATCATACACACTTACAGGCTGATTAAGAGAGAGATCAATGCAACACATTACATTAGTTCATACTTATCCTTTAATTTCTTACTCCTCTTTTATAATTCTTGAAATTGAAACATTTCACTTAAAGTGATGAAAATTATTTCTTTTTGCTATAATCTAGCTGTCATCAGTAGTGAGAAAATATAAAGCTTGTGTAGTTCTACATAGGTGGACATTATAAAAATATCTTTATTTTTTAATATGACTTTTTAGCCTACTGTTGCCACAATATTTTAGGCTTATTCCTTTTAGAAATCTGTTCATGAATTTTATCTTCAAATGTACTGATGATAAACCACAAGGTCTTTAATTGTATAAGAAAAATGTCACATATTTATTTAAGTACTCTATACTCTTTCATAAAGGGTTTTTTGGCTTTTGTCCAGTTTTTCTAAACCTGCTGTAACATGAGTTATTTAATCTTAGATGATGGAACACTTTTCCTGCAGTAACAGAGTATCTCAAACTATATGCTGTTTCTTCAGGAACATCACAGAATGTTTAAAATTTTCTTTTGTAGTCTATATTATTAAATCACTTTCAGAAACATGTTCAAAGATTTCAGACGTAGATAATGTGTAACCAGGGATTGTTTGGAAATGGCAAAATGAAAAACTTGAGAAGTTGATTTAGGTTTTAGTGTTGAATAATTGAAAAAAAAGCTCAATTCCATTAATTAACTCTTGGAACTCTAATACAAAGTGAAGAACTGTCTCATTTTGTTAGTCTACATTAATATAGTAAGAAATAAAAGCTCGCCTATAAATCACATTTAGGAACAATGAAGAGTCAGTGTGTGGAAAATTAAAAAACTCTTTGCCCCTTTATATGTTGGGGTGAGATAGGCAAGCCAGCGCCCTGGAATAGACCATATGTGGTATTTCCTGAAGGATGTTGAGGCCAGAGATAGAACAAAATAAACAAGACAAGAGACTTGATCCTAGCCAAAGTATGGTAGAGAGCTCCAGGGAATCTAGGATTAAGCAGGGAAGTTCTGAGGAACCCTGGGGAGTGCTCCCTGCCAACTATAAATTATTTTGTTGTTATTATTTTTCTTTTACAAATCCCAGGCCCAATTGTGTAGGTGTGCCTGGCTAATTTAAAGGGATAGAAAGAATAAACCCTGATGCTGAGAAAATACAATCTGTTTTTATAAGGGGATTCCTGCAAAATTGGACTATAGGTAATTTGACACTCTTTAGGAGAAGTCGCTGGCATTATTGTTTTCTTTACTATCAGAACATTTTTTAATTCATTACATTTAATTGTTACCATCATCAGCAATGCAGGTTAAAGGAGAATAAATACCTTTGTTTACTGATACACTGTCAGCCAAAACAAAACACAAGTCTAATTTTAGTTGCTTTATTTTGATAATTGTAGTAAACTTATAAATTAAGAAAGTATTGTCACATTTATAGTATACATTATTTTCATTCCATAAGTGGATTTTCCATTTATTCCTCTTTGCATTTCCATTTAATACACTCATGTATTAAACTTTGAAAATATCCTATTCCTAAGTGTTATTTTTATTAATATTTGACTAAATCTTTTATCTGTTATATCTTGAGCTAATTTGGATTGCTATATTATGAATCTATTGACATCTGTATATTTAATTATGAAGTATAAAAACTTTGTTGAACTCTACATAGTTTTAAGAGTTTCAATATATACTCTGGAACACTATTTGCGTACTTAGTAGCAATTCATTCATTCCAAAATATTCCTTGATTACTTATTGTGTTCCCCCTACTCTTCTGAAGGCAGTGGGTACTGAAGGGTAATAAGTTATCACGTTGAAAGAATAATAAGCTTATATATTGATCCTACCATCAACTTTCAGTTCTAATCATTTCACTGAGTTTTGTGTTAGCATTGAAGGAAAATCGGACAACCCATTGATGGGAGATAAACATATTTCAGTTGAAAAATTATAGTCTTGAGCCTCACAATACTTCTGACTTAGCTATGAGAGGTCTAGTGTGTTTTACTAAAAGTGAAATCTTCTGATAAGTTGTGATAGCATTTGTTTAACTGCTAATGAATAGAACCTCGATGTCATGATATCGCAATTGGTGAAACATGTTAAAAGATAGATTATTCATTAACCCCCACAGAAATTATAACTTTTGTTTATTCAATTATATTACATTTACCACAATTTTTTTGTCATAAAATGTCATCTGAAGATCCATTATCATTCAGACATAAGCAATTTAGTGAGAATGCTAATGGACTTGAATTAGTAAAAGTTGATGGCTTTCTGAAGTAAACTAACATTACAGAATTACTCTTCCAAAAGATATAAGGCAGTTTCGTTAGAGCCCATAAGAAAAAAAATAAAATAAAACTGTATTCAACTCACATATTTCATTCACATATTTTACTTGTATGCTGCCCTGAGGAAGCCCAGATGGCTGAAATGTTGGCAGGTTTCTGCACCTGCAATGATAATAAACTACTCTGTTATTACCTGAGTACGTGTATTGAATATAGTTACGCCTTACTTGCTGCTATATGCAACTGGCAAGTCAACAGTTTATATGGTATTTTATAGGATTGGCAAATGTGTCTTGCTGGATCTTGCTGAATTTACCTTTAGCAATAGAATGCCAAAGGCTACTAAAGCACCTTCATGCTGACACATTAATCATGTGCAGGAGCCTGACGTAGAGTGGATTATTACTACTATAACATAGAAAAAGGGAACAACTAAATGGGCTATTTGATAGGTTAATAAACATGGATGCTCCTGATACACCAAAGGAATGAGCTTAACTCAGTGTTAGTGATAGTTTTTATCTAATACCTATGGATAAGAAGAATGTATCTGAAGGATGAGGCCAAAAATCTCTCCATTTTCATGTAAAAATACAGCACGCTCATTGTATTATATTTGAGATGTACAGAAATAAGCGTTGCTCACAATCCCATCACTCCAATACAACCTCTGCTGACATTTTAGTGTTTTTCTTTTCACTTGTACACATCACTGGGAATTGGCGCAGGTTGTATTGTGCCTTACTAAGTAACAAATATTTTCCTATGCCTTTAAATGTTTTTGCAAATTCCTCTCACCAGGAATCATCCTCCCCCCCACAAACACTTTCACCTTGTTGGCTCGTTATCTTCTTTCTCCAGATCTAAGTTCTATCTTCACCTTCAAAAGGACGTTTCCCTGACATCCCTTGCTATAGCGTTTCCCTATACTAAATGCCCTCAGAGTAACTCCAACTTTTTCTTTGCTGATCTTCTGTCAGATTTCATGTTATTGTTATTTCTGTAAGCTTTTGAAAAAAAATATCCGTGGGATTTTGGCCGGAATTTTGTTAAATTTATAAATTAATTAACAAATTATTGTCATATTTATATTACTCAATCTTTCCATTCCATAAATGAATTTTCCACTCATTTTTTTCATTTCCATTTAATAACCCATGTATTTAATTTTGAAAGTATATGCTATTCCTAAGTGTTATATTTTTCTTAAAGTATAATTAACATATAATGTTATGTTAATTTAGGGTGTACAATATAATATGATTCAAGAATTCTACACATTACTTAGTGCTCATCATGGTAAGTGTGGTTACCATCTGTCAAAAATAATATTATTACAATAATATTGACTGTATTCCTTTTGCCATCCTGTTCATCTCCATAATTTACTTATTTGTTTGTTTGTTTATTTTTCCTATGACTCATCTATTTTATAACTGGAAGTTTTTGTCTTTTAATCCCCTTTATATATTTCACCCATCCCTTCACCTACCTCCCTCTGGCAACCACCAGTTTATTCTCTGTATCTAAGAGTGTGTTTATGTGTTTGTGTCTTTGCTTCTTCATTTGTACATTTGTTTTGTTTTTTAAATTGTCCATATTAGTGAAATCATATGGTATTTGTCTTTCTCTGTCTGACTTATTTCACTTAGCATTATACTCTCTAGGTGTATCCATGTTGTTGCAAATGACAAGATATCATTCTTTTTTATGGATGAGTTATTATCCATATTATCTACTGTCTATTGATGGACAGTGGGATGCTTCCATATCTTGGTTATTGTAAATAATGCTGCAATGAACATAGGAGTGCATACATCTTTCAAATTAGTATTTTTATTTTCTTTGGACAAATGTCCAGTAGTGGAATTACTGGATCATATGGTATTTCTATTTTTAATTTTTTGAAGAACCTCCATACTGTTTTTCCATAGTGGCCACATCAGTTTACATTCCCACCAACAGTGCATGAAGTTTCCTTTTTGTCCACATGCTTGCCAACACTTGTTATTTCTTGTCCTTTTGATTCTAGCCATTCTGACAGGTATAAGGTGATACCTCACTATAGTTTTAATTTGCACTTCCCTGATGATGAGTGATGTGGAGCATCTTTTCATGTGTTTCTTGGCCATCTGTATACCTTCTTTGGAAAAATGTCCATTAATAATATTTGAGTAAATCTTTTACCTATTATATCTTGAGCTGGTTTGAACTGTTACATTTTGAATCTATTGATGTCTGTATATTTATTATAAAGTGTAAAAACTTGGTTGAACTCTATAATTTTAAGAGTTTCAATGTGTGTTCTTGGACACTATTTATATACTTAGTAGCAAATTCATTAATTTGTTCAAAAATATTTCTCAATGACTCTTCTGGGTGCAGGAAGTACAGAAGGGAAAAAAATCACAAAAACCCTGGCTCACTTGGAGGCTACATATTAGTGAAGATGTCAGATAACAAGATAAGTAATATTTATATTATGTTATATCGTATAAGTTCTATGGAGAAAAATAAAACAGGAAAGAGGAATAGATAGCTTGGGGGGAATAAGATGTTCAGAAATGTTCTAAAGGAAGGGAGGGAAGTTCTTTTTGAGGATATCAGGAGGGGAAATCATCACAGAATAGAAGAACAGTAATGCAATGCCCTGAAATGGGAAAATGTCTGCTGTACTCTAAGAATAAGAGCAAGACCAGTGTGGCTGGAACAGTGAGCAAAGGGAGAGTAGTATGATAGAAGATCCTAGAATTAATGGTAGGAAGAAAGCAGGTTGTGTGGGGTCTGGTGGACCACTGCAAAAATTTTGAGTTTTACTTTAAGTAGGATATGAGGCCATTGCGGTGGGGGGGGGGGGGAGGGTCTGAGAAAAATAATGACATGAACTGATTTTGGCAGGATCACTTTGGCTGCTGTGCTGAGAATAGACTATAGGGGTTGTATTAGTCAGGGTTCTCCAGAGAAAAAGAACCAATAAGAGATGATAGATAGATAGATGGATAGACAGATACATAAAGAGATAGATAGACACAAAATGCAAAATGAGATTTATTAAAATAACTTGGTTAATGCAATTATGCAGACAGAGAAGTCCTGTGATCTACTGTTTGCAAGCTGGTGACCCAGGAAAGCTGGTGGTATAGTTCAAAGTCTGGAGACTCAGAAAGCCAATGGTACAGATTCTAGTCACATTTTGCCTGAGAACCAGAAGCACTGCAAGTAGGAAAAGATTAATGTTCAGCTCGAATAGAGTGAATTACACCAGTTTGCATACTAATGTCTTCCAAAAGGACCCTCACAAATATACCCGGAAATGTTTAACAAGAGATCTGGGCATCCTGTAGTTACCAATATAAAGGATAACCTCAAAGATAGAAATCCCAATAATTCAAATGAGAGATGTTGTGGCTTACACTAGGGTGTTAACAGTAGAAGTGGTAAGAAGTGGTCAACTTCCTGATATGTAATTAGAAATAGAGCTAAGAGAATTTGTTATGGTTGGACGTAGGGTGTGAGGAAAAAGGGGGAGTTAAGCAAGAATGGAGTTGATATGAAATGAGATGGGGAAGTATATGGAGAAGAAGTTTGGGGAAGAAGATCAAGGATTTTGTTTTGAACATGTAAATCGGAGATGCCTTCAAATGGAGCTGTGGAATGGGCACTTGGATATGTCCTCTCAGTTTAGGGAATATGTACAAGCTGCAGGTATAAATTCTTGAGGAAATGGTTACATATTTTTAAACATATTAGTCTAGATTTTACTCATTAGATATTGTCAGTGGTGACAGTAGTAAAAGATATTCAAATTAACAAATACTTATTTGTTAAAAAATGATGAACAAGAAATAATGATGAATAAGAAATATGGTCCTTGCCTTTATCCATCTTAAAATATATTGTGATGGACAGACCATTTACCATTTGTTGTAATTTATACTTCCACTAATAAGTGAGAATAACTCAAAGCTGATGATATCCTAAATAAGTCAAATATAACTTGAAAGAAAATTTAATATAACTCATCCTAGTATATTATCAAAAACATATGCATTCAAACTCCATCCTTTACCCCATCTGTCTATTCAATCTATTTTATGCTCCACAAGAACAATAATTTTATTAATAAATAGCAAGAGCAAAAAATTAATTATACAAATTATTCATTACTTGTCACAGCTACTTTCACTTTAGTCAGAGAAACAACTCTGATCATGATCCTGTATATTTTATTCTCAAAACTTTTTTTAGTTAATGATGACTCATGTTATTTCAATAATTTTGCTTTTCTATTTTATTTTTTTGCAGTAAGAGACTAACCATTGTGGTCCTCACAATTAGGATACGTCTTCTTTTCCTTGTAAATACTTTACTGCTATTTATTTCTGAGTGCTTACCAAGGAAACACAATTTTATAATTATGTGATAAAAGTACTGCACAACATCTATCTAAATAATTCTAAACAGTTGGCTTCCTATACATTGTATACTTTCCATAGAACACTGAAGTTGAAATCTTAAGGAAGTTTTTAAGCCACAATTAATTGAAATATATTTCTAGATTATTTCCAAGGTTTGCCAACGTAGTCCAGGCAATGGTGGCAATATTATTTCACAAAATGAAAATAATATAAATTTACCCTAATTTTTTTTACTTAGAATAATCATAGTAACTCACATTTTTTTTGCATTATGTAATTATTATTTTCAGTTAATCTGTTAATTGTCACATCTAAGTGATACCAGATTTCACCTTTCAGGAAAGAAGATAGGGGTCACTGAATATCAAACTACTCTTTACAGATTATTTTAACTGTCAGATGAAATGCAAAATATGTCATTAACACAGTTGACCTTGATTTGGCTTTTCAAAAACTGAGAACCAGTTTTTCCTCTTGCTCTTCCTTTTTTAATATATTTTAACTGAAAGGAAAATTTTAATTATTTTATGTTCAAAATTGGCTTTAGCTTATTGAAAGAATACATTCCATGTTGAACAAAAGAAATGCATTTCAGAGAAGCCAGAAATCAAGAATAAATTATTTTTGATGATGAATATCATCATCAATAAGTGCTTTATTATTATTTTATTATAAATATGTTTAAAACATACAAAAACTATAGTGAATTATATAACAAACATCAGTGTTTACCCTATTTAGCATCATAAAAATTACCTCATTTTGCAATACTTTTGCCAGATTCTATATATGGAAATAAAACATTACACAGTAAAGTCCCTGGTTTCCTCATCCCTAATAAAGTTATTTTCATTCTCTCACAGAAATAGTCAAGGCCCTTAATTTGGTGCTCATCACTTCCTTATGTGTTTTATGTTGTTGATACATGCATATTATTTATAATGTTTGAATATTATTATATATTATTTTTTAATCCTTCAAACATAAATAAAATTGCACTGTATGAAACTTTGTCAGTTATTGGCACTTTTGAGATTGATCTGCATTAATTCAATGTTTATATTTGTTTATTTTCAATTACATACTATTCCTTTATAGAAAAATACCATAAATATATACCAATTATTTGTACATAGAAATTTTACATTTACAAATAGTATTAGAAGCAAAGTTCTTGTACTGTGGGATGAATTTCTGTGCCATACCTACTTGTATTTTAGCTGAGTTTAAAAGTAAGAATGACTTTAAACCTCTCTAGATATTCACTAATTGTTCTCTAAAGTATTTATGTCAATTTACATTCCTACTAGCAAAGTATAAGAGTCCTGTGATTCCATAACTTTGCCATTATGCTTCTTATGCTGTTAAACATTTAAATTGTTGCCAATTCCCAAAGTGTGAAATAGTTCATTTACATTTTTATGACTACAAGTGAGTTTCCCAGTGCTTTTCTACAAATCTAGGTTATTCTATTTTTCATTTTTGTCTGCTCATATCCTTTGCCCATTTTTTTAAATATCCTTTTTCTTATGCATTTCTTTTTGTGCGTCCTGAATACTGACCCTCTGTCAGTTATGTATTTTGACAATATCTTATCCAATTGGTGACCTGTCATTTACCACTTAGTTTTCTTTCAGTTTTATTGAAATATAATTGATAGGCAGCTGTCATTTACCATATTTAATGTCTTTGGTTTAACTGAAGTTGCACATTTTAACATAGTCAAATTTAGCAATGATCCTGTTTATGGTGTGTGCATTTGTGTTTTGTTTAAGAAAGCCATCCCTAGTTACAAAGATAATCTTTTGCCTTGTGTTCTCAAAAAATTGTCTATCTGTAGGCATTTTATTAATTTTTCTATATATAAGTTATGTATGGGCACCTCCTCTGGACTAGGTGATATTCTAAGTGCTTCATATAGCTTTGGGAACATAACAAAGATTCTGTCCTTTTAGAGATTGAATATTATTGGATGGAAACAGAAAATTTAAAAATAAGGAACTGTCCAATAATGATGCTGAAGCAAAAAATGTAGGAAGAGAAAAATAGTGTGAAATGGTGGATGGAGGGAGGGGGTGTGAAATTTTGGTAATGATGGCAAGATAAGGCCTTACTAAAGAGGTGGGATTTGAGTAAAGATCTGGAGGGAATGAAGGAGTTAACCTTTTCTGAGTAAAGAGCTTTTGAAAGCAAGAGAAGGACAAGTGGCTGTTGAATGAACAAGGATAAAGTCACAAGAGAGTGAGCAGTAGACCAAATCCATGAAGCCTTTTCAGATCAGAATAAGGATTTCTAATTTTACTCTGAGTGAAATGGGAGCCACCGAAGGTTTTTGAACAAAGGAGTAACCTACTCTGACTTACATTTTAAGAGGATCACTCAGGATGCTATGTTGAAAATAGACTGGGTGGAAACGCAAGGGTGGAATCAGAGAGACATATTTGGTAATCCAGGTAAGATGTCAGGATGGCTCGATCCACGGTGAAATTGGTAGAGGGGACGAAACGTGGTGAATTGGGGACATATTTTGATACGTAGCTGCCAATATTTGCTGATAGATCAATGTCTGATAGGTAAAAATAGATGCATGTGAACAACTCAAAAGTTCCTTTTTTCCAAAGCAACCAGATGACTAGGATTGTTAGCAGATGTGGAAGACTAGAGTTGGGTTAGGGAGAAAATGCTATCAAAAATTCTGCTTGGAACATGTTAATCCTGAGCAGCCTTTTAGGCATTCGGTAGAGGTGTCAAATCAGTTGAATATATATGTCATAAATTCAGGGGAAAGGTCCAGTCTGGAGATATAAATATGGGGGTTGTCAGCATATGGATGCCATTGAAGCCATGAGACAAGATGAAATCATTTTATATGTAGATTGCAGACATGCATAGGGAAGCAGACTGAATTCTAGTTAACTCAAATGTGGTCTTCCCAAGTGAAGATATTGAAGTAAAGGAAGGATGAGAATGTTGCAGGTAAATACAAGGGATTGATCTTGCTTGCAAGTGTGCCCCAAAGACCCAAAACAGCACTTGATAGTACTGTGGAAAAATCAAAAGATTTAAGGTTCTGGTTGGATTACAGGTGTCTCAGAGGGATGTACTGGAGAGATGAGAGTTGGTGGTCAGAAAATAGAATGTGTGCAAAATGTGGAAGGGCGGAATACTGCTTGTGATAAAGGGAGGAGCATATCCATGGAGAATGGCTGAGGAGGAATGGAGAATGATCTCTTCTGATGGGAGGAAGTCAAGAAAAAGTGAGCACAACTGGAGTGATCATTGATATGAAAGTTGAAATTACCGGTTACCTTCTATTCCAAGATTTTAAAATTTTAACATGAATGTTATTAGTTTCATAAAATACTTTATGTATCTTTTGAGATCATTATTGGCTTTTCCTCCTTTATTTGTTGGCATGGCAAAATACATTGTTTGATTTTTCTATACATAGAAACACCTCATGTGATTGGAATAAGCCCAGATTGTTAAACATGTATTATCTTTTATGTATATCAATGGATTATTTTTGCTAAGTATTTTGGTTAATAGTCTTTGCTCATAATAGATTAACCTGTAACTTTTCTTTCTAATGTATTTCTTCAGTTTTGGTAAAATTTCAACAATTTTCCATTCAAATAATACTATTCCACCATTTAGCTTTTCTGGATATACTATTAGATATATTTTGGGAGCTCTCAATAGAGCTTCTGGTTGTTTAATTGCTGTCATTTATGCATAAAATAAATACATATCCTTGTCTTTCTGAGCTATTTGCTACTGAATTCCTGAAAGAGAGCTATAAATTTGATAATTCTGTTTTTAATTTCAGTTATTATATTTTCTAACAATTTGCTACTGAATTCCTCGAAGAGAGCTACACATTTGATAATTCCATTTTTAATTTCAGTGACTGTATTTTCTAGCAATAATTAAAATTACTTCTTGGAGCATCTGGGTGGCTCAGTCAGTTGAGCGTTTGATTTCAGCTCACGTCATGATCTCGTGGTTTGTGAGTTCGAGCCCAGCATCAGGCTCTGTCCTGACAGCTTGGAGCCTGGAGCCTGCTTTGGATTCTGTGTCTACCTCTCTCTCTCTCTGCCCCTCCCCTGCTCATGCTCTCTCTCTCTCTCTCTCTCTCTCAAAAATGAATAAACTTAATTTTTAAAAAAAATTACTTCTTTTCATGTTGACCTTTGTCCTTTTTTTTCATTTCTTCCTGTTTTTATTTTATAATTTTGTACTTTACCTAAATGGAAATTAGTCTTTCATTTATTAATGGAAGCATCTTAAACAGACTCATTTTATATTCTTTGTCCAACTGAGATGTAGTATTTATGCAATTTTGTTTTATACACTCTTTGGTAGTTGGAAAATTATTTTCCCGTCTCCCTCCCTCTTTTCCTTCTCCCTCTTATTTTTCCACCTGGCTAGCTCTTTCTTATCTTAAGTTTGTATATTATCTCTTATCACTTACTTTCCTAGGCCTACAGCCCAGAACCATTCTTTTTTTGTTGTTGTTAAGGCATATCTGGGTGTGGTGATCTAGTTAGAGAGCCAGCTTGCTCAGTTCTTGATTAAAAGGTTTTGTCTGTGTGCTCACAGCCTGAGACCTGTGGGTTGTTTCAAGCCACAGCCCAGATGGTGGTGAGTTTTATTTTTAGCTTCCTTCAGTGTTGGGGAGCTTCACTCCAGGCCTTGACTTTGAGAACTTTCTATTCCTGGTTCTGTTTGTCTGAGAGCACTTAAATCCCTTTAACTCCATAGGAGCAAACTTTAGACCTGGAGGTAAAGAGGCCTGCAGCTTTGCAACCACTCTCCCCTCTGTTATATGGTTCTTTTCTGCTTATTTTACTTGGAGGGCCAGTTTGTATATCTGTCATTTTTTTGTTTGTATTTTTACTATTATTATGTGTCTGCAATAAATGTGTTGAGTCAAATGTGAACCCCTGCACCACCTGACCTGGAAACCCTGGTTTATTTGAATCAGCTTTTCCTGATGGGATACATATTTATTGGATAAAATATAAAATCTGATATAAACATAAAAAATTGTTAATGAATTCTATGGGCATTTGCAGCAAAAAGCATTTTTTAAAAAGTTTGCAGTCAGATGTTGAAAGTTTGTTTCTATCAACTGGTCATAGGACTGTAACATTTTCTAGTAATTATAGCTGTGTGGTTGCTTTTTTGTTTTTGTTTTTTTTTTTTTTTCATGAGTTTTAGTTCAGCTGTGAGGTGGACACAGATAACTCAGAAACATACATGACATTGCTCTTAAGAAACTTAATGTACAATAGATGGGGCGCCTGGGTGGCTCAGGCTACGCCTCTGACTTCGGCTCAGGT